>NC_090270.1:271721824-272073699 GCF_040414725.1 Anabrus simplex
CTTTGTTACACCTTCATTCGATCTCGCTAACATTCTAATGTAGGTATCAGACAATTAAACTGAATAAAATAATATCATATCATCACCATAATCATCTGCAGTTCCCAGCTGTTGGCCGGGTCTGCTTAAAGTCATATAAGTAAATTAATTAACATTATTTGTTTTTACGCCCCTCTAACTACATTTTTATGGTTTTCGGAGACGCCGAGGTGCCGGAAATTTGTTCCACAGGAGTTCTTTTAGGTGACAGAAAAGTCCTCTCAGTTTTAATTATTGTGTTGATGGGGTGATAGCACCTCATATGATCTTCATCGAGTTAGTCATATTAACGAGGTTGTTAAGAAAGGTCATAGATCTTTTCACATGAGTATTTGAGGGTTGTAGTAAGGATATAAAGGAGAGGGGTATAAGCCTTTGGTACGACCGCAGTTATAATATGGCTCCAGTGTACGGGACCCTCACCAGGACTTCTTGATATGAGAACTGGAAAAAACTGAAAGGAAAGCAGCACGGTTTGTTCTGGATGCTTTCCGACAAAGGAGTACCAATAGTGTTAGGAAAATGTTGCTAACTTTGGGCTGGGAAGACTTGGGAGTAAGGAGAAGAGATGCTCGGCTATGTGGTATGTTTCGAGCTGTCAGTGCTGAGTTGGCGTGGAATGACCTAAGTAGAAGAATAAGCTTGAGTGGAGCCTTTAACAGTAGGAAATATCATAATATGAAGGTAAAGTTGGAATTCAAGAGGACAGATTGGGGCAAATGTTCATTTACAGGACGAGGAGTAAAATATTGGAATAAATTATCAAGGGAAATGTTTGATAAATTTCCAAGTTCGTTGAAAATATTTAAGTAAAAACTAAGTAAACAACTGCCAGAGAATCTGCCACCTGGGCGACAGCCCTAAATGCAGATAATTGATGACTGATTCATTTACAGACACGAGGCTGGCGTATTTCAGCTCCTTCAAATAAAACCGGACTGAGCCAGGATCGAACCTGCGAAGTTGGGGGGCGGTAGAATAACACCCACGGTATCCCCTGCCTGTCGTAAGAGGCGACTAAAAGGAGCCTCAGGGGCTCTGAACTTTGGAGCGTGGGTTGGCGACCACGGGGCCCTTAGCTGAGTCCTGGCATTGCTTCCACTTACTTGTGCCAGGCTCCTCACTTTCATCTATCCTATGCGAGCTTCCTTGGTCAACTCTTGTTCTTTTCCGACCCCGACGCTATTAGGTTTGCGAGGGCTAGGGAGTCTTTCATTTTCACGCCCTTCGTGGCCCTTGTCTTCCTTTGGCCGATATCTTCATTTTTCGAAGTGTCGGATCCCTTCCGTTTTTCCCTCTGATTAGTGTTATATAGAGGATGGTTGCCTAGTTGTACTTCCTCTTAAAACAATAATCATCACCACCACCACCACCACCACCACTGAGAAGGCCAGCCCTCTATAGTCTGAGCTACTCATCCCGGCTTCATGTAATAACACATTGTTGACAATGGGTAAGTCTTTGTTCTCTGAAAAGTCAAGATAAAAGCGAGCACGGTTCATAGCACAATATAAAAAGACATCTGGGACAGTGAAATGCGTGTTCTGGAGACGCTATGAAGTAACCCCGTGTTCTCTAATTATAAGAGAAGTGAATTACGCGTTGCCTAGCAACCTCAGCAAGGCCACCATGCATCAGGGCAAGAAGCGGGAGATGGCAGCTTTTAATTATTATGAGCAGGCAGGCCGTGGAAGTATGGCGCGTGGCGGGGAAGACGTACGAGCTGTCTACACAACGGATAAGGTATTTTAAAGATGTTAATTTGATATGCTACTGTAGTCTGCTCCCGGGATGAAAGGGAGGCCATACGTTACCGAAATGAGGACATTGCTGATACAAAAAGTTGTTCGTGGTTTTGTTCCTTAAAATTAAAGGCTTAGAATATAGAGCGTGTGACCGTAAAGTTTGTCTGATAACCTGTGTGACTATAGTGTTTGTACAACTTTGTGTAGTTTAACTGATTATAGAAATAGGCTTCAACAGTGTGAACTGGAAGTACCTTTAAGAAGGCTTGGAATGAAAAGATACAGACGACATTCTAACATGCATATGTTTTTGGGCAAGAGATCTACTTGAAATTAGTGTCATACATTTTCAGACACCACTGTAGCCATGGCAAGCAGTTTTTGTCTATGTATACTAGGTCAGTAGTGTCATCTTTTCACTGTGCGTTTTCTTTCTGTAATTAAGAGCTTGAGGAAATCTCGCATGAAGTGAACCCGTTGTATTTCTCAGTCCAGAATTACGGTATCAAGCTTTGAAATGGCCGGTAAACGAGCCCAGGGCCGTGGAATATCCATCTTGAAATAGCTATATATCTGCACCACAGGGCTGAATAATAATAATAATAATAATAATAATAATAATAATAATAATAATAATAATAATAACAACAACAAGGCATCCGGAGACGACGGCATCATAGCAGAGCTTCTTAAACATCTAGGAAAGAATTCTCTCCAAGAACTCACACAAATCATACAAGAAATTTGGACAACGGAAAAACTACCAGAAAATTGGACAAACGCCCTCCTCGTTCCACTTCACAAAAAAGGTGACCGAACAGATGTGAACAATTACAGGGGAATTTCCCTGGTGCAAGTCACATACAAAATCCTCTCTGCAGTCCTCCTTCAAAGAACACAGGAACAACTAGAACCACTCATAGGCGAATACCAAGCGGGCTTCAGGCCCCACAGATCCTGTGCAGAACAGATACTCAACCTGAAACCCATCTTGAAACTACGACACACAAGAAAACAACCCACAATCTGCACCTTCGTGGACTTCCAGAAAGCATACGACTCCATTGAGCGGCAATCTCTCTTCCAAACACTGAGTGAGTACGGACTGGACAACAAGACTCAAAAAATCATCAGACTAACTCTCACCAACACAACCTCCCAAGTAAAATTCATGGGAAATATATCTGAAAAATTTCAGATAAAAACCGGTGTCCGACAAGGAGATGGACTTTCCCCACTACTCTTTAACATAGCCCTGGACACAATCATGAGAGAATGGGAACAAGCTCTAAAAGCTCAAGGAAATTGGCAACCATTAAGTATGACAAGAAGACATGTAAAATCTCCTGTCTGGCTTTCGCAGATGATCTCGTGATCCTTGCAACAAACGAACAACAGGCAATCAGCCAAATCGAAACTCTCAAGAAATGCTCAGAAAAATTCGGCCTACAAATCTCCTTCTCAAAAACCAAGGTCATGTGCAACCACTGCAGCCTCCAGAATTTGAACACGAAATTTGGCACAATTGAAAAAGTAACTGAGTTCCGATATCTCGGAGAAATTATAGTACCAACAGGAAAAGAACAGAAGGCCCTCGAGGTCCGCATCCAGAAAATGAAGAGAGCCCTCGGCCGAACGCAAAACATTTACAACAAAAAATGCCTTTCAAGTTTCACCAAAATTCGACATTACAACACTGTGATCAAACCTGAAATACTATACGCGAGTGAAACACTGGATCTCCACAGGAAAACAGTACTCGAAGACATCCTGAAAGAGGAACGTAAAATCATCAGAAAAATTCTCGGCCCAAAACTGACTGACGAAGGATATAGACTGCAATCTCGTACAAAAACCGAGGAGCTCTCAAACCTTGCGGCCGACATCAGAAAAAGACGCCTGAAATTTTACGGACACATCAAACGCCTTCCAGAAAACAGACTGACAAGAATCTTACTTGAGGCAACAGAAAACATCAAAACAAATAGGTGGACAACGGAAATCCGCCAAGACCTGAAAAAATCAGGAATCAATGTGGCTGACATCGCTAACCGAACCTGCTACAGAACAAAAATCAACAAGTGGGAAGTAGAGTCAGAGAGAAACCACAAGAAGAAGACAGGAGCTAAGTGGACAGAAGAACGAAGAACCACGATGAGAGAAAAGCTGAAGGCTGGCTGGCAAAGAAGGAAATGCACAACTTCTAAGTGAGCTTTGCGTGATCAGTTTTCTGGTCTTTTTCGCATATAATAATAATAATAATAATAATAATAATAATAATAATAATAATAATAATAAATTAGAAAAGCAAGAAAGAAAAATCTTAAGGAAAAGTTTTGGACCAGTAGTACAGGGTAATGTGGATGATAAGAAATCCCATGACCTGTACCAACACTCAGAGAAGACGTTTGAATTTTAACGGACATATTCTCAGAACGAGTAATCAGAGATTGACCAAAATACTTCTGAACCTTGCCCTATCAATGGAAGTAAAAAGGATAATTAGCTGCTCGAAGTTGGAAAAAATCTTCAGGAAGTAGGCATCACAGCTGACACTGTATAAGACAGATCTAAGTTCAGAAAATTAGTCAACAATCACCGCTTAACACACCATCCAAGCACTACCACTAACAAAACCTGTTCAGAAGGTCCCAGGAAAAACCACAGCGAGAAGATGAAGATATTTTGAGAGAAGAAAAAGACAACGACATCTGCTAAATAAGTTTAATTACGGTCCTTAATCGGTCATAACGAAATAATAATAATAATAATAATAATAATAATAATAATAATAATAATAATAATAATAATAATATGAGAATGTCTTTCATTTTGTCACAATTCATGAATCTTACCATTAATTTGTGGATATACTTATTTTTCGGTCTATTTATCGGAACTCTTTACCTCACCGGTGGGTGGGGTCAAGTTACGCATTATCTGTATCCATTGCGTGTAAAATAGGCTATTAAGCGGGTAACAACCAAAGAGTCTGTACTCACTCACTCGTCTTTCTAAGCTCAAAAGCATATCCATGATTTCCGTATAGATAAAAAATGTACGAGTGTGAATTAGTTCATTTCTTTGCTCACTGAAATCAGAATACAGGATTGATGATGATGATTTCTAATCCTGAACGGGTGGAATGGGTCACCTAACGGGAAACACATTTCTGACCAGGAGATTCGGGACTGCTATGGAGGAGTGATT
Source organism: Anabrus simplex (assembly GCF_040414725.1). NCBI lineage: Eukaryota > Metazoa > Arthropoda > Insecta > Orthoptera > Tettigoniidae > Anabrus > Anabrus simplex. Next base: position 271,726,819 of record NC_090270.1, read on the forward strand.
CATATTAGGAGACGGCTGAAGGGGATGTATGGGTTCGTGAGGAAGAATGGAGGAGAGGCCTCTTAGCTAATTAGTTTCTTTGTTTTAATTTTTTCCCTTTATTGTAATAATGATTTATTTTCTCGCCGCCTCTGTGGTGTAGTGGTTAGCGTGATTAGCTGCCACCCCCGGAGGTCCGGGTTCGATTCCCGGCTCTGCCACGAAATTTGAAAAGTGGTACGAGGGCTGGAACGGGGTCCACTCAGCCTCGGGAGGTCAACTGAGTAGAGGTGGGTTCGATTCACACCTCAGCCATCCTCGAAGTGGTTTTCCGTGGTTTCACACTTCACCTCCAGGCGAATGCTGGGATGGTACCTAATTTAAGGCCACGGCTGCTTCCTTCCCTCATCCTTGCCTATCCCTTCCAATCTTCCCATCCCCCTACAAGGCCCCTGTTCACCATAGCAGGTGAGGCCGCCTGGGCGAGGTACTGGTCATACTCCCCAGTTGTATCCCCCGACCAAGAGTCTGAAGCTCCAGGACACTGCCCTTGAGGCAGTAGAGGTGGGATCCCTCGCTGAGTCCGAGGGAAAAGCCGAACCTGGAGGGTAAACAGATGATGATGATGATGATGATGATTTATTTTCTCACTTACTGTACATAAAAGTAGTCACACACATGTATATGAGGGTCCCTATTTATGTACATCTAATATCGCAAGTCAATGTCCGGTTCTATGGCTAAATGGTAAGCGCGCTCACCTTTGGTCACAGGGGTACCGTGTTCGATTACCGGTAAGGTCTAGAATTTTTTATTAATTCCGCAAGCACAGGGGCTAGGTGTATGTGTCGCCCCCCTCATCATGTCATCATCATCACCACCACCACCACGACATCACGACGCGCAGGTCGCCTATGAATGTCAATTTAAAAGACCTGCACCTGGGAAGCCGAAATTGTCCTCGGACACTCTCGGCAGTAAAAGCCATACGCCACATGTAAAACATCGCAAATCAATGTTAAAAATACAAGGTGCCCCCCCCCCCCTGCAAGAAAACCAGGAAATTTATTTCGGCTAATTTAAAAAGACCGTACCTTTGTTAGACTTTGCGATATTCAATTGAAATATTCAAAATGCTGCCTCATAACGACATAGACGTTTTAACAAACTTGTAGTGGCATTCTGGATAGTTTCAGCGGAATAATGTTCCAAGCTTATGACAACATATTCTTTAAGCAATCAATGTCTGTGGTTCATCTCCTCTTTACTTGACCTTGGTGTAGGAGAATATCCCAAATGCTAAAATCCATGACCTTAAGGTCTGGACTTTTTTACGGCCTGTCTTTAGTTTCAATAAAGTCAGGAGTATCGGCTCTGAGCCATGCCATTGTGTCCCTGCTCCGTCCTATTGCCACGTCCATTCATCTCAGTCCGTTACTCTGCTTACATCTTGAATCATTTCGGTGCACATCTCATCTCTACACACAACCTGGTTTACTGTTTCTTCTTTCTTGTGTACCTCGGTAGATGTTCTTGTCCAGCAGCGGCTTCAATAAACCGCAATTCTGTTTTGCCATATCTGGAGACCGCACCGCAGGACATTATGGCTATTGCTTATCAATTTCCATAAGCAGATCATTCTCTGAAATGTTCACCGAGCAGCGATCGTTTTGCCTGTTCAAAGGTGCAGGGAGACAGAAACTCACTTGATCCCAATACCATAAGGTAAGGGTTATTCTGCTCGAAGGCAGGTCCGAACCTCCGCAGAGGTTTTCCTGAGCCGGAGTTTACGTGCGGTAGGGTGGCCAGTTCCTTTCCGCTCCTCCATTCCCTTACCCCCCACCAACAGCGCGTGGCAACCCATCCAACTCCTGACCAAGCCCAATGTTGCTTAACTTCGGAGATCTCACGGGATCCGGTGTTTCAACACGGCTGCGGCCGTTGGCCCCAATACCATATTTGTCTCAATTTAGCCGGGCTGAGTGGCTCAGGCGGTTGAGGCGCTGGCCTTCTTACCCTAACTTGGCAGGTTCGATCCTGGTTCAGTCCGGTGGTGTTTGAAGGTGCTGAAATACGTCACCCTCGTTTCGGTAGATTTACCAGCATATAAAAGCTCCTGCAGACAAAAATTCCGACACCTCGGCGTCTCCGAAAGCCGTAAAAGAAGTAGTTAGTGGGACGTAAAGCAAATATTATTATTATTATTATTATTATTATTATTATTATTATTATTATTATTATTATTATTATTATTATTATTATTATTATTATTATTATTATTAGTACTATTATTATTCAATTTATCGTGTCCTTCGAAACGTTGCACCAAAAACTAACAGTTTCTTACTCGTGCTAGTTGATGTGCTTCAGTAAGAATGAAAAGAAGAAGGATGTATAAACATTCAAAATACAAGTGAACTCCACAGTCAAACATTCAAACAAAACAGGAATAGCAAGTATAGGCCTAAAATAGGTTTCATAAAATACACTTTACATTTTCTGGGCATGCAAGCTCACAGCTGCACCCAAGAATTCTGTAAGGGACCTTTCTAATCTTAGGAATGCACTCAAATCGACTGACAGTGACTTAATGGTAAAGCGGAAACGTGATGGTACACCCACCGCACAACCACGATATGGTCAGCCACATGCACCGATACCCAGGAACCAACAAACATTAAAAGAGGTAGTGTGAGAAAATCGTCGCTTGTCTATAGAAAGAATCTCCAGAGAATTTCAAAGTATTACGGAAAATTTAGCCAGTCCCATGACTATTCGTCGGAATTTAAAAGAACAGGGTTTCATCATCGGAGACCTGTCCACAGACCACACATTTCACCTCTCAATAAAAGGGGCTGCCTGGCGTGGTTTAAAGAGGTACGACACTGGACACCAGAACAGTGTCCGACTCGTTGGCTGAACGGTCAGCGTACTGGCCTTCGGTTCAGAGGGTCCCGAGTTCGATTCCCGACCGGGTCGAGGATTTGAACCTTAATTCCTACGGCACGGGGGCTGGATGTATGTGTTGTCTTCATCATCATTTCATCCTTATCACGACGCGCAGGTCGCCTACGGGAGTCAAATAGAAAGACCTGCACCTGGCGAGCCGATCCCGTCCTGGGACATCCCGGTACTAAAAGCCATGCGACATTTCATTTCATCAGAACAGTGGAAACAAGTAATTTGCGTTATAAATTTGGGCTATCTGTGGGAGAATTTCGGTACGGAGAATGACCGAGTAACGCTATCTCCCTGAATGTTTAGTAACAACAGTGAAGTTTGGAAGAGGTGGCATTGTGGTGTGGTGATGTTTCTTATGGCGCGGACTCGGCCCTCTTGTAGGAAGGCAAGGCACAGTAAGCGCGGAAGGATATGAACATATTTTGAATGCAAGTTCCGTGATACCAATATGATAACCCTCCGAATCGTAAAGGTGCGTCTAAAAAGTACGGCGAATGGACCGATATCGCAATGCAACGCGTGGTAACACTGCTTACACACTTAAGTCACTGCCTTCGTGATGAAGGCAGTGCTCATGTGAATCACGGCCGACTAGATCCCTCGCTGCGCTCCTTGAGCGACGCATCAAGTCAGCCGTGATGTGAATAGAGGAACATCTCGAGAAGCTCCACGTAGCGTTGAAGGCACGAAGCTGAAGCAGGTTAGAATTATACAGCCAGTCAAACGTAGAGCGTGTGAAGAGTCGTGTCTCCGTGCAATGGAGAAACGCAGAAAATCAAGTTTTGTTACAAATTGGCGACGGCGACCCATGTGATGTTGGTACAAGGGTACGGAATAGAAGCCGTGAGCAGATAATGTGTTTAAGACTGATCCAAACGCTTTTGGAATGGAGAGGAAACGCTTGATGATACGCTATGTCTTGGTCTTGCACATCCACCGTACTGTCCCGATCTGGCGCCAGCAGACTTTTTATGTTTGTTTCCCCGCCTGAAGGGAATTCTGAGAAGCACACTGCCAGTTTCCAAAAGCTGGATATACGTTGCCGAAAGTGTATGGCGGTCATTGGAGAATACTTCGAAGACTAAATTCATTTTGTTTCAAACTTCCGTTTTATTTGTGTTATGGCATCATTCAACGAACTTTTAATACGCACCTTTGTAATAATCCACAACTAAATTGGTCGGGCCAGAGTCCCGACCGAGACCCAATAAAACACCTGTGGGGTGGGTTAGATTCGTTCCAGGCCTCACCGTCGAAGATCAACACGTTCCTGGCTACGGCTCTTCCGGAGGATTGGGATGCCATTCCCGTGGAAACATTGCAACACCTGGTGGAAATTCTCCCCAGCAGAGTCAGGGCTGTGATGGCGGACAATTTCATACTAATATCGACTATTAGAGAGTATGTTACGTGTAAACACTGTCTTCTGTTAGAGGTTAATGTCCGGATACTTTTCATCGGATAAGGTTCATCATTATGCCTTTCAGTGTTCAGCCTGCAAGCCTCTGTAATTAACTGAACACCCTCAATATCTTAAATCTTATACATTTTACAGTGGGAGATATAAAAATGAAGTTTATATCTCCATTACTGGCTACACTTTCCTAGTTAGTTCGCTTTTTTTTTTTTTTTTTTTTAGGAAGGTGAACATTATACAAAATTGATACGAAAAGATACCTTAAGTATATGAGAGGAGAGATCATTCCTTTATGTTTGTCAGGAACCAACCACCCCAAACCAAGAAGTACATTTTATTATATAGAAAAAATAAATCCAACACTACTACGATAGTCTGCGATGTGCGGCCATTTCCTGAGTTGCTATTGGCTGCAGGATAGTTCCTATTGCCTCCGATAGAGCGCGCTTCATGTCTCGCCCACTGCTACCACATGCGGTGAAAATAACGAAACCACGGAGTTTGACGTGACGTGTCCTGGCTTGTGATGGATGTAGGTATACTCTTTGTGGCGTAATTATATTAACTACCGGTACTGAAAAAGAACGATTTACTGACTATTTAGTTGATTAAAACCTACTTAGCCGATTAACTCATTGAGGAGTGTGTAAGAGAGACCTGAAACAAGAGACTATATTCACCAACCTTTCCCTATTACCTCCATAAGTAGATTCTTCTTCTTATTTTCTTCATGAGTCCTGTAAATATTAGTTCTTAATTAGCGTCGACCTGTAAGATCTTTTGCTACAATGATTTTCCTTCATTCCCACCTAGATATACCTGTTCCCTTCACAAAGCTGCAGGTTGTTCTTATTGGGTCTTCTTGGACTTTTTCTCTGTCTTCACCTGGTAGTCCTAGAGTGGAGAGTCTGATTCTACCAGCGCCTCACATTCGAAAAGTATGTGTTCAGCAGATTCCTCTGCTTCATTGCATTTCCTACATATGTTGTCTCTTAGTACTCCAATTCTATGTAGGTGGTTTTTTCTTTAGATTGCAGTGTCCTGTCAGCAGTCCTACTTCCCATCTTATATTTTCTCTGCTGAGTTTCAACAGTTCTTTAGTATGCTTCTTGTTTGGTCCTTTTATCAGTTCCTTTGCAAGCCTCCATCATGTAGTATTTTTCCAGTTCTCCATTTGTTTCTTTTCTACCCATTTTTCTACGCAGTGTCGGGCTTGTCTATAGGAAGTCCCGCATACAGGTTCTGGGCCTACAAAATGTGTTTCTGCTCCTTTCCTGGCCAGTTTATCTGCCTTTTTATTTCCTTCTATACCTGCATGCCCTGGTACCCATATTATTTTGACAATGTTGTACTTTGAGAGCTTCCGGAGAAGTGATTGGCAATACCAAACAATTCTGGATATTATCTGGACTGCTTCTAGTGCCTTAATGGCAGCTTGGCTGTCCGTAAAAGTGAAAATGTTCTTATTCATATAGTTCATTTTCAGATCTTCTTCACGACTGTTGTGTGTGTCGTCCGCCGCCTGCAAGCTCCGCAACGCGCCCAGCATCAACGCTTCTAGATGCCACGAGGTGTGAATGCTGCGCGCTGACGTAATCGTGTGTGAAGTCAGTCAGCGGATATAAATTGGGCGATGTCTTCTCCACTGCAGGCACTCCCACAGTGTCCAGCGATCAGACTACACCGTATGTCAGACACGGAGGTACCCTCTTAAAAAAGTGTTCTGAACAGGTGGACTAATTCTGGTCGGGAGGTTTCACCTGAGGACATCTCCACCTCAAGTAACCTGCCTCCCGTATCACCGATATGCGTCTTGTCCTAGCATTCTGCTACTCATGAACTTTACCACAAGTTCTCTGCAAGTTCCCCAACTTCGGCCTAGCATTCTGCTACCTCGAACTTTAATCCAAGTTCCCTGTATAACTCTACAAACTACAGATAGTCATCAGCTATCACGGGCATTCGTTCCTTCAAGCGTCCCATCTTATCAAGATAGACGGCATTGTACATATAAATATTAATGTAAATGATTGTACATATTTCACAGACCATCAGCCTACTAGTTTATGTCATTATTTAACGTGTGCAGCGCTTCAAGCATCAAGTCAGTTTTCGTTCCTTTTTTGTATATACTGTGTAAATATTTACAAATAATAAACTTTTGTGTTGTGCTTTGTATATCGAGTTCCTTGTATACAACACAACATGTTGTGATAGCTATCATTTCAGCTTGAAAGACTGTAGTGTGTCTGCCCAGGCTCATCTGGATTGATCCCTCAAGTCTTCCCCCGTTGATCCCTCCTCCTGTGCCATCCACAGTCTTTGAGCCATCAGTCCACCACACTATATCTTTTTCAGTATTCCATTTGTTGATATCGCAGTCTTCTTTTTTGAATTATCTGGGTCTCAATGGTTTTTCAAAGTTGTAATTTGGTATCATATGATCAGAAGGCATGTGTAGAACTTCCTCTGATATTACTCTGTTAATTTCCATAAGTACAACTTTGAGGATATCGAGGTCATAGGGCTCGTGCCAGGTGCAACGGGCACTAGTGGTCACCTACTTACGACGCTTTAGACCGAGCGAGTGGCTGACGTAACTGTCAATTTGCATTCGTGAGATAATGGGTTCGAACCCCACTGTCGGCAGCAATGAAGACGGTTTTCTGAGATTTCCCATTTTCACACCAGGCAAATGCCGGGCCTGTACTTTAATCAAGGCCACAGACGCTTCCTTCCTTACTTACTTCCTTCTCCTAGCTCTTTCCTATACTGCCGTCGCCTTAAGACCTATCTGTGTCGGTGCGACGTAAAGCAAATCGTAAAATGAACGACGCTTTGATGTGCTGAATGAGACTAAACTTTTGCTGGCGAGGCCCAATGTTTACAGTGTATTATGTCTTCTGGAATGGACTAGAGCAATTTAGTTCCTGTCATTGATCCGTCTCAGTCTTATCCTTGGCTTTGACAATATGAAAGTGACTAAGGTAAGAGTGATGCTAGTAATGCCATTCCTTGTGCAGCCAGTCCCTGCATAGGGTCGGTTGGTGCATGCATTTCATTAGGCTTGGCAGACTGATATGGAATGACAACTTCTGGCTCATTGACGAAAGCAACGGGAAACTACCTCACTCTTCACTTTCCTACTACTCCTCTTCAGTGACGTCTAGGCCATCTATGACCGCTGAAGGTGGAATTGTTGAGGATCCAGCCAGCCTTCGGGCTGAGGACTGAACATACATACATACATACATACATACATACATACATACATACATACATACATACATACAGACATCATTATATTGTATCTTTCATTATAAATTGTACTTTGATTACTGAATTTGTATTGTATGATATTGTCAGACTGGCAACCTCAAACGTTAGAGGGGAAATACATAAATAAACAATACATCGACTGGATATTTCTGTTAATTGAGGTGCTACCGGTTCACTCTGTTAGATGGCATTAAAAACTAACCCGTCAACGACAGGTAAAATGCGATTACTGATAGTACAAACCTGTGCGAAATCCAGAGCTTGGAGGGGGAGGAAGTTAGTTTAGGGGGAAACTAATTGTGTGCTACTGGGTACGAAATGAATACTTGTCACACTAACTTAGTCGCTAGAAGCTGATGTGAACACTTTCGTAGCAACCAGCGAAGTGAACGTTCCTCCCCTCTCACTCAGGCTGCATCATATGGACTCGTCCGAATTTAGTGCACAACTAAGGTTCTGTGCCATCAGATAATAATCGCGCTCTACACAACATATACTGGTGATCAGAACCTGAGTTGATTGTGGTCCGTGAAATATAAGTGAACCCAGTACGTCTGAACTGAAAAGATATTGACAGGTTCAAGGTATATGGAGGTGACAAGACTCTAGAAGAAAATAGATCAAGGATTTAAAAGGGAGCATAAAGAAAGAAATTCTTTTCTACTTGTAGGGGGAATAGAGAAAAAAGTAAAGTGCTAATGCATGGGGTCTCAAAAAGAAGTCAATATCCCAAGAGGAAAAGTGAGAAATCCGAAAAGGCGGGTAGCTAAAAGAAAAATGTTATTTTCTATAGCATAGAAGCAAAAAAGGTTAAGTAAACGTGTAAACGAATATGGCTCCTTATATCATTCTGTTGTGAAATGGCGCTGCAAGACGTCGGAAAAGGTTACAAATTGCAGAGCTTTGAATCCGGCTAGAATCCCACTTTGCCTCAACCGTGAATCTTATATGGTTACAAGCCGCGGACTGCATAATTTGGTTTCATGGGACGGGTTAAGTAGTTATAAATTTGTATTTGATAAATTGTAGTTTCCACCGTGATGGTCGGCTTGACAACGTGAGGCAAAGAAGTCGAAATTATCAAGCACAAAGATAAGTAACTGTACGAACGCAGGCGCTTTTTAGAATACTCTGAACTTGGTCATCTGCGGTGAATCTGTACTTTGCCAAAGAATTTCGTAATGCCATTTGTATGTGTCACAAACTATATGGTTATGTTTACCCTCTTTCTGAGGACTTTTCTAGCTCGTTTGTTGGCCATAGTCGTTAAGGCGTCAAGTCTATATGTTCTGAGAGAGTGGTTAGCCGGTTCGAGTCCTATTCGTGGGTAAATGTTCACCATCAGAATGTCAGCCGGCAGGGTGGGAGAGGTGGTGATAAACAATTTCTAATCACTAGATTTCGTGCCAAAAACCTGGTTTCAGTTCCAAACCTGTCTTCAGTGTTCATATGGAGTAAGGGCATATGATGGTGTTTCGTCCGTTGGATGGAGAGGTTAAGCATACCGCTTGGTGCTATTCGACAGGAGTAGGCTATGTGCCGGCACCGGGTTTCACCATCTCCCTTCCTACTAATATCATACCTCAGTTATTCATTTCATCACATTAACTCCTCTGATGTACACTGACTGAGCAAATGTCATGGGATAGCGGAGCAGTGATGTGCAGGTGTGTTGTCTGCGCACCACACGCCCCCTGTGCCAGCAGCAGTTGTATAGGAGAGCTTGTGAGCAGTGGCTGTGCATGTGACAGGTGTAACATGGAACGTCGTTGTGAGCTGACACCGTTCGAACGGGGTATGGTGGTCGGTGCCCGACGGATGGGAAGTGCGATTTCGGAAGTGGTGCGGGAATTCGGCTTCACACGACCACCGTGGTTGAATGCGGGTGTCACCGTCCACAACAGACGAACGACCGGCCGTCCAGCCACCCTCGATGACCGTGACCGGTGACATCTGAGACGGATTGTCAGTAGTGACAGACGGACAACCGTGCAACAAATCACGGCTCAATTCAACACAGGCCGTGCTGGACACGTTTCCCAGTGGACAATCCGTAGGAACATGGGTTCTATGGGGTATGGGAGCCGGCGCCGCACAGGGTGCCATTGTTAACCCAACGTCATCGGGCACAACGACTTTGTCGCCAGTCACCAGGGATGGACACTGGAACAATGGCGTAACGTGATATGGTCGGACGAATGACGATTTCAACTGCACCATGCCGATGGGAGGCACCGTGTATGGCGCAGACCACATGAAGCGATGTATCCCGTCTGCCTCGAAGGTGTGGTCCAGGGTGCTGGTGTCTCTGTTATGGTCTGGGGTGCATTTTCCTGGTATGGAATGGGCCCCCTAGTTGTTCTGGAAGAGACTTTGAATGGTACGCGGTATGTTGAGCTGCTCGGAGATCATCTCCACCCATTTTTGGCCTTCCAGCACCCAGACGGTTCTGCGGTGTTAACGTAGGCTCCGTGCCATGGATCCTTCACCCACGAACAGACCAGCAATGGCGGCCGCTCTGCAAACGATTTGGTGTCAGCTGGGTCCAGAGGACTACCAGGGACTTGTCGACTCACTTCCACGGCGTTTTACTGCAGGTCGCAGGGCCAGAGGAGGCCCCACACGCTATTAGGTGACTATCCCATGACATTTGCTAAGTCAGTGTAGTTAAACGTCAGGAATGACACCCGGTCGTAAAAACTCGCTACGAAGATTGAACTGACTTCTTCACACTCAACCCCGTAGACAAACGGGACAAGGGTTCGACATACATACAGTATTATCTTTGTGACAGTTGGGACGGGTTTTGAAGTGCTATACGATGTGGGGACAATCCCTCTCATCGCAAGTTTAGAGTGGCGTACCGCGAGTATTTGTTCAGTGGATCCTGCTGACTTGCTGGATAATTGTTGAGTGAATGAAAGAATGAATGAGATGAATGAATGGGTTAGTGTAGTTACATCATTTAAGTGTATTTTACTTTGTGTATCTTAAAAATTAAGGATTCTATTATTGTCATTACTAATATTATTACCATTGTTTGTGCTGTTAATATTATTTGTGTTATTTGTATTTGTAAGTACTGCATACGCTATGTACATGTATACTATTCTAGTGGTTTAGTGTAAGAGAAGGCCTTGAGCCCTAACTTCGCCACCAAAGAAGGCATTATCTATCTATCTAGTACTTAGATATATACGAATGGAAAAACTGTGGAACGTGTAACTTGTATAATAACCTGTCTTTATAAGGATTTTACTAACAAAACTCCAGATATTTAAACAAGCAAGGGAATATCATCTTCTATTTCTCTCAACCCAATATCTAAACAAAGTAAATCTAACCTCCGTAACTTTTTTTTTTTTTTTTTGCAAGTTGCTTTACGTCGCACTGACACAGCTAGGTCTTCTGGCGACGATGGGAGAGGAAAGGGCTAGAAGTGGGAAGGAAGCGGCCGTGGCCTCATTTAAGGTACAGCTCCAGCATTTGCCTGGTGTGAAAATTGGAAACCACGGAAATCCATCTTCAGGGCTGCCGACAGTGGGGCTCGAACCCACTATCTCCCGAATACTGGATACTGGCCGCACTTAAGCGACTGCAGCTATCGAGCTCGGTGCTCCATAACCTAGTCTAACCCCGGATGTGCTGATGTATCCCTGGGGTATTGCGTGTTGTTTCGCGGCCTTCTACAATATGGGGAAGATTCTCTGCATCTAGTACCGGGGCTCGATACACAAGAGCTTTCAAATGCCCTCATAAATGAAATTCTAGTGGGTTTAGGTTCGCAGAACGTGGAGGCCAGGCAATTAGTCCACCTCTTCCTATACATCTGTCACCGAATCTGTTATTTAGAAACTGGCGGGTATTAACACTTAGATGAGGAGGAGCTCCATGATGCATGAATTATATCAGGAGATCCGGGATTCAATGCGACGGCAGGTCGATTCATGTATCAATCCTAACGGAAATTATTATTAACAGTTCATGTAAGAGAGTGTTTCATACCGAGCTCGATAGCTGCAGTCGCTTAAGTGCAGCCAGTATCCAGTATTCGGGAGATAGTAGGTTCGAACCCCACTGTCGGCAGCCCTGAAGATGGTTTTCCGTGGTTTCCCATTTTCACACCAGTCAAATGTTGGGGCTGTACCTTAATTAAGACCATGGCCGCTTCCTTCCCACTCCCAGCCCTTTCCTGTCCCATCGTCGCCATAAGACCTATCTGTGTCGGTGCGACGTAAAGCAACTAGCCAGAGAGTTTCATGTGATATGCTGGTACATTCTGTTTTTGTGTGTTTCCCATGATAAATATACTATGTCGAGGTGTAGAAATGAGTTATAACAAAGAAGTAAAAAGTTTCCGGATCCATAACCATATAAGATATTGAACCCATGACCTTTGTGCCCTAAGAACATTATGCATAAATTAACAATTAAACTAAAAGTTGGATTCTTGATAGCATGGATTTGACACGTGACGAGGGGGTGATTACCTTCGGTCCCACGTTCTGGGATACGTGACGTCAGCCACACGTGTCGACGGCGGAAGAATTCTCAAGTCAGTTTTGTGAACTATTTCAAAGCGCGTGTACATGGCGTGACCCAAGCCAAGTCAAAAAAATATAGTGCCTATTGTGCCTATAGTGCCTCACAAATCGACCCCTTAAAAATTTTAAATGTCCATGAACACTACCGCCAGAAATGTAGCAAGCATGTAGTCACTTTCAAAACTCTTGAAATTACAGTTTAGTTAAGTCAGAAAATTTATAGAAATTTTCTTGGCGGCAAAGGGAGATATCCGAAGAGAGGGGGTAACTGCTATAAATATGAAGGGATGCCATGACGAAGTCTCCTTCTCCGGCATTTGTGATACAAAGCGGACGAAAAATTGTTGAGCTGCTCTGCGAAATCAAACAACAAAAGTAGACTGAGTTCAACTGCAGATTTTAGCCATTGTGGCTAGGTCTTGACTCCATGAGGAGATAGTTTTCTTGAGTGAAATAATTGTACCAGATAGGACGGTCAAAGTACTGAATAAATTCTAATGTGATTAAGTAATTCGCGTGCGGAAATAATTATAGTCCATCGTGTGCGCTCAGCAAACAAGTGAAGGGTAATTTTTTATGCTTTATTCCAGGAAACCTGGAGAAATATAATAATGACCTGTACAGCCATGAATGTAAAAATGGCTAAATAAAATGCCAGGGTCGCAGGTGAGCCCTATGACGAACAATGGTGTGACTACATAAGGTAATGTGACTTTCCATCTTACTACCTTTTATATCTTGCCTCATGATCTCTAAAAGTGTATTTGAATGGGGATATACGACGCAGTGGTCACCCCTACTAAGTTTTGTAAATGTGAGAATACGCCTAAAAGAGTCATTTGTTTTATTTTCCAATTGGATACAATTTTTGAAGTCTTGCGAGTGCCGTATAATGTTGTAAAAAGTTATTGAATAGGGTTTCGAAGTGATATCACGTCCAATGTATATCGTCATCCGTGTGAGTGCACTGCCTATATTTTGTGATGTCAAATTAAGATGTTCATTCGACGTAAATTTTTCCTGTCTGCAATTTGACGTTAATAATGTAGGAATCCATGGTTACTCATTTTCAATCGAGTGGAAGCGCGCTGTCAGGTGAGAATCTAGGGTGATGAATTTGGTCACGGAGAGAAACGTTTTTCTAGGCCCATTTTAAACTATGTCTGGCTGACAATAAAAAGATCTAGTAGAATGTTTCAGTCATTTTTCGTAAAAATCAAGTTATTAAATACGATATCCTTTATGCGAAGTTATTCATGATTAATGCATTGTGCGATATTAGGCGTCAAGATTTCTAGTAAGGATTTTATTCCAGTTCCTTGTCGATGATAATTGTGGAGCTGGGAAACAGAGGTTAGTTTTGTTGATATGAGGTTTGTGAATCAGGTTGTACCTGTCATTGAAGCCGGGACATGGAAGCCCGAGGAATGTTTTATATGAGTTGAGATGAGATGTGTGAATCAGGTTGGACCTGTCATTGAAGCCGGGACATGATAGCCCGAGGAATATTTTATAATGTTGAGATTGGAAAGAAATACATAGAAATCCATAGCGGTATTAATTGGCGACGCGTATAATTAGTGTGGGCATCTTGAAGCATAATCTGTGCATTTTTGGTGGTTAGAATATCGTATTTGTTTAATTATGTCGGCAGAGTTTAAAGGTGAGCATTTTGAGAAGCCAGTCAACTGGAACAAACCAGGTGTTTAATGTTACTGCCAAGCGAACTTGGGGACGACAGGCCTCAGCTGTGATAACGGGACAGGCGTGGAATTGAGATTGTATTGTATTCTCGGCCGAGGAGAACGTTAAAATGCTGGATTTAGTTGAAATTCATAGCCGGTAATAATCTGAGTATTGTGAAATACTGTAAAATTTGTTTAATTGGGGACGTAATGAACATTTGAAATCACGAACTTTGAGTATAAGGAACAGAGTAACCAAATTCAGGGTTGTCCAAATATAGAGCGATGGTTGTGATGATTGGTTTATCTGTGAGGGGTGTGCAAAATTCATAAATGGTATGACGAGATATGACATCGTAATTATATGGCAAGTTGTTTGGTTTGTACGTAGATTCTTAGGATATCCAAGTGTTAATAACGGTTAGGACCAGATTAGATTTTAAAGTGTGAGATCATGAGACAAGATATATAACTGGACATGAATTATGTAACAATTCTTTTCCAGCCAGATAAATATCACAAGATTGAATTCACATCACAGCTGCGTAGGAATTTGTGAAGAAACCAGAGTCCGCGGAGATAAAATTTATTGTTCTTTAACATTTCGTTAAATCATTTAAATTTATTTAATTATTAAATTCAGTGAAACCGCATTTTGAAATAACTTTAATCAGGCGAATAACTTGGAGATGCATTCTGGAAATTTTAGTTTGTTTTCTGGGTAATATTTAAATGTAAAGTAACGATTAAGGGGACATATCCGAAGGAAATGGATTTTACTGCCACAAATTTTGTGAGCATTGCTATTGTTGTAATTATTGAACTTTGATTGATTGAGCAGTGAATGTGCTGGGGATAGTAAAGTGGAAACTTTGGTCATCAACCGATGTAACTTAATTGTGTTTAGCCTTCAGCCTCGAAACTTGGATGGTCAGGGGGTCATCAACCTCAGTGACTTAGATTAGGGCCATATGCCATTGTAGCATCACTTCATTGCGGTCATCATCCACAATGACTTTAAAGTAACTTAGAAGATTAGATGTCGGTCCATGACATAGACGCAGGTCACATCGATTCAATTAAGGGTCCATGCCGTAGAACCACTGTGTGGCACACACCAATTAGACTACCTTAATTATACCCAGAGTCCGGAGTTCGTGTTACGAGGGCTGGACCATAACGAATCACTATGATGGTACATGTGGTCTCACATGGAAGCCGAATTTAAGGATTTCCAGACTTTCCTTTCTTAAATGATTAATAATTGAGACAATGGTTTCTAGTAAGAATGCCCATCAGGCAGTTACGTTAAAGTCTCACACCAGTGTTCTGACCTTTATGTAAAAATGATTGTGGTGTCCAGTGGACACAATTGACTTCTATGATACCGTTGACATATCAGATTGCTTCAGAAGTTCCTGAATAAATAGGAATCTTTTAAACAGACCTTTCATTCCAGTAGATAGATTAGAATTACTGAACCCTACCTTTACCTCAGCAAGTGAAGAACCCGATACGACCCAAGAGACAGATCTCATGAACTTTGCTGATAGGTAAGAAAGGTAGGTATCCCTCAATATGGACCAAAGGGTACAATATTTTCTTCTTCCACGTGTGAGGAATGTGCCCTGAAATTCTGGGTGCACCTTATTGTTACATCCTGTAGAAGATGTGAAATGGAGATGGAACTAATATTTCCAGAGATGCCTGATTGTTTGTGAAAAATATAATAATTAGGACTTGGATGTTTTAGACCTAAAAATAGCCCAAATAAACAAGCAAATATGACCTCAAAAGTGACGAAATATGACGTACAAACTATAAAATATGACCTGGAAATTATTAATATAAATATGGCTACTTTAAAACAAGTTATAAGTCGAAACGGTAATTCCTTGGATACATATTTGTTAACTTTATTCTTACTTTCATATTAATTTTCTGAATATACCTGTTTAGCAGTTATTCACAGTCTATTGTCCTTGATTCATTTATCAAACACTTGTGAATACATACCTGTAAAGTACTAATTTCACTAAGATAATGAGATCTCATAACAGTTTAAAAGTCAAAACATGTTTACTCCCCGAACTGGTGGTTTGAAATACTAGAAAATTAGAAATGAATATATTTTGAAAAAATTTTGGAACGTTCAAGCACAGATTTCGTTAAGATTACCAAAATGCGTTAAAGTTTAAATGAGCACCACGAAACGAATTAAGTAGATGTCTTTCAATACGTTATGGTAGGGTGGCAGGGCATATAGTGATAACTCACATACTTTTTCATTCTTCTAGTCTTGAAATGTACTTCTCCTCTAAGAACATAATTTACCTTGCACACACAGCAAAAATAGTCATTTCGATTAAACACGTTCTGAAGTTTCTGTTTTACACTGTCGCCAACTATTCCATGTGATTGTTGTACTGAAAGTTCTCACAATTTCGATACTTGCATGAATTTCTAAGCTAGCAGCTTCTAAACGACTAACTGCACTCGATATAATTCCAAAGCTGGGCTTAATATATGCCAAACTTTCTGAAAAACTGTTGGAAAACAATTCCTGCGCCTTCTTGATAAAAGAGGCAGAGTATTCCACTTGTATTAACTGCAGATGTGATACAGAGAAGCAATTTTGTGAATACTAGTTCGCATGAGGTAAGTTGAAGTTGATTTTGTACAGCTACAGCTGTCATTAAACTGCCAAAATATGACCGAAATATAACCGAATATGACGTTTCTATGAAAATAGTTCAAAATATAATATTATGACAAAAATAGCCAAAATATGCATTTATATGACAAACAAAAAATACTTCATTGCGACGAAAATCACTTAAGTTGCACCAAACTCCTATCAGGCAACAAAACAGAGACAAGGAAAAAATATGACTTTTCCTAAACATCCGAACCCTAATAATAATTGCGCGTATCTCCGATGTTATGTTTCGTACACCAAAACCGTACGAAATTAGAAATTACGTTTTATACAATCTTTTATGTAGAGCTTTTCGATATTTGATTTCCTCATTTGGTCCCTTAATACAGCAAAATCTCGTTACCACGAACTCGGGGGGACCGGAAAATTGTTTATTTATGTTAAAAGGGGTTAATATTTAACTTTTCGGGATGGTATTCAAATCACTGGAGTGTTAACAGGTGCGATTCTACTCTTAGCTCAGACGGTCACATGCCCTTCCGCCATGAAGCATTTAAAAGAACACGCATTTATGACGTTATTTTAATTTAATAGATGCTTCACTTCAGAGCGTTTACGTGTTACGCTCTTTTAGCGCATGCTGAAAGAAACTTGGCGACATAGCAATGGTCACATTCTAGTTGTGGACTTTCTGTCCCATTCACCAGCACCATACCATTACTCACAGCTGTGACGGGAGGAAGGGGGTTAATGTAAAATCCACTGACAATAAGTAATAATGTTATTTGCTTTAAGTCCCACTAACTACTTTTTCGGTTTCCGGAGACGCCGAGGTGCCGGGATTTAGTCCCGCAGGAGTTGTTTTACGTGCCAGTAAATCTACCGACACGAGGCTGTCGTATTCGAGCACCTTCAAATACCACCGGACTGAGCCAGGACCGAACCTGCCAAGTTGGGGTCAGAAGGCCAGCGCCTCAAGCGTCTGAGCCACTCAGCCCGGCACTGACAATAAGGTTCAGAAAGATTTTGAGACTTGACACTTCAGCGCTGTATAGATCTTCAGCATAGTTGATATTCCGTACACTAGATGGTGACAGGAAGAGTTTTGATAACTTTCTTTAGAGCAGTCTCGTAGGTCGAAAAAATTCCTTGCTTTCTCTTCTAGAAATATCCAACCCACTTTCACAAATGAAGAAACCTTTCTCATGATAGAAAATGTATGAAACTGAAAAATAATGCGAATAAAAATATAAGCCGATAGGAGAAATGTTCGTGCAGTATTTCGGTTTCATTGTTTTAGAGTGAACTAAAGCAGTGGCGCCAATGTAGCGAATTTTCCACTAGACCTAGCGGATTCCAAATGTTTCTAACAAGGGGAATTTAAAAACTGCGGTGTTCTTGTAGGAATTTAGCAGTTATTACAACTTTAGCGGCATAGAAACATTTATATTCATTTATGATAAAGCTATTGACCGGACTGTCGTTTCGTGCTTGTCATTTTTCCAAGCAATTGTGTTGGCCGGACTGAACTAAACACAACTGATAAAAGGGAAGTAAACAAACGGTCACTATTTATTGTAGCGTGCAGTTACGGTGCATGTCACTGTTCGATATATTTTAGAAAAGGTGTTAAAAATAAAGTTTTCCATTCTGCTGCACTAAGGCGAATGCCGCGGCAGATCCTTTGATAGGCCCTTACCTTTTCCACACCTCATATCACCACCCCTGGCCTCAGAGAGGGCTAAACCCTCCAAGAGGTCCAGCATACCCGTTCAGGGTACGGAATGACAGCTTTTGTAGTTAGTCAGTTGTAAATATTCAAGAAATTTTTCAATTCACTTTACGTCACACCATCACAAATAGGTCTTATGGCGACGATAGGAAAGGAAAGGGCTAGAAGTTTGATGTTTGTGAAATTAATAACTGGTTCGATAGAAGGCAATTCGGTTTTGGGAAAGAATAACTGGTTCGATAGAAGGCAATTCGGTTTTGGGAAAGGTTATTCCACTGAAGCTCAACTTGTAGGATTCCAGCAATACATAGCAGATATCTTGGATTCTGTAGGTCAAATGGACTGTATCGCGATTGACCTGTCTAAAGCATTTGATAGGGTGGATCATGGGAGACTACTGGAAAAAATGATTGCAATTGGACTAGACAAAAGAGTGACTGAACGGGTTGCTATATTTCTAGAAAATAGATCTCAGAGAATTAGAGTAGGTGAAGCTTTATCTGACCCTGTAATAATTAAGAGGGGAATTCCTCAAGGCAGTATTATCGGACCTTTATGTTTTCTTATATATATAAATGATATGAGTAAAGGAGTGGAATCGGAGGTAAGGCTCTTTGCGGATGATGTTATTCTCTATAGAGTGATAAATAAGTTACAAGATTGTGAGCAACTGCAACGTGACCTCGAAAATGTTGTGAGATAGACAGCAGGCAATGGTATGTTGATAAACGGGGTTAAAAGTCAGGTTGTGAGTTTCACATATAGAAAAAGTCCTCTCAGTTTTAATTACTGCGTTGATGGGGTGAAAGTTCCTGTTGGGGATCATTGTAAGTATCTAGGTGTTAATATAAGGAAAGATCTTCACTGGGGTAATCACATAAATGGGATTGTAAATAAAGGGTACAGATCTCTGCACATGGTTATGAGGGTGTTCAGGGGTTGTAGTAATGATGTAAAGGAGAGGGCATATAAGTCTCTAGTAAGACCCCCAACTAGAGTATGGTTCCAGTGTATGGGACCCTCACCAGGATTACCTGATTCAAGAATGGGAAAAAATCCAAAGAAAAGCAGCTCGATTTGTTCAGGGTGATTTCCGACAAAAGAGTAGCGTTAAAAAAATGTTGCAAAGTTTGGGTTGGGAAGAACTGAGAGAAAGAAGGAGAGCTGCTCGACTAAGTGGTATGTTCCGAGCTGTCAACGGAGAGGTGGCGTGGAATGACATTAGTAGACGAATAAGTTTGAGTGGCGTTTATAAAAGTAGGAAAGATCACAATATGAAGATAAAGTTGGAATTCAAGAGGACAAATTGGGGCAAATATTCATTTATAGGAAGGGGAGTTAGGGATTGGAATAACTTACCAAGGGAGACGTTCAATAAATTTCCAATTTCTTTGAAATCATTTAGGAAAAGGCTAGGAAAACAACAGATAGGGAATCTGCCACCTGGGCGACTGCCCTAAATGCAGATCAGTATTGATTGATTGATTGATTGATTGAATTGATTGATTGAAGTGGGAAGAAAGCGGCAGTGGTCTTAATTAAGGTACGGTATAGCCCCAGCTTTTGTCTGGTATGAGCAAGGGAAACCGCGGAAGAGCACCTTCAGGGCTGCTGACAGTGGGGTTCGAACCCACTATCACCCGAAGGCAAGCTCACGGCTGCGCGCCCCTAACTGCACGACCAACTTGCTAGGTCTTGTGTTTTTATGTACGGTATGTAGTTTTAATGGACTATTTATACTTTAGCGACTTTGTAGCGATATTTTAGCTGACTTTTAGAGATTTGTAAACACGGTTTGTTGGAAATACTGCTATCTGCTTTATTCCCGAAGGATTTTGTGAAGTTTGACTTTAAATACATAAGACGATTACGAAGAGAATTCACCTTAAATACAGGCTAAGCTCGAGGAATGAACCAGCTATTCATAATTCGTATTAATCGAAATTCGTGTTCAGCGATAGGACTTGCCATTAGAAATAATATATACCTGGCGGGACGGAAACATTTTCGTCTTAAGCGAGTGTTCGTCTTAAGCGAGTTCGTGCTAACGAGGTTTAACTGAATTGGTGCGCCTCTGTATAATAATCGAAAAATATATAGCGTAATAAAGAACCCTGAACTTAAATACCAACCAACCAACCAACCAACCAACCAACCAACCAACCAACCAACCAACCAACCAACCAACCAACCAACCAACCAACCAACCAACCAACCAACCAACCAACCAACCAACCAACCAACCAACCAACCAACCAACCAACCAACCAACCAACCAACCAACCAACCAACCAACCAACCAACCAACCAACCAACCAACCAACCAACCAACCAACCAACCAACCAACCAACCAACCAACCAACCAACCAACCAACCAACCAACCAACCAACCAACCAACCAACCAACCAACCAACCAACCAACCAACCAACCAACCAACCAACCAACCAACCAACCAACCAACCAACCAACCAACCAACCAACCAACCAACCAACCAACCAACCAACCAACCAACCAACCAACCAACCAACCAACCAACCAACCAACCAACCAACCAACCAACCAACCAACCAACCAACCAACCAACCAACCAACCAACCAACCAACCAACCAACCAACCAACCAACCAACCAACCAACCAACCAACCAACCAACCAACCAACCAACCAACCAACCAACCAACCAACCAACCAACCAACCAACCAACCAACCAACCAACCAACCAACCAACCAACCAACCAACCAACCAACCAACCAACCAACCAACCAACCAACCAACCAACCAACCAACCAACCAACCAACCAACCAACCAACCAACCAACCAACCAACCAACCAACCAACCAACCAACCAACCAACCAACCAACCAACCAACCAACCAACCAACCAACCAACCAACCAACCAACCAACCAACCAACCAACCAACCAACCAACCAACCAACCAACCAACCAACCAACCAACCAACCAACCAACCAACCAACCAACCAACCAACCAACCAACCAACCAACCAACCAACCAACCAACCAACCAACCAACCAACCAACCAACCAACCAACCAACCAACCAACCAACCAACCAACCAACCAACCAACCAACCAACCAACCAACCAACCAACCAACCAACCAACCAACCAACCAACCAACCAACCAACCAACCAACCAACCAACCAACCAACCAACCAACCAACCAACCAACCAACCAACCAACCAACCAACCAACCAACCAACCAACCAACCAACCAACCAACCAACCAACCAACCAACCAACCAACCAACCAACCAACCAACCAACCAACCAACCAACCAACCAACCAACCAACCAACCAACCAACCAACCAACCAACCAACCAACCAACCAACCAACCAACCAACCAACCAACCAACCAACCAACCAACCAACCAACCAACCAACCAACCAACCAACCAACCAACCAACCAACCAACCAACCAACCAACCAACCAACCAACCAACCAACCAACCAACCAACCAACCAACCAACCAACCAACCAACCAACCAACCAACCAACCAACCAACCAACCAACCAACCAACCAACCAACCAACCAACCAACCAACCAACCAACCAACCAACCAACCAACCAACCAACCAACCAACCAACCAACCAACCAACCAACCAACCAACCAACCAACCAACCAACCAACCAACCAACCAACCAACCAACCAACCAACCAACCAACCAACCAACCAACCAACCAACCAACCAACCAACCAACCAACCAACCAACCAACCAACCAACCAACCAACCAACCAACCAACCAACCAACCAACCAACCAACCAACCAACCAACCAACCAACCAACCAACCAACCAACCAACCAACCAACCAACCAACCAACCAACCAACCAACCAACCAACCAACCAACCAACCAACCAACCAACCAACCAACCAACCAACCAACCAACCAACCAACCAACCAACCAACCAACCAACCAACCAACCAACCAACCAACCAACCAACCAACCAACCAACCAACCAACCAACCAACCAACCAACCAACCAACCAACCAACCAACCAACCAACCAACCAACCAACCAACCAACCAACCAACCAACCAACCAACCAACCAACCAACCAACCAACCAACCAACCAACCAACCAACCAACCAACCAACCAACCAACCAACCAACCAACCAACCAACCAACCAACCAACCAACCAACCAACCAACCAACCAACCAACCAACCAACCAACCAACCAACCAACCAACCAACCAACCAACCAACCAACCAACCAACCAACCAACCAACCAACCAACCAACCAACCAACCAACCAACCAACCACGTAAAAACGAAAAACAAAACAAACAAACAACAGACGGAAAACAAACTAACCCGAACGAAACCCCATGACGCAACCGTCCCGAAGGGCCCTGGCCTACCACGCGACCGCTCCTCATCCCGAAGGCCTGTAGATCACGAGGTGTCGTGTGGTGAACACGACGAATCCTCTCGGCCGTTATTCTTGGCTCTCTAGAGCGGGGCTGCCATCTCGCTGTCCGATAGCTCCTCAATTGCAATCACGTAGGCTGAGTGGATCACGAATCAGCCCTCAGATCCAAGTAAAAATCCCTGACCTGGCCGGGAATCGAAACAGGGGCCTCTCAGTGAGAGGTAGGTACGCTACCCCTACACCGCGGAGCCGACAAACAAACTAACAGGCAGACTGGAACTGAAGTTTCGACTTTTATACAGGGCCTAATTAAACCTATATAACAACAAAGTTTGCTGCCAAAATTTAAAGTGTAGAAATAAAATTGTAATAGTACATATACAGGTAAATTCTGGTATTATTTTAACTCATGAGTGTAACTGAAGTTCACTCAGGCCTCTACCTCTTTAATTCTAATCAGACCACAAACAGAGGCCATTAGCGTTCTGTTGGCAGACTTTGTTGCATCATTGAAAAGGGAAATAAGGTTATGGTGCTCATTGTCAATGTAGATGTGCCCTCAAAGCGAATACGGTAGTATCAGCGGTCAGCTGCCTGCACTGCATCACTGCACTACAAATTTTGAAATGAATAATTCTATTATTTCTAGCGCGCATCGTTCATTCCTCTCTACTACAATGGGTGTAATTTTCACTCCTTTTTTTAGCAATGCCAGGGCATCTAGTAAAGCTTTATGCAGAACATGTTTATCGTAGGTGGGAATTGCAAACGATTATATGTCCAACTTTTTAGTATAAATTAATAATAGCCTGGATAGTGATTCCTTGTATATCAATCGACCAGACTCGTGCATTATCCAGTGGCTAGCACGCAGCAGAAATAGACACTTTTTGCGTAATGTGTAATCCGTGTTCGGTCGCTACGTCCACTCCCAGCAAATACGTTGATATAACAATAAATGACGTGTGACCTTCGGAGAGGCCTGTTGCAGGTCAGGCCGTATAGGCGACCTGGGGGTCTGTGAGAATGGGCCCCTGTCTATGATGATTTCTAATGCTAAATTCGGCACCCAGCCTTCGAACCATAGGAATTAACTAACGAAAGTTAAAATCACCGACCCGGATGGGAATCAAAGCCGGGACTTTTGTGAAATAAAGCCAGCATGCTAATAACAATTTAGCCATGTAGCCGGATAATACGTTGATAATAATACAATTACCTCTGCAACCTTTTGAAAGCCTCGGTACATAAGTGTACACTCTATTTCTTAATTATTTCGTAATTATTTGGTCAGTGGCTGCCTGTGTACGTAAATTTCGACTCGAGGATGACTTGTAGGAACAACTGAGGTACTTGTGGTAACTTATACCAGAGGTTGGTTACGCTGGATGGATATATTCAGTAATGTCAGGATGGTGCACAGACAAAACATACCTCCGAGCAAGTCAGTAATGTAATGCTATACGGTGTTGTGACTTCAAAATATGTATATCCCACCATCCAGATGAATTTATTAAGCAATTTTTTCAATAATAAATCGTAAAGCATTATAATTTAATGTTAATACTTCTGTACACAATGTGGAATATCTGTCTATCAAAGGAATAGGCTTACTAATGCTAAACATGAGTTACTTAAATCATTCGATGTTAGGAATGGTAATAAACGAGTTTCAATTTTACTTCATCTGGTCTTTCTGAGGAGGATCAATCAATCAATCAATCAATCAATCAATCAATCAATCAATCAATCAATCAATCAATCAATCAATCAATCAATCAATCAATCAATCAATCAATCAATCAATCAATCAATCAATCAATCAATCAATCAATCAATCAATCAATCAATCATCACTGGTCTGCATTTATGGCTGTAGTCCAGGTGTCAGATTTCCTTATCAGTTGTTTACCAAGTACATTTCTAAACACTTTTTCAAAG
The DNA here is from genome assembly GCF_040414725.1 of Anabrus simplex. Classification (NCBI taxonomy): domain Eukaryota; kingdom Metazoa; phylum Arthropoda; class Insecta; order Orthoptera; family Tettigoniidae; genus Anabrus; species Anabrus simplex. The sequence goes on from NC_090270.1 coordinate 271,751,439, forward strand.
AACTTAGAAATTTCCCTTGACAAATTTTCCATTTCCTTAGTCATCTTCACATAAATGAATATTTCTGTCTCTTGGTTCTAAATGGGCCAATGTCAAAAAACCTGTTTTTGAGCTATAAGCATTTGAAGTTTTGCTTACAGTTTTCCAACTATTTATATTCAACAACTAACTTTAAATAACTTTATACTTTCTTTGTGGAAGATACCTTATTAAACGCTAATTTTTTCTATCATATTCTTTCAAAATTGCCAGGTCTCTAATCTTTATTGGTAATCTAACATTATTGGCAAGGGCTTATTTAATTAAACGGTAACTGTTCGATTAGTACTTAACGGAGACGTTGGCCCTTTTAACATGTTGTGAGCCAGGATAAAACGCGTTTGTATCAGTTAATATCTCAATTTCGGAAAAAAAATGACATTGGCCCTTTTAGGACCAAGCCACAGATTTGTCTCAATTTGTTCTCCTGAATTCCAACTTTACCTTTATATTCTGATCTTCGCTACCTTTAAAAGGCCCGGTGTGGTTCACATACACTGGAACCATACTCTAATTAGGTTCTTACTAATACACCCTCTTCTTTACATCCGTAGATACTCTCACAATCATATGAAGAGATCTTTAACCTTGATTTACAACATCGTTAATATGTAATCGAAACCGACTTTCAACCTACGACCTAATAGGTTGAAAGTCGGTTTCGATTACAATGCGGTCGTGAAAATTCAATATTCATCGACACAGCAAGTAAAACAGAGAGGAATTTTACTCTTGGTGAAGCTTACAACCCGACTTAAATAAATAAATAAATAAATAAATAAATAAATAAATAAATAAATAAATAAATAAATAAATTCCGCCATTGCCGGTCCCAAGCCCGGGGCTTCATCTTGCAAGTGATAGGGAAGGAGGAGGGGTGGAGTAACAGCCTCGTAAAAAAAAAAAAAAAAAACAACTTGGGTCCATCTGGCTCCGGATGGTAGCACTCTGTAAGGGCCCCTGCCTAGGGTTACAGGTGAAACCTGGTCAAAGGTCTCGAAGGCGAATGAGGAATTCAGTGTTTCAACGGGTGAGAGAGCGGAAGAACTTATGGTACGATTTGGAACCTCGCCGCCGTGGCCGCACGCTTCCGCTGCCATGGCGGCGGAAGTTCACTACCGCTTCACATGTATCCTTCCGGGATGCATTTGGAACTCCTCTGCCAAAGCAGCGCCGCGTTTGGAGTGGGGTTGCCCAGCCGCGCCAGTAGCAGTCTGGCAGCTCGGTCGCGCGCCGCCGAACAAGCATTCATAATGTCTTTTTCACCGTCAGATGACGAAAAACTCGTGGAGCATGTATCAAGATATCCAGTTCTGTACGATGCAAAGGTGGCAGGTTATAAAGACGCAGTACTGCGAGACAATATTTGGAAGGAGATTGGAGACAAATCAAACAAACCCGGTAAGTTGAACATTTATTTTTTATACATATACATATGTTACTATTGTACACACTCATTGACACATTCCGTTTCGTACACTGGGAACAAAGCATACTTTGAACACAATCATTGGCAGAAACTTACTAGTTGCCAGTTCTGTTAACGATGTCATGTTGCCAAGGTACTTGCCCAAGTGGACTTGAGAAATAGCTCTTGAATTTGTTCCTCACTTCGAAGCCACTAGCGTTTGCATATCCACCCCTTCGATGAAAAGGTATCATATTATCTGATGGGAGGTTAGCTGTATCAGATATGACGTAATGCGGTTTACATCGTTTTTCTAGGTACCCTTCCCGTAATAAATTGTGCAAACAGCATGCGACTGATATGAGATAATCACATGTTTGGGGCGAGCAGGAAATGGGTGTGTAAAATACTCTAAAAACTTGGCAAAGGATTGCAAATGCGTTTTCAGATACCCTCCTTGCTCGAGTTAAGCGATAATTGAAAACTGCCTTCGTTAAACACCGTTTGGCGTCCTCTCTGGAATAAGGTTTCATCATAAATGTATCTAAAGCGAAGGCTTCGTCGCCTACAATAACATATGGGGCTATTGCATCACTACCTGGTAAGGCACTTTCTTCAGGGATATTGAACTGCCTGGCCGCAATCTTCTTTCGCATGGCAGATTTCTTGAAAATGCCACTGTCGCCTTCTCTTCCATAGGAACCTATATCCACTGCTATAAATTTGTAATCTGCACTTACAACAGCCAGAAGAACAATGGAAAAATATTGTTTATAATTGAAGAATAGCGACTGGCTGTTATTGGGACACTTAATACGAACATGCTTACCATCACTTGCGGCTATGCAATTTGGAAAGTCCCACTGATACCAGAAATCGTGTGCTATACGTTTGAAGTCTCTCACTGTCAGATTAGGTATGAACATTGGAATGAGTTTTGTACTCATTATCGGTAATGTTTGCTTCAGGATGACGCTGACATAGGATGGTGAAATGCGATATGCAAATGCCAGTGATTTGAAGGACTCTCCCGTTGCCATAAACCTAAAACAAATTCAATGAATTTACTGTGTGTACAGTTGCTTATGTATAATTTAGGAGTACATAATTACATTTATATCAGATCCATTAATTTCTTTTTCTTTTAATTTTAGATGATGAATGCAAGAAACGTTGGAAGTCTCTGAGGGACTCTTATTTCAGATGTAAAAATAAAGAAAAGAAGGTAACGGGCTCAGCAGCTAGCAAAGTACCAAAATGACATCTTTACGACCGACTGACATTTTTAAATGCGGTACAAAGAGAGCGAATAAGCATTTCTAACATACATGAGCCATCACAAGAGAGCAGTAATGACGTGACACCATCCCTCGGTTCAGAAATACCCACGCAGTGTGTTTCAGACACCCAAACACCGAGTACTGAAGACCAACCTATACCGAGCATTTCCAGTGAAATAACAAATACACGCAGATATCTCAAAAGGAAAACAAACAGTGACGATGGTCAACACAATGAACTCATCAAGCTCATGAAAAGAAGGGAGGAGCAGCGACAGAAAGAAATGGAGAACTTGAATTCCACAAGATACAGCTCTCCGATAGAAAGTTTCGGGGAACATGTTAAAGCAGTGTTAAATACTCTTTCTCCAACATCGATAATACAGGCAAAAACTGAAATATTTAATATTTTAACGAAGTTTGAACTTCAGCACGCCGGAATAAACTCTCAGTCAACATCAGTCTCCGAGGATTTTATGCAACTCTCCTCTCCTCAGAGCACAACATCGTCACACGGCAACAATACCTACCATGAATCTGCCTGTACACCTTCATGCTAATACGGACAAAGATTCTCAGGCTCCAAAGGTCCATATTAATAACAGCTATTGGAGTTATACACTTAGTGATGAAATGTCGTAAAAATTTTATCTCTTGTTTACTATTTCGAAATACCTACATTGAAATTGTACACTCTTTTGGTTATTAAATCAATGTGGATACATGTGATTTAAAATGGAATGTAGTTACAGAGACAAATGCAATAAAATGTGAATTTCATTCTTACTTGATTATTACAACTTTAGAGACATTCACACTTATTTTCAGCTGTTTTCCTGAACGGAATAACTATTACTTACCGCAGGGTTAGGAAAAGTTTTTGTTGGGCATTGATGCACTTCCGCTGTGTAGAAGGCTTCAAATCCTCGGCAACCAACGTCAATACCATCTCGAATTGGTCGTAGTTGAGTCTGCAGTATTGTCTAAACAGATCTCCATCTCTTTTTAGATGTCTTTCAATCAATATTTTAAAGCACCCTTCATCCTCTCGGTTTTTGTACATATCGTTCGTCACTTTTCTTTTCCTTTTGCGGAGCAATAAAGCTAGAAGCATCAAGTTGTCATCGTCTTCCTCTTCCTGCAATAGTCTTCTTTTTGTTTACATTTCGAACATGATTTGTGTACTGAACGGGTGAATCACACCAACTGCGCTGCCGAGGAAGAGAGGAACGAATACACCACAACTGCTCAGGCGGCGCCGCCAGTGTCGGGCCGCCTCTGGCAGCGGCAGTGCGCGGCCACGGCGGTGATGTTCCAAATCGTACCTTTAGTGGAGTAAAGCACGAATAAAAAATCATTTCACACTAACAATCCGATCTTATCTTGGAATTAATCTCCTACCTTGTACAATGTACAATTTCAATTGCAGAATGGAAAGTCCGCTGAATGAAAACACTACCCCAGGTGGTAGCTCGGAAGAGAAATCCACCATTGCGTTATGCAATGCATCGGGACCTAGAGTTCTGGGGAGTCCCAACATCTGCAATAAGGGTGAGTCGGAGCATCCTTGGAATCCTTTCAGACTTAAATTTAACAGGAAATTCTTTGTAGGCACTCTTAATGTAAATTCCTTGCTAAAAACCAGCAAACAGAAAGAATTGGAAATTTTCTTAGATAGACATGAAATCCAGATCTTAGCAGCTCAAGAGACACGGTTTATGGAGGAGAATGTAACAGATTATAGCATCTTTAAAGGTAAACCAGCAATCAAAATTATGAAAGGAATTCCACTACTAGGTACCGCCTTTTATGTCCATAAAGCAATAGTTGATAATGTTATGGAATTCAGATCTAGTTCAGAAAGTTTTTCTCTTCTCACACTTAAATGCAAGAACAAAAAGTATACATTTGTTAACTGTCATGCACCAATAAAGGAAGACAATAGGGAGAACTCAAATAAAACTGAAGAATTCTGGAGTCTTCTAGATGATGAAATATCAAAAATTCCAAAATCAAATGTTATTATTCTACTAAGCGATTTTAATGCACAGATAGGCAAAGAAAAAGTTTTCAGCAAAACATTGGGAGCATATTCGGCACACAAAAGAACAAACAAAAATGGCATGAGACTAATTAATCTCTGTAAATCATTTCACCTAAAATTAATGTCGACGTTCTTTAAGAAACTTCCAAGAAACGCTAAAACATGGGTGTCCCCAAACCCGATGTTAGGTGAGTTTCAGTTGGACCATGCAGCTATTTCTCATAAAAGTATTAAGGAAATTATGAACGTTAAAGTAATAAGAAGTGGGGAGTTTGACTCCAATCACTACCTCTCTAAAATTAAGCTAAAGCTTCTACCTCGCATGAAGCAATGAAGGCCGAGAAAATTAATGAAATACAACATATATAGGCTCAACATTACACAAGCAACTATAGAAAATTTTCAGGAAGAAATTAAAATAACTCAGCATGGCAAATGGTCAGAATTATCTAAACAGATTAACAGTGCAGCAAAGAAAGTATTTGGAAGAGTTAAAACTAAAAAGAAAGTATGGTGGAATAACGTATGTGAGGAAGCACTAATCGAAAAAACGAAAAAGTGGAAAAAATGGAAATGTTCCGGAAAGAATGAACACCATGAGCTGTTTAAACTACAAAGAAAAGAAACAACAAGAATAATAAAGCAGGTTAAAAGATGTTTTGAAAAATCGCAGCTAGCAGAAATTGAAATAATTTTGTAAGGAATAACTCCCTAAATTTCTATCAGACATTTAAGAGTAACCTGAAAGGTTATCAATCCTCGAGTATTTGCTTCAGAGATGCAAATGGTAAAATTGACCTTAACAATGCCGAGAATTGTGAGATTGTGGGAAAACACTTCGAACACCTGCTGAACTGCCCTGAGCCAAATCATAAATTAAAATTTTCAGAAATTCACGAAAATCTAGAAGCTGATTCACCTCCAACAGCGGAAGAAATTAAGGAAGCATTAAAAATAACAAAGCTAGTGGGGAAAACTCCATAACAGCTGAACTTTTAAAATGGGCTGAACTAAAAATTATAGAAGATCTACAAATCATCTTTGAAGAAATTTGGGAAACAGAAATTATCCCAGAGGATTGGAAATGGCTCTAATACACCCATTACACAAGAAGGGTAACAAGCAAGATGTCAACAGCTACAGAGGTATATCTCTCTTACCAGTTGCTTACAAGATATTCTCAACAATACTACTAAACAGAGTAAAATCAACACTGGACAGTCAATTGGGTGAATATCAAGGTGGATTTAGAGAGGAAAGAACTTGCTCCGAACAGATTTTCAACCTAAAATCTAGGATTCGACACAGATTAATAAACTCCAAAGACATAGTTGTAACATTTATTGACTTTAAAAAAACTTTTGACTCTGTTGATAGGGAAATCCTAGATAAAGTAATCCGTGAATTTGGAGCTAAAACTAAATTTGCAAACCTAATTCGTGAAACCCTTACAGACACTATCTCGAAAGTAAAATTTATGGGTAAAATATCTCGACCTTTCAAAATAAACACAGGTGTCAGGCAGGGAGATGGTTTATCTCCACTCCTTTTCAATTGTCATGGAAAAAATTGTAAGAATTTGGAATGAAAAACTGAAAAAATCCAAATTATTGCCACTCGTGCTGGGGAAAAAGAAGAAAGGTGTTGAAATAAATTGCCCAGCACTTGCAGATGACTTTACCATACTTTCAGAAAGCCTTACAGATGCAGCATTGCAAGTCAATCTCCTTGAAAGGACAGCCAACATGACAGGCTTGAGAATCTCTGCCAAGAAAACAAAATTATTGACGAATATAAAAAGTGCCCCGAAGTTTATAGTAACGGATATTGGTCAAATAGAAAAGGTAAATAAATTCAAATATTTGGGTGAGACAATTAAAGAAAATGGTTTAGAAAATCTGCTATAGAGGAGAGGATACAAAAGATGGAAAGAGCTTACGGTATAACTAAGAATACTTTCAACAAAAAGTGCTTATCAACAAAACTTAAAATAAAGCACTACAACACAGTAGTGAAACCAGATTGCCTGTATGCCAGCGAATATCTAGCACTGAACTACAAGCTTGATAAATAAGAAAAATTAGAAAGAAGAATTATAAAGAAAATATGAAGTCCTCTAAGAATTGCAGAGTTTTGGAAATTAAGAAGTAACAATAAAATTTACCAGAACATAGAAAACATATCAGAAACAATAAGAAAAGGAGATTGCTATTTCTTGGACACATTTATAGAATGGATGACAATAGACTAACTAAACGAATCTTCAAGTACCTTTGGGAAAAGAAATCAACCACCACCTGGATTCAAGAAGTCAAGAAAGACCTGGAAAGGAACAACATACGAGAAGAAGAATTATTGGAAAGAAAGATTTTTAGGAAGAAAGTCCTACAAATGGAAGGATTTCAAGGGAGGAAGGAAAAGAAAACAGGCACAAAGTGGACTGAAGACAGGAAAAATAAGCACAGTGAAACAGTGAAAGAATACTGGAAGAAAAGGAAAGAACAACTAAGGAGGAAGAATTAAAATTGTAACGTGGTCCTTAGAAGGCTGGAACGCAAGAAGAATAAATAAAATAAATAAATAAATAAATACATAAATAAATAAATAAATAAATAAATAAATAAATAAATAAATAAATAAATGTGCATCTTTATTGTAGGCTATTATGTCCTTCCGCACTGAACCATCAAACGACTGTCAATTAACAAATCGCCTTCAAAACATACTATTTCCAACCAGCACTCTGGCCTCGCCTAGGTCTACGCCTCTTTTCCTTCTTCCCAGCCATTTTATGAATCTTCATGTCGATTTGAACCAACTTTTTTGGCCGAACGACCTTCAATCAATTAGGCAATCGAACTAATCTGCATTTAGTGTTGTCGCCCGAGTAGCAAATTCCCTATCAGTGCCAACTCCAGGTGGAAAGATGTCTTCACTACCGCGTGCTTCCATGGCGGTTGTAAGTAGATGTAGTCCCCAAGCTAGACTAATTAACCATACGCAGTTAAAATCATCGGCCGGGAATCGAACACAGGCCCTCTGAATCAAAGACCACAGAGCTGATCGTTCATCTTAGGAGTCGCGTAGTTCTACGAATCTTACAATGGAAACCGAGCCTAACCACCGTCCCTAGGAGAGCTGTCCTAGGAGAGACCGTGGCTAGCTAAGTAAATCATTTTTCTGTAAGACGAGGGCCGAATTTACTCGTAAATATGTTTCCATTTTATTTTCTTTGTTTTTCTTTCATAATTTGTTTTACGTCGCACTGACACAGATAGGTCTTATGGCGACGATGGGATAAGAAAGGGCCAGGAGTGGGAAGGAAGCGCCGTGGCCTTAATTAAGGAACAGTCCCAGCATTTGCCCGGTATGAAAATGGGAAACCACCGAAAACCATCTTCAGGACTGTCGGCAGTGGGGTTCAAATCCACTATCTCCCGGATGCATGCTCACAGCTGCGCGCCCCTAACCGCACGGCCAACTCGCCCGGTGTTTCCATTTTCTGTAATGTTCATACATTTAAGTAAGATAAGTATTAATAAGTACTGCGTAAACTTAAAATGAATGCTAAGAATACGATGGGACATGTTGACAAAATCGAATTATCACTCACTGAATGAATGCAATATTTTTTAGCATTTCGTAGTTTCTTCAAGACTACATCATTTATTCACTTATGCTAATTTTCACTGACATATTATCCCATTCTGATCCCCAAAATATTATAACATTTAACGCTTATTTAATTATGTTAGTTTGAAAAATAAATTTTACTGGGGAAAATCCATTATTCACTGTACTCCGCCACAAAAGTCAGTAAAGTAGAAGAAGCAGTTGGGAGATGTCAACTAATCGGCGAAATTTGTCACATATACTCGAATATACGCCAAGAAAAAAAAATCACTTTGCACGAACCCCCGGTAACTCTTCTTTGTATGGGGGTGTAAACTAATATCATTGCAGAGTTGTAATTGCACCTTTTCACAAGTTTGTAAATTACATTGCAATACATAATAGACAGCAAAAGTCTTCAGACTTGGCAGATCTATCATAAACAAAGGAATCTACACTTCAGGTCCTTTGAAATCTTGTCATATCACCATCGGATATACTTTGGATTGAACTAGAAGCGTACATTTCGTCTAATTTTATTTCATTTTTCACACATTCTTTCATATTTTCCATCTTTCTTGATAGCTAGAATCTTCAAATTTGGCACACCGATGATAGTTGAACGTGCTAATATGCCTACCGAGTTTTATGAATCTATGTGTCTTTGGCCTAAGTGTGTCAGAAACGGAATCATTTGTGGGAAAAGTACAAAATTTTACGTAAATTTATCCGCAGATAAAAATCGATACTTTAGTCATTTATGCGAAATTTTTTGATGACTGAAATTGAAAGGATTGCATTTCTTTTTTCTTGTTAAGAAGTTATTCCGCTGAATTCAAACAACTTATCAATGTAATAATGCTTTGTTTGCCAATTGTAATTTTACATTTAAATCCCATTTTTCTCCCATAATATTCTGCCAAATGTAACCAAATTTGTATGGTATATGTATCACAGCTATATTAAGAAACCTGCGTATGGAATGTTTGATTGCAGAATTTGTTCAAATAGTAGGGATTTTTAAGTCCAAAATTTTGGAACAAAAAAATACAAACTTTAGTACGATATATCTCCTTATATAAATTATGTGCAGAAAAATCGATTCGTAGTGGATTTAAAAGAAGTATTATCTACCTAATTACGAATTTACATAAACGTGTTAATAAAATTTCATGAAAAATGGAATTAAAAATTTAAAAAAGAATATTTTGGAAAAACTATTAATTGTATATGAAAGAAATATTCGTGATATCTCTACTCTTATGTAGGTGATATTTCCATAAGGTTTCGTGAAAATCCATGCTTTAGGTAAAATATAAATTTTATCTCTGGAGTGTTGCCATAAAGAATGTAGCTCATTCCAATGTACAACCGATGGAGATACGACAAAAAGGTCGCAGGACCAAACTTATAGAGCTCTCCATATCGGGTACCAACTGTGCAGTACGTTTTTGGTACGTCTTACGTACGCCACAAGAAACCTCCAAGAAATGTCTAGCCCGATTTTAATGTTGCGTCCATCATTTTGATCTTTGCGGGGATAAAAATTGAGACATTTGAACTTTCTGGATTTTTTTCGTTAGTTACAGTCTAAAACTTAAGATTCTGCTAAATGTAAAGTTTCTAGTTCATCTGGAAAATTGCATATGATATTTTGATTTTTGGAAGGTAACAACTGAAACATTTGAAGTTTTTGGACTATTTTCGTCCGTTACAGGCTAAAAATGATAAGTTTGAAAATCTTAACATTTCTAGCTCATCTGTAAGTGGGTAAACATTAATGTCACCGGTTAGCCATGTGGCTTTATACATTTATGTTTTTTACAAGCAGCTTTAGTATGTCGCACCGACACAGACAGGCGACAATGGAACGGAAAAGTGCTAGGAGTGGGAAAAAAGTGACCGTGGCCTTAATTAAATTGCCTGGTGTGAAAATACAAAACCACGGAAAACCATCTTCAGGGCTGCTGAGAGTGGGGTTCGAACCCACTATTTCCTCAATGCAAGCTGATAACTACGTGACCCAAACCACGAGGCCACTTTCTTGTTTCTATAGAAGTTAACTTCTTAGCCATTTCTGATCTAGGCTGAGTTAACCAGAGACATGTACCTCTCCAGAATTGAAAGCCTCCATTCTAGTGGGGAATCGAACCCACGACTTTATTGGTGAACCGAAAACGCTTTTGCCACCCTTAAGGAACTTGCTTCGGCCTCTGTGTTGTAGTGGTTTGTGTGACTAGCTGCCAACCCCGTGGGCCCGGGTTCGATTCCCGGCTCTGCCACGAAATTTGAAAAGTGCGACGAGGGCTGGAACGGGGTCCACTCAGCCTCGGTAGGTCATCTGAGTAGAGGGGGGTCTCGATTCCACCTCAGCCATCCCCGAAGTGGTTTTCGGTGGTTTCCAATTTCTCCTGTCCAGCGTAGCAAGTGAGGCCGCCTGTGAGAGGTACTGGTCATCCTTCTCAGAACGCTGCCCTTGAGGCGGGAGAGGTGAGATTCCTCGCTGAATCCGAGGAAAAAAACAATTCTTGATGGTAAACGGATTAAGAAAGGAAAGGTAAGTGTGTATTCTGCCCGAAGGCAGGTCCGAACCTCCGCAGAGGAGTGCCTGAGCCGGAGTTTACGTGCGGTAGGGTGGCCAGTTCCTTTCCGCTCCTCCATTCCCTTACCCCCAACCAACGGCGCGTGGCAACCCATCCAAATCTTGATCACGCCCAATGTTGCTTAACTTCGTAGATCTCACGGGATCCGTTGTTTCAACACGGCTACGGCCGTTGGCTATTTAAGAAAGAAAGAAAGAAAGAAAGAAAGAAAGAAAGAAAGAAAGAAAGAAAGAAAGAAAGAAAGAAAGGTAGTTGCAGTGGATAAAATTAAGAAATCCCGTCGCGTTTGTTAGGGCCGTTGATACAACGAACATTAAATAATAGCATACTCGGGAATTCAACATTCTAGCACTTAAGTGACTCCGACGTAAAGTATCCCTCGTGTAAAATTATTAGGGTGTGCACACGACATGGCGAGCTGTGTCGAAATGTACCGGATAATACCTGAGCTTTATCTCTCGTGTAAACAAACACCAAGGCTCAAATTAATGATGTATGATAAGCTCTATTGGAAATTTATTTGGGAATTATCGGTGTTGTTGCTGAGGTCGCGCGTGACAACACTCGCACCTCCAGGATAAGAACATCTCATAAAATAAGTTCGTAAAATTTTTGACTGCATGTTTACGCGTTGGAAGAAGTGCTCGTATTAAATTTTTCATCAAGTGATAGCAAACATATACACACACTCGCTGAAATAGCTTAACAAGATAACAAGGTAGATAGCAAGGTATGCTGGTCTTCCGCGTAAAGGTGTCGTCAGATGATATAGTGGCAGGTAGCTCGGTGAAGGCAGTTAGCTCAAATTACAACCACTTTAACAGCCTCATCGAGGACAAATTTTAATATTTTAATTTTTTTTTACGTCGTATCACCCGGCGGTGCGTCTTTGGTAGACACAACCTTATTCTGAAAGAAACTCGGCCTGCTACACACAAACAATAGAAATACGAAGTGGCTTTGATAGGACGTAACTCAGCCGCTAGGAAAATGAAAATGAAACGAACACAATCACACTGCAACGCGCTGCAGTGGATCAATTAGAAACTTTTTCCAGCAGTGTTCACTGTATTTGTGGGTATAACTTTACTGTTATTCAGAAACTGTTTCTCTAAAGATGTGTGTGTGTGTACAATAATGGCGTAGTTACAGTGGTACAGTTAAGTTTTAAGTATTGTTTGACCGGGCGAGTTGGCCGTGCAGTTGGGGTCGCGCAGCTGTGAGCTTGCTTTCGGGAGAGAGCAGGTTCAATCCCCACTGTCGGAAATCCTGAAGATGATTTTCCCTAGTTTCCCATTTTCATACCAGGCAAATGCTGGCGCTGTACCTTAAAGGCCACGGCCACTTCCTTCCCACTCCCAGCCCTTTCCTATCCCATCGTCGCCATAAGACTTACCTGTGTCGGTGCGACGAAAGCAGATTCTAATATATATGGTTGGTTTATATTCGATTCCCGAAGTCTTCTAATTTTAATCGAATAGCGGGAAGTGAAGAGAGAAATCGTTTCGGCAAAGGCATTTCTCTAAAGGGACAAATTCGGGACGTAATTTGTTATGCACGAGAATACTTTGAATGGGAGAAAGGTAATAATGGTCCTCTCATTTCTGTAAATAAAGTCTTAGATAGAACTGCAGCTGCTCTTAGAGTAAACAAAACAACCTGTAGTTCAAATAGGAAAAGACAAGTATGATTACTGTAAACGGGCAACTGTCGTAGGAGAATTATATTTTTTTGACATTTATAATATTTGTTCTTGCCGCAAATACTAATCTTACTTATACATTACATATGCTTATTCTTATATTTGAATTTGAATATCTGCTTGAATTCTTTAAAATACATCTTTAACGTACGGTACTGACTTTGCCACGAATAGGCCGTCGGTGAGTAACACGACCTGGCAACACGGAGCATCTCCCAATCCCATTCTAGTTCCGCGCGGACTGTAAATCCATTATGTGCGGCACAGTTCACGCCGACGGTCCTCACCGGGATGTGGGAGAAGCGAAACAGAGAAGTGATAGTAAAGGAAGAAGAAAAGGAATAATAATAAATCAGCTGTTGCCGACCATGCCCTAACACCTGGTCATGATGTCTTGTTCCAAGAAGTGGATGTTCTTGCCCGTATAAAGCAATATCGCCCAAGAATTATCAGGGAGGCGGTTGAAATACGTAAACATCCAGATAATTTCAACCGCGATACAGGTTACAACCTCAGTGAATCATGGCTACCTATAATCAGAACCATTAGAGAGTAATGCTTTGCTGCTACTATTCATTGTCTCTAGCATTGGGCTAAAATGGCGTCCCCTTTACATCTTTGGGCACCATTTGAAGCTTCCTTGTTGCTTTCTCCTAGCGACCATCAATACGTCGTTTCTCTTCTCTTTTGTCTCCTGATGAAGAAAGGCAAGGTTCCTTTTGAAACGTTGAGTGTGTTTATAATTATTTACACGGCATAAGCCCAAAAATAGAACTCATGAATAATAATAATAATAATAATAATACCATAACAAGAATGTCAACAACAATAACTAGACAGCAGACAATGATACCATGTTAAACGGGGTGAACAGTCAGGTTGTGAGTTTAACCGAGGGAAAATGTCCCCTCAGTTTTAATTATTGCGTTGATAGGGTGATAGTACCTCACAGGGACCACTTTAAGTAAATAAATAAATAAATAAATAAATAAATAAATAAATAAATAAATAAATAAATAAATAAATAGCCTTGTGAATCTCCTAAGGGCCATGGCCTCCTGCAATGCAGGGACAGTGCTCAGTGTAATTCATCAGGTGAGCAGGTACTTAGGTGTTATTAATATATAGTTTTATTTGGATAATCACATAAACTTGATTGTAAATACAGGTATAACGGTTACAGCTCTCTTCATAATTATGGCTATGGTGGTAATTAGGAGTTGAGGTAAGGATTTAAACGGGAGGGCATATAAGTCTCTGGTAAGACCCCAATTAAAGGATTGTTTCCGTGTATGGGACCCACAGCAGGATTTCTTGATCCAAGAACTGGTAAAGATCCGAAGGAAACCAGCTTGATTTGTTCTGGGTGATTTCCGACAAAAGAGTAGTGTTACGAAAATGTTGCAAAATTTTCGGCTGGAAAAACTTGCGAGCAAGGAAACGAGCTGCCCGACTAAGCGGAATGTTCCGAGCTGTCAGAGGAGAGCTGGCGTGCAATTGCATTAGCAGAGGAAAAAGCTTGAGTTAAGAGAGGAAAGCTCATAATATGAAGATAAATTTTGAATTTAAGATGATAATTACCAAATTGCCAATGGATGAAGAAAACTAGATCAAGTAAATGAATTCAAACCTCTAAGAAGTCTGATAACATCTGACGGAAAAAGTACGAGAGAAGTAGGCTAAACGCTCGGATAACACAGGTGACGGGAGCATTCCCGAATCCTCTACTAACATATAAGACCATCTGCGTGAAGGTACGAAAGCACTTCCTGAAACGTTTTGCATGAAGTGTTACAAGCTATGGCTCACACACATGGCAAGCAAAGTAAAGTCACCTCCGTACAGGCCATGAAGGCCCTTGGAGGAGTGGAAGGTAAAGGCTTCCACCATTGTTAACCTCGGCATGTGATGGGGTAGAGTGGTTAGCTCTACGCCCGATCGCCTTTGCCCCCATAAATTAACCTGATACTCATTTTTGGTGTAGGCTGAGTGAATCTCAGGGCCATATCTTGCTTTGTCATTCTGACTGGTGCACCATCCTATTTCAAGGGAAAATGGAAGGTAGAAGGACCAAAGGAAGACCTAGAATGCAATTTATCGACAGCATTAAAGGCAAGCACACCTATTGCCACTGACCAAAGAACGGAAATGCTTGAAAGACATGCAAGTTGTCCACCAGCCTTAAGGTTAAGGAGGAGGAGAAGAAGAAGAAGTCATTCATAGTAAGAGTATTTAGGTACTGGAATAATTTATCAAGGGAAATGTTCGATAAAGTTCCAAGTTATTTCAAATTATTTAAGAAATGATTAGACAAACAACTGGTAAGGAATCCACCAACTGGGCGATAGCCCTAAATAGAGATCAATGGTGATTGATTGACTGATTGATTGATAGACTGATGATGATCTCCGAAAATAAAGAAGTTGGAACAATCACTAGCGCCGTGTACTAACCTGTGTAGCCTTGTTGCTGTCAATATCTGGTTTCGACATTTGAATCTTTGAATGTCCAGCTTCTTAATCCTGTTTCGAGTCTAACATAGCAGTTTCGCCCACGCAGATGAATAAAATAAATTGTCAGTGATGGATGATATCCGAGTATCTATTCAAATGTCCAAATACACGAGGGGGAGTTGGTTTGCGAGACGACCAGTTGGAACGCTAGTAACAGCGATCGAGCGAGGGAGGTAGCTATCTTTATGGTTTATAATCTTTGGTTTTACCCAACTTTATGGGCTATAACTGCGACATTATTTTCGATGTCCTCTGTTACTGTCTCAGCTACGGCCCCATAATTTCCTTTACCGTTATTATATTCTGAGTGGATGACTTTACAGAGGTTAACCTCACATTTATGATACCCTAGAGATGTCCCGATCACCTTGACCTCTCCTTGGGGATGTCCATCAATCAGAAGTGAACGTTCTCCTGGAACATATTACATGGGTAATGACAACGTCGCAGTCATATTGAATATTTTCTGAGTTTGTTCAGATGTCGAATTGGCAACAGTTCGATGCTTGAGTGCCGTCAAGAACGACCACTGGTGGTTTTCGGCCTCGTTTTACAAGAAGTCTGTGCCCACAGCTCTTTGTGTCCAGAGGCTGAAGGTCATTCCTCTCACCATGTCAGCTGGACGTACAATTACACGTATGAAACAGAAGTGATCAGTTTCCTGTTTTATTCTCCCGTTCTGTGGTTTGCTTTCTTCTTTGGACCACATTTGACAATCTATGCATTATTTTAGCCTTTTCTACCTTCACTCACTGTCAGTATCTTTTCATACTTTTTCCTGCTTCCTTCTACTGTATAGGATCTCCCTTTTCTCAACAGTGTCTCCCCAATTTCTTTGAAACCGTGAAACTTTTTGACGAGTGGTCTAAATTGCTGTCCATTATATCATCTTCCGTAGACGAACCCTTAATCAAGACCAAACTCACTTCTCGAAACCATTTAAGCTCTGTCAATCAGTTATTCAATCAATCAATACTGATCTGCATTTAGGGCAGTCACCCAGGTGGCAGATTCCCTATCTGTTGTTTTCCTAGCCTTTCCTTAAATGATTACCAAAAAATTACACATTTTTGAACATCTCCCTTGGTAAGTTATTCCAATCCCTAACTCCCCTTCCTATAAACGAATATTTGCCCCAATTTGTCCTCTCGAATTCCAACTTTATCTTCATATTGTGATCTTTCCTACTTTTAAAGACACCACTCAAACTGTCTTCCGCTTTCTGAACAATTCAAAAATTCTCATCCTCAACAAGTGTCTCTTCCTCATTAATTCAAACACACTCTTTGTTCTTTGATACAATTCTTTGTTAGATTTGAGTCTCCTTTCCATATTTTTTCTTACATTTGAGCCTAGAATTTTTCTGAGTACTTTCCTTTCTCTCTTCCGATCTTCAAGTGCACGTTGAAAATAATAATAATAATAATAATAATAATAATAATAATAATAATAATAATAATAATAATTACTATTATTATATCCCGCCCGACGGTCATGATCTTTAAGACGAGCCAGTTCGAGTCCCGTGGATGGAAAAGAATATCACCGTCAGAATGTTGGCCGGCAGAATAGAAGAGGTGGTGGTACTGTATTCAATTTTTCATCACTGGATTGCGTGCGAAGAGCCTAGATTCCATTAGAACCTCTCCGAAGGGCTCTTATGGAGGGAAGACATATGACTCTGATGACGGTAATTTATCCGTCAGACGGTGATGTTAAGCCTTAAAAAGACGCCTTGATGCTGTTCGACAGGAGCAGGCTGACACCAAGTTTTACCCTCTGCGTATATCATCACCATCATCATCATTAGTCCTCCACAAACATTTTATGTCGTTCCCCCCTTCTCGGTAATAATGTTTCTTGCGCCACCTTTACTTACCCTTCCTTTCTTCCTTCCTTTCCTACCGCAAATGACCGTGCGGTTAGGGTCGCCCAGCTGTAAGCATGCCTTCGGAAGACATTGGGTTCGAACTTCACTGTCGGCAGTCCTGAAGACGGTTTTTCCGTGGTTTCCCATTTTCACACCCGGCAAATTCTGGGGTGTACGTTAATTGAGTCTACAGCCGCTTTCTTCTCACTCCTAGCCTTTCCTGTCTCATCGTCGCCATAAGACCTATCTGTGTCGATGCAATGCGACGTAAAACAAATTGTAAAATTAAAAAAATTAAAAATAAATCTTCTCTCTCTTTTACTACCCATTGCAGAGAAGTCCGGCTCGCGAGAACTTCTGTTATTATTATTATTAATTATTATTTGTTTATGATAATAATAATAATAATAATAATAATTACTGGCAGGAAATAATGTTAACTGAAACCTTTAAGCACGCTCTTAGTACTTTCTTGGGACCTGTTTTTTTTCTAGTTGCTTTACGTCGCACCGACACAGATAGGTTTTATGGCGACGATGGGACAGGAAAAGCCTAGGAATGGGAAGGAAGCGGCCGTGGCCTTAATTAAGGTACATCCTCAGCATTTGCCTGGTGGCAAAATGGGAAACCACGGAAAACCATAGTGGGGTTCGAACCCACTATCTGTCGGATGCGAGCTCACAACTGCGCGCTCCTAACCGCACGGCCAACTCGCCCTGTCTTGGGACCTGTAACATGCTTTTTTATGAATTTGACATTTACTCCCAACTGTCGCTTGTAACGCTTAAACATGTCGATAGGTTTGCTCACATACTCTGGATGTTTTATCTGGAAGTGTCTTGTACGTTTTACAGGTTTCGAATTATCGCTGGCTAAAATATCCATGCAAAGAACACACTGTGGTTATTCACAAAAATGTAAGTGAAGCCTAGCTTGACGTAGCCTAATCGTCTTGATATTGGGCACTTTTTTTGGTCGAGTAGTTAACCTTGCCGGCGAAAGTTGAAGCAGATTGTGGAAGGTGAATATACAACTAATTTCACATCGTGTATCATCAGGTATTTTCCTGGGAGAATAGGACTTTCGCGGGGACGGTTTTTACCATTGTGAATCAGCCATTTGTTTATGATTACGACAGTTCAGTTAGCAATAAAATAGGTTAATACACTTACTCAGAACGCGCAGAAATCCATCTGTACCGCACAGTGAGCTATAATACACGACACGTAAGGCTACCCACTGAAAAGCAAATATCGTCGCCCTATTCTCTTCTTTTAATCACTCATCACTGCTGTCAACTTTGCTACCTACATATTTAAATCATTAGGGATAACCATGAACAAACTAACCTCAAGGTAAGATCCATAATGAGAGTTTCCTTACCCAAGTAAGTGCTCAAACAAGATATTCATAATTAAGTCGGTTTTCAAGCTCAATGAGTAAGCTCTCTCTCAACCTCACTCACTTTAACGTTACATATATCTGCCTTTATTGCTATAACTCTATTCTTCTGGTGTTTGCCTGGTGTCAATAATTCAACCCCCTTCTTGAAATTTGCTATACTTATCCGACTGAAGTACCTGGGTGTTATTATAAGGAAAGATCTTCATTGGGGTAATCACATAAATATGATTGTAAATAAAGGTTACAGTCCTCTGCAGATTGTTATGAGGATATTTAGGGGTTGTAGTAAGGATTTAAAGGATAGGGCATGTACGTCTCTGGTAAGACCACAAATACAGTATGGTTCCAGTGTATGGAACCCTCACCAGGATTACTTGATTCGAGAACTGGAAAAAATCCGAAGAAAAGCAGCTCGATTTGTTCTGGGTGATTTCCGACAAAAGAGTAGCGTTACAAAAATGTTTCAAAGTTTGAGCTGGGAATACTTGGAAGAAAGGAGACGAGCTGCTCGACTAAGTGGTATGTTCCGAGCTGTCAGTGGAGAGATGGCGTGGGAGGACATCAGTAGACGAATAACTTTGAGTGGTGTCTTCAAAAGTAGGAAAGATCACAATACGAAGATAAAGCTGGAATTCAAGAGTACAAATTAGACAATATTCGTTTATAGGAAGGGGAGTTAGGGATTGGAATAACTTATCAAGGGAGATGATCAATAAATTTCCAATTTCTTTGCAATCATTTAAGAAAAGGTTAGGAAAACAACAGATAGGGAATCTGCCACATGGGTGACTGCCCTAAATTCAAATCAGTAGTGACTGATTGATTGACTGACTGACTGATTGATTGATTGATTGATTGATTGATTGGATTGATTGATTGAAGTAGGATGGTTGAGGTGAGGTGAGCTCCTCTATTCAGTTGACCTCCCGATGAACTCCGTTCCGATTCTCATACTTTAAAATGTTTGTGGCAGAGCCGGGAATCGAACCCGGGGTCATCCATGGGGTGGGGTGGGGGTGAGGTTGACAGCTAGTCACACTAACCACTACACCACAGAGGCGGACTTATCATATTTAAAAAAATAAAATCTTTCAGAATATAAGCCAGGACATGGCTGTGACCTCGGTCCTGTCACACGTGGCGCTATCTGTAAACGTGGTCCGGCTTAATTTCCGCTGTCGTTGTGTGGCGGTCAGACAAGACATACAATGGCGTGCGAGTGACCCGAGGAACGTTATCACACGGGCCTGTTATCAATGGCCTCCATTGTGCTGCATCTGTTTAATTTCATTAATATTAGAAGACATGCCACTCACAGAACGTAGACACATCATCGATTTCCCTTCCGTAATACTTTACAAACAAAACGAAAAAAATGTTTTCCAGGAAAACGTATTCTTCTTCTTCTTCTTTCAGCCTGCTAAGGGCCACGTGCACATTTCAATTCAGTTCCTCATACTTCGTTGTTTTCTTTTCCGGTCCTTCCAATATTCTTTCATCCTTTCACTGTCCGGCTCCATGGCTAAATGGTTGGCGTGGTGGCCTTTGGTCACAGGGGTCCCGGGAATCATTGGTTAATTTCTCTGGCACGAGGGCTGGGTGTATGTGTCGTCTTCATCCACATCACGACGCGCAGGTTGCCTACGGGTGTCAAATTGAAAGACCTGCACCTGTCCTCGGACACTCCCGGCACTAAAAGCCATACGCCATTTCATTTCATCCTTTCACTATGCTGTTTCTTTCTGTTCTCTGACCACTTTGCACCAGGCTTCTTGTCCTATCTTCCTTGGAATCCTTCCATACTTACTGCCCTCTTTGTATAAATCTCTCTGTCCATAATTTCTTCTTCTATTGTATTATTTCTTTCTAAATCTTTCTTTACTTCTTGAATCCAGTCAGTTGTTGCCTTTTTGTCCCAAAAGTACTTGAAAATCCTTTTTGTTAATCTGGAATCATCCATTCTGAAAATATGTCAAAAAAATTGCAATCTCATTTTCCTTATGGTTTCTGTTATGTTTTCTATGTTCCTGTAAATTTCATCATCAGATCTTAATTAGCATTATTTTTATTATTATTATTATTTTACAATTTGCTTTTACGTCGTTTGCCTGGTGTGAAAACTGGAAACCACGGAAAATTAGGGCTCCCGACAGTGGGGTTCGAACTCACTATGTCCCGGATGCTAGTTCACAGTTGCACATTGCACGGCCAACTCGCCCGGTACGTTTTATTTGGACATTTCTATGAATGAAGGGCCAAGCTGAAACGTGTATTTCTTTCTCAATTCCGCGGCTGGAACCGAATTCACATCTTGAGCAAAACGTTATGAAAATTCTGTAAAGCTAACATAAGGCGAGAGTCCCGTCTAGCTGTGGATAAGTAACGAAGAAAACCATCAAGTCACAACACACGTTCCTAATGTTTTAACGTAGACTTACGTTCCTCGACAACGGGTGCACTGAAAGAAAAATTTTCGGATGCTTTGAGTGTTTGCGTAGAACGCGATTATCGCCAAGAGTATTTAACTTACGATTACGTTAAATGTCTCAATTGACAGAAAAAAGAGGGGGCTACCTGTTGAAGAAAATATATTGAAAATCCGAAACGTAGTTTTCACGGAAAAGCGCTTCAAAGTAAAGCAAAATTTGTACTAAATATGTGACGTCACACGCATACTCTGTCACAAGATGGCGCTGTGTTGACTCGCGCGCTCAGCTGGAGGTTAGCTGTCGTAAATACATCATGGTCGATTGTAAAGAATAACAAATTTAATAATAGAAAATCGAGATTTGACGAGGATTGTGCAAAAAAGTGCAAAAGTAAGAGTTGAAAAGAGAAAAGTGAATGATGAAAGAATAAAAGAAAACAAACGAAAAGAGCGTAACAATGAGAAATTGAAACCAACCAAACCAAACCCCATGGAACTACAGCCCTTGAAGGGTCTTGGCCTACGGAGCGACCGCTGCTCAGCCCGAAGGCCTGCAGATTACGAGGTGTCGTGTGATCAGCACGAGGAATCTTCTCGGCCGTTATTTTTGGCTTTCGAGACCGTGGCCGCTACCTCACCGTCAGATAGCTCCTCAATTCTAATCACGTAGGCTGAGTGGACCTCGAACCAGCCCTCAGGTCCAGGTAAAAATCCCTGACCTGGCCGGGAATCGAATCCGGGGCCTCCGGGTAAGAGGCAGACACGCTACCCCTACATCAAGGGGCCAGCGAGAAATTGAAACAGCGAGAAAAAATTAATAAAGAAGTCTACGAAACCCTCAAAACTCTGCGGCCGTTAGGGTACAGAAGTGACAGCCTACCGGCAATTTTTCAATTTGCTTTACGTCGCACCGACACAGGTAGGTCGTATGGCGACGATGGGACAGGAAAGGGTTAGGAATGGGAAGGAAGTGGCCGTGGCCTTCATTAAGATACAGCGCCAGTAATTGCCTGGTGTGAAAATGGGAAACCACAACAAACCGTTTTCAGAGGCATCGACAGTGAGGTTCGAAACCACTACTTCCTGTATGCAAGCTGACAGCTACGTGACCCAAACCACACACCCACTCGTTCGGTAACTGAGGTAGAGACAAGCATGCTCTCAACCATCGAAGTCAGCCAATTTATTGTTGAACAGTGGCGTTAAAAATAACAAATATTAAGAAATGAAATTTCGTACAAGAAGTATATAGGGCATAGTTGAGGCGTTTCTATTCAACAGGTGCTATATCCACTTCAAAAAAAAAAAAAAATTCGTGTCAGAAACATACAGTATACATATAAGGCATTGTTAAAATATTATATTTTTTTGCGACCAGAGCTTGGCTACTTCCACTGCATTTACTTGAGTGCAGAAGGCTGGACACAGTTGGCATTGGAGCAGATGTCTGGTCTTCTCCACATTCACACTGAATATCATTCTTACCAGAGTAGTCCTATCTTGATAAATTAACCATTGATCTGTCCACTCCAGATCTCGATCTATTCAGGGACTTCCTCCTCGCCATGGCCAGGAGGCAAAGTTTCCGAAATTCTTCTCTGACCAGTGGGAATGTAGGTCGTGGTCTTCCATAGTTGTAGACTAGCTTTTTCGGCGGTGGATCAAAGTTCCTTTGATGTTCTAAAGAAGCTCTTTCTTGATTTCAGTCGTTGCGGATGTGGTTCGTACCCATGGAAATGATGGGTTGTTTCCTGCTCCACTTTCTTTCTTGCCTTATTGGCAGCTATTTCTCTTCGAATAGGAAGAGCGAGGTGGTTGAGCCATTCAGCAGGAGTGGATTTCAAGCAGCCTAGTATAATTCTACAGGTTTCATTAAGAGCTACATCTACCTGTTTGTCATGCATGGAACTATACCGAACAGGTCAGGCATACTCTGCTGCAGAATAACACAGCGCCACTGTAGAAATTCGGATGGTATCAGGATGACTCCTCCACTGTGATCCGACGGATTTCTTGAGGAGATTGTTCCTAGTAGACACTTTTAACTTGCAGTTCATACAGCTCTTCTAGAGAGTATTTCGTCTACATGCATTACAGTAGTTGAATATTATCGAAAGCCATGAGCAATCCAGACCAGAAAAATGTAATTCTTTAAAAATTGTTCAAAACCCGATCATGGGTAGGTTCCGTGTGAATTTTATTCTACGTTTTTTGCGTTGTTTCCACAACTTTCTTAAGGTGGAAATAGCACCTTTTGAACAGATACTCCTCAGCTGTATTATGTCTCCGTAAGGCAGATACTGAACTGTTATTCCCAACTGAGTAATGTCATTGTGAAGCTCACAGGAAGGCCTCCTCTATGACGAATGCTTCAACTGTGTAGGTATTTCACTGTTACTCCTAAAATAATCCTTCAACTTCGAATATATTTTACTGTAACTCCCAAATTACATGCTTAACCCGCGAAGATATTTCACTGTAATTCCAAAGACAATGCTTCAAGTATGAAGATATCACATTGCGACTCCCAAAACATTGCTTCAGCTGTGGAGATATTTCTTTGTGACTGCCAAAAGGAAAGGTCTTCCAGCGGTGAAATTTAATCACTACTGTGATTACCAAGAACATACTTCAGCTGTGAAGATATGTCACAATATCTTCCAAGAAAAGCATTCAACTGTGTAAATACTTTACTGTAACTCCCAAAAGAAGGCGTCAAATATATTGCACTGTAACTTCTAAAATAGCGCTTCCAATGTGAACTTCCACTGTAATTCCCAAATGAACGTTTCAACTGTAAAAATATCAGACTGTAACTACCAAGAGAATGCTTCAAATGTGTACATAATTCACCATAACTTTCGAAATAATGATTCAACTTTGAAGACATTCCACTGTACAATAACTCCCATTTTCAGCTTTGAAGATATTACATTGTAACTCTAAAATGAATACTTCAGCTTTGAAGATATTACATTGTAGCTCTAAAATGAATACTTCAGCTTTGAAGATATTACATTGTAAGTCTAAAACGAATACTTCAGCTTTGAAGATATTACATTGTAACTCTAAAATGAATACTTCAGCATGGAAGATTTTACATTGTAACTCTAAAATGAATACTTCAGCTTTGAAGATATTACATTGCAGCTCTAAAATGAATTCTTCAGCTTTGAAGATATTACATTGTAACTCCCAAAAGACTGCTTCGACGGTGAAGATATTATATTTTAATTCCCAAACACAATGCTGTAACTCCCAAAGAAATGATTAACCTGTGAAGATGTTCTACTGTAACTCCCGAAGAACATTTCAACTGTGAGTACATTACACTCTAAATTCCGAACGAATGCTTTAACCTGTGAGGATGTATCCTTGTGGGTGGAGAGTGATGGAATACATCCACAGTGTTCGCTGTCTTTTGTAAAATATATACAACGTGTTCTGCCCTCAAACAGGTATTCACACATCATCTCTCCATGCATTGTTGTCTTTAACTGTTCTCTTCGTTTGTTATTAGCTTAGCTCTTGATACTGTCCACCATCTGATATATCCTTTATCTTTTTCCATTCCTTCCGTTTACTAATTCCTCTCTCCGCAGCCAGTGCCCAATCCATTTCCTTTTCCTTACATGTATGATATTTAATAGTTTCCTTTTTCTCAAATGCTTTCCAATACCTGCTCATTCTTTATCCTTTCTATCCATCCTTCTCCATAACCACATTTCAAACGTTTCTAGTCTCCTTTCATCTTCTCATCTTAGCGGCCAAGTCTCAGTTTCATACAGCACCACACTCCAAACAAAGCATTTCACTTACCTATTCCTCAACTTCAAGTCCAATTGTCCACATAGACGTCTTTTCTTTCAGTTGAAGGCTTCCTTAGCAAACAGCAATGCAAGTTCTTACTACTTCCCTATGCTTAGTAGGTAGTTCTTCAACATTATCTTGGTCTGTCTCGAGGCAATACTTCCTCTTGCGCTTATTACCGTTCTATGTTTAAATTTCATTAATGGTAGAAGACATGTCAAACACAGAACATGGACGTGAACGGTTGTAAGAAAAGACTAAAAAGGGTAACCTCCAGGGGCCCAAAACATATTTTTTTTGCTAGTTGCTTTACGTCGCACCGACACAGATAGGTCTTATGGCGACGATGGGACAGGGAAGGGCTAGGAGTGGGAAGGAAGCGGCCGTGGTCTTAATTAAGGTACAGGCCCAGCATTTGCCTGCTGCGAAAATAGGAAACCACGGAAAACCATTTTCAGGGCTGCCGACAGTGGGGTTCGAACCTACTATCTCCCGAATACTGGATAATGGCCGCACTTAAGCGACTGCAGCTATCGAGCTCGGTGGGCCTAAAACTAGCATCGTGGGTTGGCGCTACGGGGCCTCTGACTGAGTCCGGCGTTGCACTCACTTACTTACTTATGTCAGACACCTCGCTTTAGTCTTTCCTGTCCTACCTCCCTTGGTCTATTCTTGTTCTCTTCCACTCCCGACGGTATTAGATTGACGAGACCTTCGTGGAACTTCTCTTTCTTCTACCTCATTCTTCGATCTGGTTAGGTTAAGTGAGGATGTCCAGTTATTTGGCTGGATGGTCAGTGTAATGGGTTTCAATTCAAAGGGGTCCGGTTTCGATTCTCGGCTGGACCGGAGATTTTAATTCCTATAGCTCGAAAACTAGGTTTCATGTTCGTTTAATACACAATACCTTTTCGTCTACACTTCTCACCACCTACAGTGTCTGACTCCATGACTAAATGGACGTGCTGGCCTTTGGTCAATGGGATCCCGGGTTCGATTCCCGGCAGGTTCGGGAATGTTAACCATAATTGTTAATTTCTCTGGCACGGGAGCTGGGTGTATGCGTCGTCTTCATCATCATTTCATCCTCATCAAGACGCGCAAGACACCTACGGCCTTCAAATCAAAAGACCTGCATGTGGCGAGTCGAACTTGTCCTCGGACACTCCCGGCACTAAAAGCCATACGCCATTTCATTTCATTTACCACCTACAGTCACAGAGGGGCTGCCTGGCCGAGGCGGTAAAGGCGCAGTCGGTTCGCCTGGAAGGAGGTGGGTTCGAATCCCCGTCAGGAAGTCATCAAAAATTTAAGAAATGAGATTTCCACTTCCCGAGGTGCACATGGACCTGAGGTTCACTCAGCCTACACCAAAATGAGTACCAGGTTAATTCCTGGGGGCAAAGGCGGCCGGGCGTATTGCTAACCACTCTACCCCATCAAGTGCCGAGGTTACAGATAGTGGAAGCCTTTACCTTCCACCCCTCCAAGGGCCTTCGTGGCCTGTACGGAGATGACTTTGCTTTGCTACCTACAGTCACAGAAACACGCAATTGTGAATAAAACTTTCCACATAGCGTTGGCGTCACGAAGAGCACCCGGCCGTAAAACTGAGCCAAATCCACACGACCCCATGAAAGCGGGAAATTCCAGGTAGAATAAGAAGAAGAACTTAAAAGACGATGGTTGTTCAGTTAAAATAATAACCACCGAGCTCGATAGCTGCAGTCGCTTAAGTGCGGCCAGTATCCAGTATTCGGGAGATAGTAGGTTCGAACCCCACTGTCGGCAGCCCTGAAAATGATTTTCCGTGGTTTCCCATTTTCACACCAGGCAAATGCTGGGGCTGTACCTTAATTAAGGCCACGGGGGCTTCCTTCCCACTCCTAGCCCTTTCCTGTCCCATCGTCGCCGTAAGACCTATCTGTGTCGGTGCGACGTAAAACAACTAGCAAAAAAAAAAATAATAATAACCACTGTGGACACAGTACACTGTATATCCCAAGAGAAGGCTTCACCGACCAAGTAGCTGCGCGGTTTGGGTCATGTAGCTGTAAGCTTGCATTCGGGAGATAGTGGGATCGAACCTCACTGTCGGGTGCCCTAAATATGTTTTTCCGTGGTTTCCCATTTTCACACCAGGCACATGCGCGGCTGTACCTTAATTAAGGCCACGGTCGCTTCCTTCCTACTCCTATTTCTTTTGTATCATACCGTCGCCGTAAGATCTATCTGTGTCGGTGAGACGTAAAGTCAATTGTAAACAAACAAAAAAAAATCAGTGCAGGCTTCAACTCTGAAGATATTGCAACTGCAGAAGACTGATAAAGTTCATGACCTCAGTGGAACATTTGTTATACATATTTATGTCGTCGCCTTTCATGAAGGAAGCCTTACGCTGGATACAACTACAATTATCAATTAATTTACAAGTGAAATGACGAGATAATGGATATGCTTGTCATTTGTCACACCGGGTTAGTGTTTGCTGGAGCTCGTGGTTCGAGCCCTGAATAAAGTGTCTCTCAGCATATTTAACGGCTCGGTGAACACAACGCGGGGAGACAGGCGTCAGATTGGCGTGAAAACGCATGCAAATGACTTCCTCTTAAGATAGCGTCATACGTCGCACTTTTAAAAATGTTAAGTGAAGGCTGGAATAACTGATTAAGGGGCGGGGGCAAGCTTTACTTTGCCATAAAACACAACGGACTGACTTAGCAAAGCTGTGCTGCTCCAAGAAGACTGGTGCTCAAGGCGGCGATGTTGACATGTACAGGCTGAGTCAGTAAGTACGGCCAGCTCAAAAATTTCCAGATAAAAAACTCGATATTGTATTTCTCATATTATTCAATGGTAATAAAAGGGTCAGAGCAACATCCCTGGAATTCTATCCCGGATGAAATTAGAGACAGGAGTAATCTAAAGCTATTCAGAATAAAGTGCTGAAAATTGTACCTGCTTTCAGATTAATTACACTAAGAAGCAACCTCGAAAAATAGATTATTAAATAAATATTATGTTAATTTTTTTTTACTATTTGTTTTACGTCGCACCGACACAGATAGGTCTTTTGGCGACGATAGGATAGGAAAGGCCTAGGAAGTGGAAGGAAGCGGCCGTGGCCTTAATGAAGGTACAGCCCCAGCATTTGCCTTGTGTGAAAATGGGAAACCACGGAAAACCATCTTCAGGGCTGCCGACAGTGGGGCTCGAACCCACTATCTCCCGATTACTGGATACTGGCCGCACTTAAGCGACTGCAGCTATCGAGCTCGGTATGTTAAATGTAAGGTTAGTAACATTATAATTTAAATTTTTCTAGATTTAGTTTTTAATCGTAGTAAATACTGTACATTCATTTAATAATTGTAAAATTAGTTTTTATGATAATTTCAATTTGAGTTAAATTACATTTTACGTTTACCTTAAATTATATTAAACTTAATTTAATTTTTAAGTAGTTATAATGCTCAATATATTATGCTCATGCATGTGTATAATTATATTGTTTTGCTTAATAGCAGGCTTCATAGTCTGAGTCCCGCCATGTACAGAAATAAATAAATAAATAAATAAATAAATAAATAAATAAATAAATAAATAAATAAATAAATAAATAAATAAATAGTGTAACAATATGGTGCGGCCAAACTTTCAGAACACATTCTTCACACGAAGAAGAAAATATGTTATATTGACATGGATATTAAAACGCTTTATTTCTAATATAGAACTCATTTATTTAGAATTCTACATAGTACATTAATAATGGGTAACGCACAGGAACCCCTTACATGAAATGTTCAAAATGCCCTCCGTTTGAGTTGATACATGCATCAACCCACCGTTACATTGAATCCCGGATGCGCGAAGATATGAGTAGTATAGGAGTCCATATTTCCGACGCCAGAGTCCGGGTGAAGTGAAGGAATGATTGCAGAAATGTGGACCAACCTCCCCACTCACCTTGACGGGGACGACTCTCAGAAAGGAGAAAAAGAAAAGGGTTTCTAACGTTTCGGAAGGAATGTTTCATTTAAACATCCGCAGATATCATCGACTTTACCGGGGGGAGAGGGGGTAGTTAACTGCGGCCCGGAAAGTGCTAGGATGATGTTTCTGGTGTGAAAGGTTCAGCCGGCATTCTGTCGCTGCCCAGGGAATTGGCTACCTAGTCGCAATCTTCGCGGAGACACCTTTTGTGCAAGGAGTTACCCACTCTGTATTTGTAGAGAGAAGTAGCAGTGAACAAGGAGAGGACGAGATTAAAACAAGAAAGTGCTCACCCACTGCACGGCCATGTACTCCCTATTCAAAAACTCAAGTCTAGGAAAAGTTTCCTGCGGACATCATGGGAAATAATTGGATCACCTGAAACGGTAAGAGTACAGCTCTTGAAAACCAAGATCCCTAACATCCTGGGACAGACGACAGTAGCGCAACGTTTACCACCTGGCTACAATGAACACCGGACTTTGAATAGATTCGGGACAGGGGTGGTCAGGTCCAAAGCCAATCTTTCGAGAAGAGGTTGCACAGATGCTGACATCAAGTACGAACGAGGCGAAGAACAAACCATGAAACACTTGCTTCAATGTCCGATGTGTCTAGCTTCTTGTACTGAAGGTGAACTGATTCAGGCAACGCAAAATGCGTTTGACGTTGCAAATATTGGTCACCATTTGTGAAACATACACTTTGATGTTTCAAAGTAATATTTGGCTGTGTAGAAGATGGTTCTGACACGATAATTTAATGAAAAGAATAGTGACGTAGGGTGCGAATAAACTCCGGTTTGTCCAGGAACCCACAATCTGACAGCATGGACAGCAGCCACGGC
Organism: Anabrus simplex; assembly: GCF_040414725.1. Classification (NCBI taxonomy): domain Eukaryota; kingdom Metazoa; phylum Arthropoda; class Insecta; order Orthoptera; family Tettigoniidae; genus Anabrus; species Anabrus simplex. The sequence continues at coordinate 271,780,995 of NC_090270.1, forward strand.
TGTCCTAGCTTAGTGCGTCCAAAGAAAGGGAACGGCCAGAAGGAGCAATTGAGCGATAGACTCCTTTGGCCCGAAATTCTAATACCGCTGAGGTCGGAATAGAACAAGAACTGGCCAACAAATATCGGATACGGAAGATAAATGCTAGGGTCCTGGTACCAGTAAGTTGATGCAATGCCAGACTCAGCTAGGAACCACGTGATCGCTAATCCATCCTTCCGAGGTGAGAGTTCTTCGGGCGTTGGTCCTTTTAGTCACATTAGCAGGGAATGCTGGAGTGAACTCTATGCCGGCAGTCACCCACAGCAGGTAGCCACGGTTACTTCAGTGACTGCAGGAATAATATGTTATAAGCGGGAGAATGTTTATTTTCTGAAAAATTCAAGTTAATATTGCGTTTCTAATAATTCACTCTCTGGTGCAGTGATATTAAGGTGGTAGTCTGATACTATTCATTTTGCCCTGAGGAAAGTTTTGGTGGCACAGAAATGGAGCACAAAGACACAATCCGAACGTCATGTTGACCTCATATAGATCCACAAAGAACGTCGAGACACAGTGCTCAGAAATGGGTCACGGAAAGCGTCAACCTTCATCCACATCGTCGTAGACACGCAGCAGGGTGTAGTTGCCATGGCATTACACTGTTCGAGGTCACAACGACTTGATGTAATGCCACTTGCTAGACGAGTTGCCACTAAAATTTAATATCCCCAGCTCAAATGGAAGCTAATCACCGTCCTTCAGAGCAACGGAATACGATGTGATGACTGTGATGAGATAGATCATGACACCGTTGGAGGCTTCTTCTTCTTCTTCTTATTCTTCTTCTGAGGGATAGTGGCCTGATTTATCGTGTATAAAAGTGATTTTTTTTTCTATTTGGTTTTAATCCATATTTTAAGTGTTAACTACGTTTTCATTCTACTGACATTGTTTTAGTCTGTCTGTGTATTTTAAAGTGCTTTTAAAACATTTAATTTGCATGAAATACATGATTTCACTTCAAAGACAATGCCTTATTTCGTTTTATTATATTTTCAACCTTTCTAAATAAATTTTATATTAAAAAAAGGCATTACGAATGAGATCCGATGATTCTTATAACTTCATATTCATTTTTCATCACAATTTTTTTGTTTAAATGTTAGTCAGTGGATAAATGTTGGCTGAACGGTCAGAGTACTGGCCTTCGGTTCAGAGAGTCCCGGGTTCGATTCCCGGCCGGTCGGGGATTTTAACCTTAATTGGTTAATTCCAGTGGCACGGGGGCTGGGTGTATGTGTTGTCTTCGTCATCAATTCATCCTCATAACGCCGCGCAGGTCGCCTACGGGAGTTAAATAGACAGACCTGCACCTGGCGAGCCGAACCTGTCCTGGGATATCCCGGCACTGAAAGCCATACGACGTTTCATTTCATTTCAGTGGATAAATGTTTAAATTTTTATTATCATTACATTTGGTTTCATTTCGTACCATTAGGGGCCGATGACCGAGCTTTTAGGCCCCTTTAAACAGCAATCATCATCATCATCATCATCTTCTTCTTCTTCTTCCTCTTCTTCTCCGACGCAGGATTCATTGACATTACAATACTGAAAAAAGGAGGGGCGCAGAGAGGGGCTTTTTGTCGATATTTTGCAAACGTAGAATAGTTAGAATTTAGAATAGTTTCAGATCCTTGGCTGAATGGGTTCTATTCCGAAGCGGGTTGGGAATATTAATCTTAAATGGATAATTCACTTGGCTTGGTGACTGGGTGTTTTTAATTCCCCAAACATTCTGCAACCCACATAGCACATTACACTATCCTCCAAGGTACTAGCACGCACTTTCGAAGACAGGGCAGATGGCACCCACCTTCATCGGAGGGTCTGCTTTCTAAGCGCTACACCATGCTAACAATAGCAGTACGAAATTATAATTTACATTTTGAACATTTTTTGTCATCACAGCTTTTTGATAAATGTTACCCAGACTGGCTTAATTGCGAATGATCTACAAAATATGCTTTCGCTCATAACCCTCGGCCTGAGTTCTCCAATTCCCAGTAGAAATATCCTGTATATTTAAGCATCCGTTCAACCAACGAAAAATAATATAATTCTAATCAGCTCCTACGCAAGTAAGAACTTTCCTTTAATTAATATTGTTACGAAACGAGCTATAATTAGAGAATAGTCAAGACTATAGCTACTCTAAAAGAAAGACCTCCACTCCCAGTGAAATGAAACTTACGATTGGAATGAACAAATAACTGGTACTTACACGAAAGAATATGCTACGTTCTAAACAAAACCAAACTCCTTGACGCAACAGCTCCGGAGGGCCATGGTCTATCAAGTGCCCGCTGCTCAGCCCGAAGGCCTGCAGATTACGAGGTGTCGTATGGTCGGCACGACGAATCCTCTCGGCCGTTATACTTGGCTTTCTAGAACGGGTTATGATACACTCCACTCTCTCAAAATTCACCAGACGCTTCTTCCACATAAGCCGGGCGAGTTGACCGTGCGGTGAGCTTGCATCCGGGAGATAGTGGGTTCGAATCCCACTGTCGGCAGCCCTGAAGATGGTTTTCTGTGGTTTCCCATTCTCACACCAGGCAAATGCTGGGGCTGTACCTTAATTGAGGCCACGGCTACTTCCTTCCCACTCATATCCTTTCCTTTCCTTTCCCATCGCACAGTGCGTAATTTCAGGAATCTAGCCGGCCAAAAATCGTATCTCGGAAACTAATGCACCGATTTACATAAAACTTAGTATGTAACTGCTATCGTTGGAGATAATTGAGTGTATGTTCAATCAAGTACAAAGAACAAATTACTACCTCAGGAATAGAATTAGTAATCTTTGTAATTTTATCATTTTTCGTTATAGCTTTAAGAAATTAAATAGATGTTAATAGTGGGACATGCTGTTTAGAATGTTTAAAAATAGATACAATTTATTCATTAGATGCAGTTACATCAGAATCGCTATCGTCACTGTCATTATCACCTTCGGCAGAACCAGATACAGGAGGTTCAGACAGTAAGCTGAGCACTTCTCGTGAAAGCGGAACCTATCTGTGTCGGTGCGGCGTAAAGCAAAAAGAAAAAAAAAAAAGTATTTGAGTCTTTCTGGAAAGTTTCCTATTATCTTTATTCCTGGTCTCATGGGCTTCCTCAGAGAGTTGTCCAACAGGTATAATACAGTGCCTAATGACCTCCTCTCCATGACCCAAGAGTTTGTGCAAAGTTACAGGCATGTAGTACGATTTGTATTTTTATAAGCACAATTGTATAGTTTCCTTTGCGTACATGCCAAATGTCACTTTATCAATGGCATACCCACACGAAAGAGTTTCTACGATGGCACGTAGATGGTTTATTAAATTTATATCTATTCCAGTAATATCCGCCGAAGTGGAAGCCTCTCTGAAGAATCTTCTAACGGTTTCTATCATTGGTATTGCCACCACTTTGCTTTTTTTTGCTAGGGGCTTTACGTCGCACCGACACAGATAGGTCTTATGGCGACGATGGGATAGGGAAGGCCTAGGAGTTGGAAGTAAGCGGCCGTGGCCTTAATTAAGGTACAGCCCCAGCATTTGCCTGGTGTGAAAATGGGAAACCACGGAAAACCATCTTCAAGGCTGCCGATAGTGGGATTCGAACCTACTATCTCCCGGATGCAAGCTCACAGCCGAGCGCCTCTACGCGCACGGCCAACTCGCCCGGTGCCACCACTTTGCTTCGGATATCAACCAATAGACACGTTTCCTCCCTGAACTTCTGTAGTGAAGTCATCTACAGTATTTATTGCATGTGTATTTTAGGCTTTAAATCAGTGCGTAAATGTATTGTGTTGAATGAGAGTTATGCGAAAAGCCTACGTGTGTGATTTATTTCTTTAACATTCATACTGTGATCTTTTGTAGTCATCTGCAGTATTTATTTATTGCGTCTGTTTTCTCGCTTTTGTCTGGATAAATTTATTAAATGCAATTAAATACATCCCCCGCCCCTCGAGCCCATAAAATTATTTGTCTATTTTCTCTCGCAATTTGCCTTATATTTCAGTGTTACGGTTTCGTATGTGCCGTAGTTTACATCTGATTCTGTACAACCCAAAAGTGGCCCTTGTAAACCCCACGCCCCCCTTTAGTTCATGAAAGTAACTTGTAGCTTAGTTTCTTCAGCCTTTTGTCTTGAACTTACATACTGAATTTCACAAATTTATGTGCCGCCGTTTTCCCGTGATGGCGTTGAGCGGAGCCGTTCAATATGGCAAAAGCTGTTGTCATAAGAGCAATACTGTTTTCTTGACATGGAATGAGCTATAGTACTGACAGGCTCATCTTGACATTGTTGTGATACACGTCCTTCTGCAAGGCTCATTCTCTGCTCGAACCAACTTTTACTGTACTTCAACAATTTGTCCCTTTTTCTACTATATTTTGTCCAGCGTGATCGAATTTTAGCACACAAAATACTGACAGATTTCCTTATTGACTTGGATATATCCTCGGAACAATCCTAAAAGCCTAAATGTTCAGTTACAACCTTCGCAATATCATCGTTCCGCTTATATTCCCTGCTGTTCCTCAACAGCTCGAAAACCGACCTCCGGGTTACAGAGTACATGGCTTCTGAAAAAATTAATTACTCTCTTGGTCGCGTCTGGTCGCAGCAAAAAGTCACAGTTTTCTATTTATTAAGGTATAGATAACTCATCCAAAAGGCTTTCATTGCGGAAATCAAAGGCAATCCTTTTTGAAAATCAGCTCAAATTTGTATAATTAGATAGCGCTTGGACACGCTGTACCTGAATGTTAAGTGCATATTCCGGACAACAATTTAGACATTTTCAGAAAATGCTACATGCTATATAAAATGCATACCTTTATCTAATATAATCACATTGCAAGCGAAAGAAATATTTAGTTCTGACGTCTTTACTGAGCCCTCACATAATAATAACTGCGCACGCTCCTCGCCAGATTATGATGTCCTAACGGAGGAGAGCCACTTTAGGCCTTCGGTGAGAATAGATAATCAGACAGCGCGACTTTTCAATGCTTAAATACTGTACCCAAGAGTCTTATAAACACGACTAACAGAAAATGCGCACCAAAGACAAGGGTTGAAAATATCATTTTTGGCCGGCTGGATGCTAGAAATTACCCACTGTGGCCGAGACCTGTCACACTCCTCTGGGGCAATGATTAATTAATGACTGACAGATGAAATGAAATGATAATGAAAGTGCTGCTGGAATGAAAGACGACAGGGAAAACCGGAGTACCGGAAAAAACCCGTCCCGCCTCCGCTTCGTCCAGCACAAATCTCACATGGAGTGACCGGGATTTGAACCACAGAGCCCAGCGGTGAGAGACCGACGCGCTGCCGTCTGAGCCACGGAGGCTTGCCAAATTCCGAACAATTATCTTACATAAATACTTTTTTGTGCTAATGTCCGGCTCCATGGCTAAATGGTTAGCGTGCTGGCCTTTGGTCACAGGGGTCCCCGGTTCGATTCCCGGAGGGGTCGGGAATTTTAACCATTATTGGTTAATTTCACTGGCACGGGGGTTGGGTGTACAGAGGGCACTAGGAAAGTTTTGCACTACGCAAGAACGGTTGGCTGGACACCCCTGTTATGGTGAGGGATGAAAAGAGGGGTGAAAACCGGTCTAGAAGAAAGCAAGGCGCGACCTTCACACAAGTTGTTACCAAGCAGTGGGACTGAAAGCAAGTTAAGATGTCAGTGTGGTCTAAGGGTGAATATTGCGCAGTTATCCGCTAAAATTTTGATCGTGGATTAACTGTTGACCATTGCCTAGAGGAAATGACTCCTGTGCTGGGGAAAGACTGTCCACATCGGACAACAATTTTCCGCTGGTACAAAGAGTTCCAGAGGGAAAATTTTGGGGTTGAAGACGATCCTCGTTCTGGGCGACCGTCTGAATCAGTGACTGAGGAAAACATTGAAGCTGTGTGGAAAATGTTGCAGCTAGAGAGGTGTTGACATATCGGCAGGTAGACGAGACCCTCCACATCCCTGCACCAGCTATTCATTCTATTCTACATGACCATCTCCATGTTAGAAAGGTTTGTTCCCTTTAGGTGCCCTATTCACTTTCAGAGGAACAAAGGGCACATCAAGTGAAATGGTGCCGAAAAATGCTAAAAGAGTTTGAAAATGGGACTTCGCCTAACGTCAATAACACCGTTACATGTGACGAAACTTCGCTTTATTATTACGATGTCCCAACAAAATCCCAGAACAAGGTGTGGCTGTTTGAAGATCCTTTGACTGTGCGAAAGTCAAGGTCAGTGAAGAAAAGGATGATTGCAGTATTCTTCACTCAACGGGGCATCCTGACTCGGGTTGTGCTAGAAACACATATGACAGTTAATGCGAAGTGGTACAGTGAGACCTGTCTGCCTCAGATCATCCAGGCTCTCAAGTAGCTCAGTCCAAGGTCACGGCCCAACACTTGGCTCTTGCATCATGACAATGCTGCAGCATATCGTGCTAATATAATAATGGATTTTCTTGCCGGATCAGAGTTGACAGTGCTTGTTCATCCTCCATACAGTCATGATCTTGCCCCATGTGACTTCGCACTCTTCCCAGAAGTGAAGATAAAGCTGAAAGGGAGACGTTTTGCATCCGACGAGAATCTTCTGGCAGCATGGGATCAAGAGTGTGAAAATGTAACTGAAGAAAGGTGGCAGAGTTGGTTCGGTGACTGGTTTTGACGTATGGAGAAGTGTATTGAGTGTGGTGGAAATTATTTTGAAAAAGTCTAAAGCGTTCACTCACATTGCAAAACTTTCCTAGTGCCCTTTGTATGTGTCGTCTTCATCATCATTTCATCCCCAATCACGACGCGCAGGTCGCCTAAGAGCGTCAAATTAAAAGACCTGCATCTGGCGAGCCAAACTTGTCCTCGGACACTCCCGGCACTAAAAGCCATACGCCAATTAATTTCATTTCATTTCATTTCATTTCGTGCTAATCATTATTTATTGCTGTGTTTCACCAGAAACTACATCAAATGGAGCTCCAAGTGGTGGCATTATCTCAGGAACATTTTTTTTTTACAATTGGCTTAACGTCGCACCGAAACTGATATGTCTTCCAGCGACGATGAGATAGGAAAGGCCTAGGAGTGGGAAGGAAGCGGCCTTGGCCTTAAGGTACAGCCCCGGCATTTGCCTGGTGGGAAAAACGGGAAACCACGGCTGCCGACAGTGGGGCTCGAACCCACTATCTCCCGGATGCAAGCTTACAGCTGCGCGCCCCTAACCGCACGGCCAACTCGCCCGGTGGAACATATTTTAACATGGATGTTTTTTTGGACTGGAGGTCTGTGTGGAATCAGCGTCGCCAGTTTAGCGTTGACAATTTTGTGTGTTCAGAAAGCTGACATCGTGATAAACAGGAAACCAGTATTCGTCAACGATCTGGACTATCTGCGTCTAACAAGAAGTCGCGGCAGTTTGTAGGTACGGCACGAGTAACAGATACTACACTCATAGTTAAAAACATTAGTCTTGATAGACAGTGCGAGCTCTCTGAAACAGATGCATGTTTATTATTCAATTACTAGGAGACCCGTGCGCGAAATCTCGCATGTTCATAAAGTATGTGGGGGAGTACTCCCTGGTGAACTACTGGTGAACTAAGTAATACACAGATCAGTACAATATTAGAACGCATAGCAGCTAAAGCAGGGCTAAAGATCGCTGTCAATAAAACAGAATTTCTGACCAACATCAGAGAAGTATCCAACTTCATTTCTTTGGGGGACAAAATAATACACAAGGCCAACTCATTCAAATATCTTGGAGAGTGGATAACCCCAAATGTTAATGAGGATCTTGCAATGAAGAGTAGATGCACTAAATTAGAAAGAGCTTATCATCTTTGTAAGAACATATACAAGTCTAAATCCCTCTCCTTGAATATTAAACTTAGACACTACAACACCGTAGCAAGACCATCTGTACTGTACGCCTCAGAATGCCTAAACATGACCCGGAAAGGACAACTCAGAAAACTAGAACTGAAAGAGCGAAAGATCCTCAGAAGGATTATGATCATTGATCACACTGAAATTTACAACCGAGATAAATTCAGAAAGTTAGTCAAGACATCTGACTCTCTCCAGTCACTAACAACTAAATCACTGCGTCCAGGAGTAAGAGTGAAATGGACTCAAGAAAGAAAAGACATCCATAGTGTTAGAATGAAGGAATACTGGGCTAAGAGGAAGAAAAGAGCTCACCAGAGTTAAGAACCACGTGGTCCATCGTAGGCCTAAACGAAGAATAATAATAAAATAATTAGACAGCCATACTCGCCACTTAATGTGATCTTTGATTTTTTAACATTTATGATATCCACTTGAACGGAAGCAAACGCAAGTGCATTATTACACTGACGGATGTTCTGGAAGCAATTTTTCATATTTATTTATTTATTTATTTATGTATTTATTTGATTTATTGTTCAACAGGCATTTCTGCCCACTTACAGAACATTCCCATTTCTTATTTCTAATGTTATAAATAATTTACAATACAAATTAAAATATAAACCTAATATTATACTTATGAACTATGGACAGTGGTAAGTGTGTGCTTTTTTAAAAATTATTTTAATTCCTCCTAAAATATACATTATTAATCTAAATTAATCTAAGGACTAAATTATTCATGCTACACAATAATGCTATTCTATTTACTTAATGTTTTCTCTCCGTGCGAGTTCCCTTCTGACTGACCTTAACAAAATACTCTCGTCGTGAAATATGTCCACGTTTATCATTCTTTTTTAAAATTATGATTAAAGCATATTATAATGACATAAAGAGGCGTACCAGCGGCCAAAAGGTGAAGTGGACAGCAATGAGGGGGCGTATTTTTCTACAGCAACAGTATCTGCAAATCGCACACTTATACATTTTTTAAAAGAAATTATCAATATTTATGAAATGAGAGTGCAATTCATCACTTCTTATGTCTATTATCTTTCTTTTGAATGCTCATTTTTGACGATCAGTTACTTGTGAGCGCCGCAAAACGGATCTATATTACTGAAATAATATATATATATATGTATATATATATAATTCATTATGCAGTATTCACAGTAAATGTGTAACTAAGGCACAATTTCAAAACCACATTGAAACTTAACACCAGCGCCTCATTTCGCAAGAATCACCACGGACGAAACAGATGTTTATTACCATGCCTTGAGGCTTGAGATTGACGCATGCGCAGCAGCAATGCTTACCCCTTACACCGCTTAACCCGCATCAACGCAAAGCTCTCGTCAGACGACTATAGTACTAAATCTCCGTCATCTTCTTCCTCATGTTGTTACCGAGTGTCCGAACTCTGCCTTCTATGTACAGTAGGTACAAATGGCGCTGTGTTTTCAACGAGTTTCCACTGTCTTTGACTGGTGATTTGTCAAAGTTTGACGCAGGTGCGATAACAGGTATAACTTGAAAACAATATTCTCTAACCCATGGGTAACTAATGTAGATGTCGAGCTCGATTATTATGATTATTATTATTATTATTATTATTATTATTATTATTATTATTATTATTATTATTATTATTATTATATGTATAGCTATGAAGTGTACATCCACTTAGTATTATTGTTTGCGTGGTCGAATGATCATATTTTATGTCAGGTTATGTGTTGTACACAGATATTTATTTCAGTTCCGTTAATGTAAATTAATATTATGTAATTTATTCTTACCTGCATAATTTGTAATCCATAATTGTGAAACACACTGTAACTTCCAGAATGGTATAGTCAGACGAGAATGATTGAGAATATTCTGTATATTATAATCTATGTATTAGACACTCGAGATGTTTCACGAAGATTATACTTTGTAATGTAATTTTCTAGGCGTCTAGCCAGGCACATATATAAGGAGGCCATCTCGACGACGACAAGTTAGTTGTGGAAGAGCTAGTTATTGTTTGGAAGTTATTGGTTGACGAGTTATGGTATTGCAAGGTGATACTTGTAATCGCGTGACATGCGGTAAACGCAGTCTCCATATTGAAGTGACATGCTTGTACGCAGTCAACTGTTTTATTTGTGTTCCAAGGTTGTAACCTCCATGTGCTGTGTTGGCAGTTGTTTTCAATAATGGCGGCTTTTGTTGATAGTCTCGAAGTGAAGTGTTGGTTGTGATACTGTGATGAAGGTTATATGTTTGTTAATTTGTGTATATATGTGAAGAAAATTAATTGTACCAACTGACAGCATCTCGTGTGCGTCGCCGAAGGCAGCAGATATTTTATCATAATATGTGTCTTGCGAATATAAACCCTCCCTCAAGTTCTTGGTTTGTGGCCGAAAGAGGAACTATTGAGAAATAACAGGCACCGTGGGATGAGGAGCAGTACTGGAGAACTTCTCGAAAAATCTGGCTGATTTGAAGTCTTCAAAGAAGTGCACTGTATCTCTAACGATGAATCCATTACACGTGCAGACATCGTCACGATTTAAAGGAAGAGAAACATCGACGTTGTTATTGATTCCACAATAAGTTTTGGGAGTGACAGTTTACAGGCCAAAGAAGGTGATTCTGAAAAGAAGAGACACTACGAACCCTAAGTACTTCGAAGAAAAGTATTACATAGCCGCGAGCTACTGGGAGGTGGTTTGGTGGCTCTTCGGTGCGCGATGATCTGTCACAAAATTTTCTGTTAATTTCTTCCTTCTTTTTGGTATTCCTGTTTCGTTTTTAAAAGATACTTGTTGAGAATGTTTTCAACTTGCTTTACGTCGCACCGACACAGATAGGTCTTATGGCGACGATGGGACTGGAAAGGGCTAGGAGTGGGAAGGAAGTGGCCGTGGCCTTAATTAAGGTACAGCGCCAGCATTTACCTGGTGTGAAAATGGGGAACCATGGAAAGCCATCTTCAGGGCTGACGTCAGTGGGGTTCGAACCTACTGTCTCCCGAATACTGGGTACTGGCCGCACTGACTGCAGCTATCGAGATAGGTGTTTAGATATTTTATGTAATGTATTGTCAATGGTAAATCACCATTTAAACGGTATATGTAAAGAAAAATTGTCTTACTGATCGGGGATAACTGTACAACAGGGGAATTTCAAAATTTAAAAAATATGTAAGCCCATTTTATCCTAAGGTAGTGTGAAATTTACTATCAATTTCATAATGTTGCCGTACGGTACACTTGTTCTAGGGCAGCTATCTCTAGTGGATTTTCTCTCTCTATGGCCATAAAATAGTATGCTAAATCAGTGACTATTTTGTTGGACGTAGATCTTGATAGGTAGGGCTGTCTTGTGATATGTCATGGGAATGTCTTCTTCTGAATCAGCTGCTATATTGTTGGACGCAGATCATGATGATCTTTCGATTTATCATAATTATATATTTCTCATGTGGATGGAATGAAAGGATGCATTGTTTGTACTTCCTACATGTTGTAAAAGGCTACTAAAAGGGGAACAACCAAAGAATCTGTACTTATTATTATTATCCCAGAAACAGCGAAGATTCTATGTTTTTCCATGCAACGGGGAAATTTACATACTTGTTTTGAGCTAGTTTCGTATAGTTCTGGGGCAGAGCAATAATCAGCTCCATCACCGTACCAAAGAAACCTGAACCAGTGAACAATGCATTATTGTTGAACTGGTTCTTCTCTAGGTTACGCAATGTCAGCCAGGAAATCGCAAAGCCGATGAGAATTTCTGACTTTTGGGCACCCTTAATATGTGTACTATTTTCCGCATCAAACAAGTTTGTGTTAGCATACCCCGAGAACGCTACTCAGGGCAAGTTTCCCTTCATCGCATACATCGTACGGGGACCAACCCTAAACCTGACAGCTAGTCATGGATGTACTGGCACACTGCTAAGTCTCTCGTGGGTTCTCTCTGTAGCAAACTGCTTGCGGAACTACACTCTCAGTAACACCAGAATCATAGCAGGTTAGACTTATTATTACAGTATTCTCCTAATAAAAATATGTGAGAAATGTATTCGTATTTAACTACTAGATTCTACCCACGATCATATTTTGCTACATTTGGAAAAATAAATTTCAAGCATGCTGCGTAGAATGTAAATGAACGAGATCGAAGACGTGAAGAATGCTTGCACAATTATTTTGCGGATGATGTAAGGAGCACTATAAATAGAAAGGCAATATTAGGGACATTGTACCGACTTTAATAACAAATACATTACAATTAGGAGATATTCCGGTGGAAGATTTACAGAGGACGTGGGGGTTAAGAGGAAATGGAAACGTAGACAGGAAGAGGGATGTAAAACAGGGGCATGAGAGTGAGAAAAGGGAGAATGAAATAGGTTCCACAGGCATCAGAGAAGATAAAACAGACCTGGAGGGCATGGAATCAAGTCAAGTGGGAGCGAGTAATGCGGGCCTCCATTGTTAGGCATGTGGGGAAAGTGTGTGCATGAAAGGAAAGCAGGATAGAGTGTTATTCCGGAATTAGGCTAAGGCAGATATTGAGGAACGTAGAAAGGAAGGAGGACGGTAATAAGAAGTTGATAGTTTTAACGCTGGTACCAACAATGTAAGGCAAGATGGTAAAGGTACCGACTTATTTGTGGATGTGTGGAATCTGGTTAATGCAGCGTGGGAGAAGTTTAAGGGAGTCGATATTGTTACCGATGCGACAAAATGTAGGGAATTTTCGTGTGTCTGACTGGAAAGTTTTTATTACATAGAAGAGTACACGGAGGTAGAAGTCAATATTATATATTTACCAGATATTGTAATAAGAGTTGAAATGATATTATGGATGCGGACATTTTTTCCCGGAAGTGGAGTGTTTAGTTTAGAGAAAGATTAGGTTCGAAAAGAGGGAGGGGAGTATTCATTGTGTGAAAGAAGAATTTGTACGCTACGGAAAAGTTAAGGATGAGACATATGAAATTATAGGTGTTAGGCTTGATGATACTGAGCAACTTGATGTTTTTAGGGTATAGAGTCCTAGAAAGGGTGGTGAAAACGCTGATGCGGAATTAATTTGTAAGGTAGTCAACTATGTGGGGAAGACACGTGATAGCAGCGGGTGATCCCAACTTACTAAATGCTAACTGGGGCCGTAATGTGAATAACAGAGAGCATGACTAACAAATTGAAAAGAAGTAATCTGGGAAAGACACCATAATAAGAAAGTGATGGAACCAACTAGAGGGAATATTGTAGACGTTGTTCTGTTAAAACTAAATGACCTCCATACAGAACTGTAGTGAACAGTGGTATAAGTGACCACGAAGCTGTTTTTGCCCCAGTTGAAAATACATGTGATATAACGGAAGTTGTTAAAGGTAGGAATATTAGCCAGTGCCATATGGTTGATGGCAGGCATGATGGGATTAAAAAAATAAATGCGATCAGTAGAAAATATAAAAAGAACGCAGCCTACGTGATGGGTTATAGACAATTGTTGAGGAGTGTGAAAATATGTATATACCTTAAAAGGTAGAATGGAATGGAAAAGGTTCACCATATAACAGTTAAATAAAGAGATTAAAGAGGAACTGCAGGTTGGAAGGATATAGAATTAGGACAGGTCCCGGGAGTAAGCAAAAATTGAAGTAACGTGCAATGAAATTGAACTTACTGAAGAATTGCAAGGAAAATGAACTTACTGAAGAAGTCAGCTAAGGATAATGTGATGGCAAGCATAACTGACAGCGATGTGAGTTTTAGTGAATATGGAAGGGTATAGACAGGTACTTGAAGGTAGAAACGGTTTCCAGAAAGGGCATTCCAGAAATCAGAAATGACACAGGGGATATATATGTGAGGATTTACAGAAAAAAAATAGTGGTTAGTCAGGAGTATGTAAATATAGTTGGATATAAGGATACTGTCCAGGCGGAGGAGCTAAGAAATACTAGCGGAGTACTGAAATTTACCTTTAATATTTGCAAAATGACGCAATTAGTTGGGATATACATGTTTGATAACTGTTTGCATGAGGTAGCTATGCCAGAGTACGAGGGAGGTGGTATAGTAGCTCCGGTGTACAAAGGAAAGGGCGATGAATATAAAGCGGATAATTACAGGCCATTCGAGCTAATAAATTAAAAAAACTTGAAAATAAATAAATTGTAAAATGAATTAATATAATAACCACGTACAGTATAAAAATTTATAATAATATGCCATCTATATACATTGTTGGAGAAATGTGAAGGAGTCTACAGTTATTTGAAAAGTATCTACAAATTAGTAGTAGATTTAAATATCATTTCTCTCAAATTGGAGTATCCTCTGATTGCTGGGATATCCATAAAGCAAAGCAGCCAATGTAGTTGCTATCTTGGTACCATCCGTGGGTCACGTCTAGGACCATTTAAAGTTATACCTACGGATAACTACCAGCCCGACAGAGCAAGATGTATAGATTGCCCGTTCGACATGATTTCCACGGCATCAACTGAGAAAATTAAATATGGTGACATTTAGAACAAGATTTCCAAAACAAGAAATAATACTCTTAGGGCCGGTTAGATGAACGATGGTCTGACCTCAGATCATTTTCTGAACTGATGTTTAAGAAACCGGCCCTTAGCAGATTAACCTATGGACCCGTTATATAGAATCCTGTATGGAGGATTTTCGGACAATATACACCCTAAAAACAAAAAAAGTATCGTAGATTACGGAAATAAACACTTGAACACTATCACCGTATAAAAAAGGATAGAAATTGTCTGGAAACCACAAACACAAATGATATCACGAATAAAGGTGTTAAAAAGCATTCATCTCCACTGCACATGATCTTCCTGGCCTAATATGATGGTAAAAATAAATCATAATAATTACTAATTTAATTAGTATTACCAATTTAGTATATTATTACAATATATTTCATTTGTATTATTAGTTTAAAATAGTATTATAGTATAGCAAATTATTGGTATTAATATAATGTAATGATATAAACTCGGAGTAGCATTCTGTAAGTTAGTAAATAAACCATGCAGTGTAAAATAAATAAATAAATAAATAAATAAATAAATAAATAAATAAATAAATAAATAAATAAATAAATAAATACGAGGGTTGAAACTTTAATAGTGGCAACTATTTAAATACCACTTATACAAAAGAGATACATGTTACCAAGATTGACTGCGTTTCAAAGTATTCACCAGAGTAGTGTTCAACCCGCTGCCAGCGATGTGGAAGTCGTAGGATACCTTTAGCAGCACCTGTTGTGTTGATAGTTCGAATGGAGCGGTCTACTCCCTGACGAATCTCTGGAACAGTTCTGAAGCGAATGCCGCAAAGTGGTTCTTCATCTTAGAAATCAATTCAAAGTCACAAGGGATTAATTCCGGGTAGTATGGTGGATGGCGCAGCAATTCCCAGCCCCATCGACTGAACAAATCAACCACAGTTTGCGGTGTATGCGGCCACGCGTTGTCGGGTAAAATGATGAGTGGATTCTGCAGAAAGTGTCGCCGCTAAATAAATAAATAAATAAATAAATAAATAAATAAATAAATAAATAAATAAATAAATAAATAAATAAATAAATAAATAAATAAATAACTTTCTGTTTCATACGTAATGCTTTTTACAGGAATGTTATAGTGCTGCAGATGTTATAATTAGTTCGAGAGGCTGAAAAGCATTAAAGTTACATTACGAATGAAAATGGTATTAATACCTTTTATAATGAAGCATTGGCTGATTTTTCTGCCAGTAGACCATTTTCGGCATATAAATGTGATTCTCAAACTGCCTATTTTTACCCGGTATATTTCAAATGTAATTATTTATAACTTTTTGGTAGTGAACTGCGTCACATTTTATTGCTTTATATTTATTTATTAAACAATTTTAATTATGGGCCACTTGATATCTGGGCATTTCTTAGATACGTACTTCTTGCAATGGGCCTTTGTATAAGGAATAAATTGAATTAACCTCTTGGAGTGAACCAAAAGTCTCAATGGATCTTTTTGAGTGAACGCACTGTCCTGAAAGTGTAGGTTCAGTGGATTATCTTTCAATTTTCAGGAGTCACTAATATCGGAGGGAAGGTGACCCACCATCAAGGACTGCAGATCCGGGCCGTAGACACAGCAGTGGTTCACTCGGACATGTCCGGAGTCTCCAATGTTGACCTCTCCTTACAGTCGTACCCGGACTTAATACTGTTGCGGACAACCACACCGTTCCTTCAAGATAGGCTGGTAAAACCCGCACGGGTACACTTGCGCAGAGCGAGAACTTCCTTCATTCCCGGGGAGGACTGTGTTGTCGCAGGCTGGGCGTACCGAGAATCGAACCTAGGATGGATCGAGTGGCATTACCTCATGTGGACCTATGTTTTTGGGGTACAGTATGTTCACTACCTACAGAGACCTTTTTACTTATAACTTTTTACAATTTGCTTTACGTCTAACAACACAGCTAGATATTATGGCGATGGTGGGATAGGAAAGGGTTAGGTGTGGGAAACCTGTCGGCAGTGGGGTTCGAACCCACTATCTCCCGAATGCAAACCACGCGGCTACTTGCTCGGTCCTACAGAGCTCACAAAAGATTTCTACGCTATCGCAAGTCCATATACTATCAGGTCCATCGTTTATACATCTGTTTCAAACTGGTCCTACAAACGGAAAGTCGTGCTACTAACTCGTCTGCTATACAGTACCGTCACAGCTCCAAAATGTTCCATTGGAAAACATTCAAGGTACGAATATGCTAAATGTGTTTTATACGGGGAGATCAAAAAGCTTCCGTTCGGCGGCCGTAGAGTCCTGAATCGGGATGCCAATCAGGCAAAATCGCCGTGAGCAATGAGGCACTCGTCGCACCGACGCATCAGGTTGAAGAGCCCCGAGTGGTAAAACACCGTGTCCTGCTGCGTGAAGAAGTCCGTAACCGCCTGCAGCACATCCTCGTCCGACAGAAAACGTAGACACTTCAAGGCTCTTTTGAGGGGACCGAAGGTGTAATAAATCACATCGAGACAGATCAGGTTGGCGTACCTTCTAAATGAGGCTGTCTCCCAGATCGACCGGCGTCTTGTGTCGAAACGCGACCCGCACGGAACTTGGTGCACCATTTCACAACGGTGGTTTTCGACAGACATGCTGCCCCATACACAGCCTTCATTCTCTGATGGATGCCCAACGGTGTTTGTTCTTTGGCAGCCAAGAACAGAATAACAGCACATTGGTCCTGTTTGGACGCATTCGGTAATAACGTCACCATAGTTCACGTGGCTGCACGCACCTCGGCACGACACGATTGCCACACTAATCCCTATGCCTACATGGCCGTGCTTTATATACTCGCATCTGAGTCGCGCTACGTTGAATGTCCGCTACAGTAACGCCCTCAAACGAAAACTTTCTGATTACGTCTTACATGTAATTTGGTAATTTGTAACATCTGAAGCCATCTCTTTTCAGTTTTAGGTTCTTCAATCTGCCAAAACTAATATTGAATAAATGCATGTATAAAATACCTGAAAAGAAAACATACGATAAGGGAATTACACCTCAAAAAAGAAACAACGTAATAAAACAGAATGACATATATCATTCTCAAGAGAACATCAAATTCTATGAAATCACACTAAAAATATTTAGAAATGTATAAAAATGTATTTTTATATTATGCTTAAGGAGATAGAATACAATTTTGAAACTTGTACAGTTTTTTTCCCTTGTTTACCAAATTTAGTCACATATGTTACCAAATTAGGCTTTTGTAGCTGTATTGGTCCAAATGTTATTTCAATTCTTTTATACTTAAAATGTAGTCTCGTAATGTATGTAGAAACAGTAATGGGGTTTAGTATGAGATCAATACTATTCTATCCGGAACTTTTTTTACATTTTCTTTCTAAATTAAAAAAATCCACAGCTCTAGCCTTTCGGGCAAGCAACTCAATATTGATAACATACTAGGCACTACAAATTTATATAAAGTATGAGAATGTATTATTTAGTTATTCCTAAAAATTACAATCCTTTTTCTTAATCATCATTATCCGGTCGATTAGATTAGCAGTTTGCCTTTTTCTACCACTGTGAGCGCTAATGTGAGTCAATGCAGAGATCCACTTAAGCCCCTATAACTACATTCGGTGTGGACATTAAAGAAAAGTCAAAAACGCCTTATGGCATTGAACCAAGGAGCACAGAAATAATTATGTATAAGTTAATTTGGCTAGGGTTTTAATAAAAAGTAAAACGAGTAAACAAACAAGCGATTTTAGGGTCGATTCATACATCTCCGGGACGTGACGGCGCTCTCCGTGTCCGTATCCGTCCTTTCCGACATGAATATTTCACATCTGTTCTCACACTTCAGTTCCGTGCAGTTATAAGTCGGCAATCAAGTGTTCGATGATGAGTTTTTTTAGTGATGATGAACTGTTAATGATAGCTATAGTCTTGGATGAAGAGGAGAAAGAGAGGAAGAAACAGTGGGTTCATCCTACATGGAAACGCAGGGGTAAGGAAGGAGAGTTTTCTACTCTATATAAGTGCTTGAAGGATGACGAAGTAAAAGTTCGCGGATACACTACATTTGATTTCAATTACTTGAAAAATTAAATAAATGAAATTGTTAATTAATTTTTAATACACCTGACTTTGTAGGTTGGGGGCAGAAAGTGCCTTGCTGCGCCCAAGTCGGCGCCTATGTACAGACGGACTGATTTTCTTAATCTTAAAAGCAAAAAATGTTTGTTAGCTAGGCCTACCTTCAGCTTCCATTTTCTGGCCAATTTCGTCCCATACACGCTTCTTCAAACCACTGTCCAGATATTTCGAATCAGC
The DNA here is from genome assembly GCF_040414725.1 of Anabrus simplex. NCBI lineage: Eukaryota > Metazoa > Arthropoda > Insecta > Orthoptera > Tettigoniidae > Anabrus > Anabrus simplex. Next base: position 271,799,862 of record NC_090270.1, read on the forward strand.
TACATTATATAGAAAAGAGTGTGCCTTCACTAATTCAATCAGCAGTTCGTTTTTCATTGTGGGAGGTAAAGAACAGTTCAAATGTACATAGATAACCTCAGTACTCGAAGAAAGCAGAGAAGCAGGAAGGCGGGAAGAAAGAAATCACGTCCGTGAAAACAAGAAAATATCGTTGGCGAGCGAATACGTATTGCCGTCACGTCCCGGAGCTGTGTGAATCGACCTTCTACTGTTTTTCCGGACCTGCATTTAGGTTGGAAGTGATTTTCGAAATTTGTTTCTTTCGTTTGATAGATCTATCCAAGACTCACAATTTGAAACCTTTCTGGTTCTTTATACCTTCAACTTTCGGCACACTTGAAGAAATTGCTGAGTTTCACGTTTTTCGTAGTATGGCGACCCCTACTTTGTCTGCTAAGACATGTTTTCAACACTAAAATGTTAATATTAATCCAACACTGAACAACAACACTGATATTAAAATTTAAAGTATTTTCTAAGAATTTACTGTATACGAACTTTCTATCTCGTACACTTGCATTCGATTATATGGTAAAATTTGATAATATTGATGCATATTTTCGGTTAGTTTGTGTTATTCTTATACTAATGATTGAACGATCGATTACAAAGTACAGAAAACACTGTTAATATACAGGGTTGTTCAGCTAACTTGTCCTCCTCAAATTTCCTCTGATCCGTTAAAGATATAGACAGTATGTTTTGAAATTATTGAATTGTATTAAGTGGGTCACGAAACACTGCCCAATTCATTTCCATCACGTGCGGAATTACCGAGAAACCGGTAGCAACTTTATTTGTTTAAGTGGGGCTATATTAATTTCATCAAACACAGCAACTACTGTAAGCATGAAGCGACAAGTTCAATAATGTGCCTATGCTGCAAATCCGACGAGCACTTTTACAGATATGTGTAGGCATTAGACAAAAAACGATGCACCACTCGCTGTGATGATGCGTGACTCACGGCTTGTTGATAAACACACAGACCTTGCCTCAAGGACGAACCCAGGATTTTTTTTTTTGCATGGGGTTATGAATTGGGGAGGTGAGGAGGGCTTCTGAGAACAAAAAAAAAACTATAGTCACAAATATTTTAAACTTCAAATATATTTTACAGAAAGAAAAGTTTGAAATAGCTTTAGAGCGGTACGTTTTACAACTCAGAGGATGAAAGGTAAATTCATAGCGACCTGGTAGGCGGAACACGCCTTAACACGTGCGTGCAGTGCAACAAAAGGATTTTTTATTAATGGAGGTAACAATATGTTTCACTGTAAGTTTTAAAAATATTCAGGGTTTTGATTTCGTTAAAAAATCTAGCGGCTGAATAATATGAACATATTTCCATTTTACTGAAATTTATTTTTATTGCGCAAAGTTAATTAAGAACATAAATAACAAACAATCACTATATCTCACCAAAAATTAAAATTTTCTTTATGTTTTCAGTAGGTTTGTTTCATAGAGAAATATTCAAAAATGGCACATATTTGATAGGTTAAATTTACTTGTTTATTTTGCAAATTCTTGTTTTTACAATATTTCTAATTTATTGTAGGATATTTCAAAACCTCTTATATGATGTTTAAGCATGTCAAGTTCACTTTTATTCCGGAGGGGGTTTGAGCCACCCCTAACCTTACTCCTGGGTACGGCCTTACCTTGTCTTTATTTCGAGAGAGCCCAGATAAACAACAGTATGATAACGGAGTTTCGAAGTTACAAAACTTTTGTTTCTTTGACGTTGAATCGGAAAGGGACGAGATAACACAGCAAAATTGTAATACGTCAAGTGCTTTATTGTCCTTCTCATGAGTACACTGTGCACGAAATGAAATCAATTACTTCAAAATCCAATGAATGACATGGTCATTGAAATGAATGGGTGCAAAAATATTAACAGACAACGTTATTGTTGGGTTCTTTGGACTTCCTTAAAGCCAACATGTCAGATCAATGAACTGCACCTTCACAACAGTCAGTCGTCGAATTGGCAATAAATGAACGCTGGTTTGCTAACATCAGACAAAATGGTTAGGGTATTTTTAGGAGAATTGTTTCATTCTCCCTCTTTTCCACCATTTCCAACGCGCCGGGGAATATACAGTCACTCAATAAGTGGATCAGAAGGTATTTGAGGTGGTCAGCTTAGCTGAATAATCCTGTATTAGCAAAACAAATTGCAATTATCGAAACTGATTTGTAATATTAAGATTAACGACAGCTTAGTCAACATGTTTAAAGATGACAGTAGACGCACTATGCAATATCGGGATATTTTCAGCAATACCGCAATAAGGGATTGATAATATCGTGATATTATTTTATAAGAACAAACACGCCGCTTATGACATTTTAATATAAGCAAAATAAAATGGCTACGTATGGTAAGAAATAAAGTAAACAAAATATTGATAAACATGTGCTGCGAAGTTTAGAAGCCTCTCGCGCCGGCCTCTCAACACTGAGTTCCTTGGCTCAAATCCCGGTCACAACATGTGAGATTTCTTCTGGATAAAGCGGGGACGGGACAGGATTTTCCCCAGTACTCTGGTTTTCCCTGTCATATTTCATTCCAGCAACACTCTCCATTATCATTTTATTTCACCTGTCAGTCATTAATCATTGCCCCAGAAAAGTGCGACAGACTTCGGCATCTGGCTCAATTCCTATCTTCGCCGCTAGATGGAAGCTTTAGTCATTCCATTCCTGACCCGGTGAAATGACTTGAAACAGTCTATGAATTTTCATTGTTCTTCGAAGTTTCTTGAACGTCCATCACTGTCGCTACTGGAGCTTTTCTCGGAATATTTGCAGCATTTTTAGTAAACGAACGCAACATACTTGTCCAAAACGACACTTTCCGAGGTATTTTTCTTTTTTTGCTAGTGGCTTCTCGTCGCACCGACACAGATAGGTTTTATCGCGACGATGGGATAGGAAAGGCCTAGGAGTTCGAAGGAAGCGGCCGTGGCCTTAATTAAGGTATAGCCCCAGCATTTGCCTGGTGTTAAAATGTGAAACCGCGGAAAACCATCTTCAGGGCTGCCTACAGTAGGATTGAAACCCACTATTTCCCGGATGCAAGTTCACAGCCGCGCGCCCCTACCCGCACAGCCAACTTGCCCGGTTTTCGTGGTAATAGTCACAGCAAAATTCACACCGGTTCCAGTCGGTACCAATTCAGAGCGGAACGTCCTTGAAATGAGAACCAAAACATTTCCCGTACAGAGTATCTTTAGAATCGTACTTCGATGCGGGAGCCTTCTTTCAAACATTTGTCCCGATAGCTTCGGTGAGAGTTTCCCTTGTTTTCCCACCTTTAGGAACGATCATTTCTGTTCGTAACTGTAAGAAACAATGTCATTTCCGAACAAGTGTCGTCTGAAAACACGTTACCGAGTATCAAAAGAATTATTATTTCGTTGAAAACGTTGAACAAAATTGAAAACAATAAATTCCATTTCATGGACTGTTGATTTTTTAATCTCCTTTCATTTTTCTCTAGTTCGAACTCGCAGGAACACAGTATTTCACGTTCAAATATATAGAAAATCTCATAACTTAAATTCACAATTTATTAAAATGCTATGTTTTACAACACATTTGCTGCAGGAATAGACTTACTTTCAGAATCACGCACTGTCATTAACAGACATTTAAAGGCCTGTGTTTATAACTTATATTCTTTCTTAATGTGTTTCTAAACAGTAAATTCAGATTTTATACCCTCTTTTTTATAATCAGTGCTACTTAATATATTTAATATTGTAGTCACTTAATACTTTGGTCATATCTTTGTTTTAATTCCTTTATTATCGTTGTATGAAAACTTTCTCACCTTAAATCGTTATTTTCTATGTGTGTCTATTTTTCTTCTTTTTTTCATTTTCCTTGTCTTTATTGCCCATTGTTTTTATTTTTATCTATTTATTAATTATGTATGATAAGTATTGGTGTCTTAAGAAGGTACTGAATTGGGCCTACTACCTGCTTACTTCCAAATAAATAAATAAATAAATAAATAAATAAATAAATAAATAAATAAATAAATAAATAAATAAATAAATAAATAAATATAAATAAATAAATAAATAAATAAATAAATAAATAAATAAATAAATAAATAAATAAATAAATAAATAAATAAATAAATAAATAAATAAATAAATAAATAAATAAATAAATAAATAAATAAATAAATAAATAAATAAATAAATAAATAAATAAATAAATAAATAAATAAATAAATAAATAAATAAATAAATAAATAAATAAATAAATAAATAAATAAATAAATAAATAAATAAATAAATAAATAAATAAAGCACCTGCGACGCACACTTACTGTATCTCTTGTATTTCGCATTTATAAATTTTTGATCACTGGGCAGCGCACCAATTACTGGCAGTAAGCGCCAATCATGTTCAATGCAGGGCTACTTCTCCCTCAACATATTGTTGCACAAAATCGACTCTTCTCTTGCTCAATAATATCGTGATACACTCTAAAACAATCACGTCATTACTCATACCACGGTATTACCGCCCTTTACCATACTGTAAGTGTAACCACTCCCGAAAACCCCACATTGAATCACAGTGCTGTGTACATTTATGATCCTGAAAGGTTACCACATCAAAGGGATTTGATTTTGATTTAAATAGGGGTAAATGTTTGTAACCAATGTAGTAGCTCTGTCTTCATTCGCTGCCCATGGTACAAATATTCCATCATTTTGTGGCCTTTGTGAAATGTAACTCATATATCCTGTAGAGCACCTTCCGACCAACACTTGTTTATATTTTATTTAGTAGTAATCAGATAGACGTACGAAGTACTCCATTTTACACTGACTAAATGACAATACAAAATAGTAACAGCAAGAAAATAATAAGATTGAACAAAGATAACTCTTAATATTAAGAAGTTATTTAGAATTTTAATGACTAGAAAAAATAAGGAAAACGATAGGTATAATAATGTCCATGTTACTATTAACGTTCTGGCGAGGTTGTAAGCAGAGAATTGAGAGTTTTAACATACATTTCAATTTGGGTTTGAAGAGATGACATCAATATCATGCATGATATTTGCTGTTGTGGACAGGCAGCAAGAGTATGAAGCGCTACTGGAGTGTTATGCGAATCGGGGAACATGGAATGGTGGTGGTATAATAATAATAATAATAATAATAATAATAATAATAATAATAATAATAATAATAATAATAATTGTTACGGAGTTATCCGTGGTAGTTAGAGGTGAAAGGAGGTGCTGGGATGAATAGGTCTCAATCTACGAAATTAAAGTTAATTTAAAATTTAACAAGGTTATATTTTCTTTTCAAGATCAAGAAATAACAAATATAACAGGTACTCAGTAGCCTAACAACAAATCGAGAATGTACAATTACAGAGTTACAGGATTTGGGCTCCGAGAGCCGGACACACAATTCTTGAGCAGTAAGCCCAACTTTACCCGTATAAAAGATTCAACCAAGGGGCAGAAGGCCCCAATCATGCTCAAGAGCACTTGCTCCCAAGTACATAGCAAAAGCCTCCTCGAGGCATACAGAAACAAATTTCTTTGGAAGAGCAACCCGCTCTCAAAGTTCCAGCCTATCAAAGGCCACACCAAACTCCACCTTCAAGTTGTCCTCTAAGGACATAAACACAGGGGTAAAAATACCCAACCTACTGAGGCCGATTTAGTAAATAAACAGGAAATTTACAAGGCCCCAAAATACAAACTTGAGTGGAGGCGAAACTTGCACTCCGGATATACTTTATTAAAACCTAATTTGGCCTTAGGCCGCTTATGCAAGGGCTAATCCCATACTAAAGAGGTGACTTATATAAGGAAACGATTTACATTACATTAGAAGGGAAGAAACGGTTGTGAAATAAGTTCACCTCAAAGCAATATGAATGGGAGCTCGAGAGGGTTAAGCACTCTCTATCCCCATATGTAGTTACAGAGGCAGAATTTAGATCAAGAGTCTTTTACATTTTAGAGGAAGGTTACATAGTAAAATGTTTCGAACCCGCCCCGAGAGTTAAACTGCTGAGCTAGCAAGAGAGAAGTTATTAAAAGGCCATTACCTTATTGATGAACCGCTGCCCGAAGAAAGAGGCGCTACCCGCCCCCTGCTACATAATTTACACACTGATAGATGTTACTGAAGTGGCGCAGAGACCCGAAAATCAGCAGTTTATATACCCTCGCGGAACATTCGAGACCTTTCAAGAATAAGAACACCCGCCCACAAGCATTTTATTGGACGGCCAAAAGATTACATGTCAAAACTGAAGAAGAAAACCAGGATTGGTGGAAAATTAATTACAAAAATTACTCATTGGTCCAATTCAAAACTGGCGGAAAGTGAAGGGTTATACAACCAACCTAAACAATGACTGAAAGAAATTTAACAAAGAACAAACTTATGAACACAGAATTTCTCCAAAAACACAGTTCTTTCACTTCGCACTAGGGTGCATAATTGTAGTCCTTCAGTAGTGCCATCTAGAAGAGAATGTTCACACTTCTTACTACAGGCAAAACAAAAATACATCAAAAACGACACAGTTCAGAACACTTCAAAATTTACAAGTAGGGACATCTTCTGAGAAACTTGAGAATTAACACTGTAGTTAAAGTTCAGGCTTCCTCCAGTAGAGGAGTTTCAACTGGCGCAATGTTTGATTTAGCGGAGCGGAGGTGTACCGCCCGGTACAACAATAATAATAATAATAATAATAATAATAATAATAATAATAATAATAATAATAATAATAATAATAATGTTATTTGCTTTACATCCCACCAACTACTTTTACGGCTTTTTGGAAACATCGAGGTGCCGGAATTTAGTCTCGCAGGAAATCTTTTACCTGCCCGTAAATCTACCGACACGAGGCTGACGTATTTGAGCACCTTCAAATACCACAGGACTGAGCCAGGATCGAATGTGCCAAGTTGGGGTCAGAAGGCCAGCCCCAGGGGCTCTGAACTTCGGAGCGTGGGTTGGCGACCATGGGGCCCTTAGCTGAGTCTGGCATTGCTTCCACTTACTTGTGCCAGGCTCCTCACTTTAATCTATCCTGTCCGACCTCCCTTGGTCAACTCTTGTTCTTTTCCGACCCCGACGCTATTAGGTTTGCGAGGGCTAGGGAGTCTTTCGTTTTCACGCCCTTCGTGGCCCTTGTCTTCCTTTGGCCGATATCTTCATTTTTCGAAGTGTCGGATCCCTTCCATTTTTCCCTCTGATTAGTGTTATATAGAGGATGGTTGCCTAGTTGTACTTCCTCTTAAAACAATAATCACCACCACCACCATCAGAAGGCCAGCAGCTCAACCATCTGAGCCACTCAGCCCGGCGAATAGTGGTCTATTTCGGATAGTACGTGGATGAACACGTAAGGGAAATGAGTTAACAAAGATGTGCATTTAAGAGTACCATTGACTATTCTAGAAAGAAATCAGATATCTGCGTACTGCAGACGTTTACTCAGATCCAAGACGTAGGAACATGACAGAATTTAGCTGGTTCTGTACTATTTCAGGCCAGGGTTACGGGCTTTCACAGTGTACGCAAGGGATGATAATACGCGGTTAATTTTGAATAATTTTTCGGGGGGGGGGCAGCCGAGAACAAATGTGGGAGTAGAAATCAATTATAGGAAGAAAGTAATAACAGAAGCATGAGTTAAGAGCGTTTAAATAAGAAATTATGGTAAATCTGAACAGAAGTCCATAGACCACGATAGGGTTGAAAATTGTGGGTTTACAGCAAACCACAACATTTACAGGAATAAAAGTTCACAAAACTATTTTGAAATGTCGTATTTCAAATATTATGCAGAACTACACATTGAAAATTAGTAGATTGGCTCGCTTGGATACTCAGCATTTTTATTGTCCTCATTTCGCTCTGAGAAACAATGCAAAGCTGCAGAATAGAACAGTTTTACCTCCTCGGAAGATGAATCGAAATATTTCATAACGTTCTTAACATGCTCACTTTTCTTAACATCGAGGTGATTTGATAATTTGATAGGCAATGTCTTGTCCATACTTCTAAAGTTGGCTGTACCACTTTTCAGCATCTCAAGAACAATAGGATCCGCAAAATAAATCGTTTGAACTTTGCACTGAACTCTATTTTTTATTTCACATACGTTTAAACCCGCACTTCTGTCACCTTGAAGAGTAACGTTTGTTTCAAAATCTGTTTGCTTGCTGATTTCAAGTCATGCACTTCCTAGCTCTTCTCAAGAACAAGACATCGCCCGTGCTGATTCATTGTTGTAATATTGAAACGGGACTGATATAGTTTTGCACTTTTATCAGTTGTTTCTCAATATTACCGAAAACTTACATGGTTGCCAAAACTAAAAAGCAAAAAATTCCCCTTAAATTTGATACATTTTTACTCCCGTAGATGTAAAGTTTTGCAAAAACTCCTAACATTTGAGGCTATGTTACAATGGTAGATGTTCAGTTTAGGTAAATTCTGATGAGTGCAAATGATTCCTCTCTTATTAAACTACACGACCTCATATATAACTCAATTTTGGTAATTTTGTAGTTGACGAGTTTTGCTAAAACGGTCCTCAATATATCTTGGTATTATGAATTATTCCAAGTTCTTTGACCTGAGTAACAGCCTTAAGAGGAGTGTCATTTATTTCGTACATGTGGGTTAGTTCGCATTCATTTCTTCTTCTTCCTTTATTCATGGGGTCTCTTTAAAAGTTCTGTTTTAGATGTCGACCTTGAAGGTCTTTTGCTACCATGTGTTTTCCTTCATTCCCATCTAGTTATCCATGCTCCCTTCATAAAGTTCCAGGGTCTCCTTATTGGGTCTTCTCGGATATTTCTTCTCTTCACCAGGTAATCCCAGTGTGGAGATTATGATTCATCCCAGCGCCTCACATTCAAAGAGTATGTGTTCAGATGATTCTTCCGCGTCATTGCATTTTCTACTGTGACCGTACCGGCACAATTAGTATTTATTTCAAGTGATATGCTTGGTAAGGAGGCTGGCAGCAAGCTTTCTTTGTGTGGATGCTGGGGGTATCGTCAGGTTGTGCAATACGAAGCCCGCCAGAGAGGCGCCTTCACCCGCCCACTGGGTGGCTTAAGGAATCCCCGAGCTAGGCACACGTCATAGAAGAAGCAGGAGAAGAACACTATTTAGCGACTCCATATTGGAAAACATCTGCAAGCGTACAGCGATGCCAGAGCGATCGGGCTAAATTTAATGCATTTTTGGCGTAAATAAGGCTTGATTAACAAAACTGCACCTGTTAGAGGAGAAAACTTCGGACGGGGGCCAGAAAAACATCATAAACTGTTGAGTATTGAGCTAATTTCTTCCAATGTTAGTATTTCCCCTTGTAAATAAAGTTACTGTAAAGATAGGGTTAATGATGAGGTAATTGATAGGTTAATTACCTGGAGTGGTCGGATGACCCTTGTTTAATTTGTTTCTTGTAAGTAGATATGGGAAGGAAGTGAACCAGGAAGGATGTATAGGGTTTGGGACCCCTTTTAGAAGCCGCATGCTATCCTATATTTTTTTTTGTTGTTATGAGTGCTGAGAAGGATTTAAGGGGGAAAATGAATAGAAATTTGGCCAAGTTAATGCCATATTTTCATCTGCGTGACTGCATAATACGAGCATGGATTAGTCGGTGTCAGTATCATTAACATGTACCTATACAGAAGTTAATGTGGGATAGTGACAGCACTCAAGTCATAAAAGTAGAGACAGTAGTTAGTTTTTGCATGCTAGTGTATAAGTTTGGCTGTAACTGAAGACGTTCGAGAAAAGACGTGCGGAGGTTCAAACCTGGCCCACCCTACACATTAGCTAGGCTAATAAAGTAGAGATTTTCTAGTTGAGTTTGATCATGTCTGAATATTACTATTATTATTATTATTATTATTATTATTATTATTATTATTATTACTATTATCATTATTATTATTTTCTTAATGTAACTTGATCAGTGTTTTATACTGATACATTTCAAGCAACAGGTTAGTGGATTATTATTATTATTATTAATATTATTATTATTATTATTATTATTATATGTATTTTCTTAAAGTAATGTGATCGGTGATTTTTATATACCGATATATCTCGAGTAGTAGGGTAGTATATGACAGGTACACAATCTCGCCTCAAGGTGGAGAGATTAGGGGACATTGTTCTTTGGGTTAAAGGCTGACGTAACTGTGGTAAAAACGTACGACGGAAGAAACGTATGGTTGAACCCCAGACTCCTGGAGAGTTGACGGGATTTTTGGTATAAGATAGCGACTTAATTTGAGAAATGATTCAAGGACATAATGATAGTATGAGCTGGTTCGAGCAGGTGTACCCTGCATTAGCTCGATTATATGATTTTGATGACTCGGTGATTGCCGATATTGAGTGCGGTAGATGCTCTCTCGCCGCTGTGCAAAGGGAATGTTCACAATGAGTGATTTATGGCCCCAGAAAGGGAAGGTCCTTGTGAGAGGGCAGATGAGGGTAGTCGCTTGGCCGAGAAGTGTTTTTCTTTAAGACGGTGCAGTCTTCTGTGAGAATAAAGACAGAATATTTACGTAATTACCACACACGATCCACCAGCCATAATCTAAAGGCAATGTAGGAATTTATGACTGTCCTCTACATGATTAGACTAATTAGGGCTTGATTACAGGACCCTTGATGGAGACGACCAGAGTCTCAGGTTCGAACCTCAATGGAGCACAGAAGGGACCGACAGCTCGCTCAAGTAGCGGGCGCTACGAGATGATATACAGCCATTTATACTTTGTGTTGGTGTATAATATGTGTTTCTTTTTCAGAGTGTGATCTTGTTTTATGTTGTGTACTGTTCTGGGCGAATTTAGACTTCGTGAATTTTTCACTGGTAGTTGTTGGAAGTGACGGGTTCGTTGTCGATGTTCGTGTGATTTTTATTTCATTTGTCTTCCAATTGGTGGAGACGCGCAATATTATTTCCTTTTCCATGGTTTACGTAAACATATGATTATTTCTGCAGTATATTTCTTTTTATTCACGTACAGATATTTGGTGGCGGTAGATATAAGATAGAATGACCACTCCGGGGTAGTTGAATTAGTGTAAGTAAATGTTTAACCTCATGACATGGGATTCGGTCCCGGGGAATACTGATATTTGGAGGAAAATGGTTCGAATTGTAACTGTAAATAGGTAATCTGTGTTATATTTTATTTGTGTATCACTCAACAGTTTTTGATATCCAACGGGAGATAGACAGACAAAACAAAATGATATGGACGTCGTATGTCAACGAGATTGGACATCCCTCGGGGATGTATATTTTTCTGGGTATGTCAAATCAGGTATCCATCAGCTTGTTTCGTTAGTTCGGATGGAAGTCTTCTTTCATTTGAAATATCCTTAGGAACTGTGGTCATCCACATAAATATTCTTATGGAATGTGGATGAAGTTTAACTGATGGATGGTAGCACGGATTTTACCGTTGCTAAATATTTGTATTCAACTTGTCAATTTATATTAATTTTCCAAGGATGTCATAGTGTATGTGTATATTTCAACGAGCGCCTTAGTAAATTTTGAAAACTTATTTGTGCTTATTCTTTGCCGAAAAACAAGCATCCAAAATCCTCTTCCGTTCATTGTAGGCCTTTAAGGTAGTTTATGTTTTATAGCCTTTATTTGCCGCGAACGTTCTTCGGCCCTGAGGAGTCCGTGTTCAGACCTCAGGAACGGGAGAGTAGCTCTGATCTAGCTAGGTCGAATGGTCGATAACCCTTCATGTGAGTGGATTAAGTATACAATCCCAATGAGGAGAAATCGGCACAGACCGAAAAGATCCCTTGACTATCGACTTCCGTGGAGCATGGTCCCATGTGTTCGTGACCCGAAAGGGTTGGTTTGTTGTCACATGGTCCCATGAGTCATGGGGGACGGTGGGAAAGGTTCCATATGGCGCCCTCCGTGTTGGCATTTTCGGCATTTGCGTGTAGGCATTTTCGGCATTTTTCGGTAGGTATTTTCGGATTTTAATTTTTTCTTTTATTGGGCGCATGGCACATATGCCTAAGTTAAAATGGATAGGAATGGCCAATTATGACAAGGAACTGATTTAGTTCATACTTGGATGCACGTAATTGGACCAGTAGTTAAATCTGAATGACTAAGTAAATAATAAATGTTAATGTGAGGAATTTTTTTCGGTATGTCGTGGTTATTATTATTATTATCATGGCAATAACCATGACGGTCATTCAAAGCAATGGACGTACCCGGAAGGTAAATAAGGATTCAATCGAGTCCAGGAAACAATGAAATGATTTTCCAGAATCTGGGGAAAAATGAATATCGATACCCTTCAGGTAATCGTATTCGCGGGTATGAGTCGGAAGGTACTGTTTGATGTAGGCCTCATTGCTAGTAGTGAATGTTATTTACATATTAAGGTAGATTTCTCGTGATTTAGCAAGGGTAACCTCAGGCCCTTGAGCTGATTATGAAATGGCAATAAATTAGGTTTCAGACGGAAAGTCTTGGGACGGTATGACCTATTGTATCGGGTGTATCTGCCTCAATGCTTGACGGATGACCTGTTTTATTGGCATATACCACCTGTGTTGGTAATTTAATGCGCGCGTGATTAATTTATTCAAAATTGATTATTGATGAAAAGGGCTATGTTTTTAAAACTTGTTTATGCACTCGGTGAAATAGGGGTGTACATGTTAGGCAACTTCGAGTTAGCCGTATTTGAGGCTGTGTTTTGGAATTAATGTTTTGATTTTGAAAATTTTTCGAAGTTGAACGGGGGGAACACATTCTTGAATGAACATTGTTTTGTGTGTCTATCAACCCGAGGTCCAAGGTCCGAAGGTGAAGGGGGTCTCATTTTAATGAAAGCAGTTGTATTACGATGGATATGGAGGTATTGAGGGAACTCTTACGGGAGTTGCGCGAGGACATGCAGGCAAAATTTAATCAGAATAGCGAGGACATGCAGGCAAAATTTAATCAGAATAGCGAGGACATGCAGGGTATGAAGGAACTCATGCAGGCAAAATTGATTCAAACGAGTGAAAGTATTCAGGATAATTTAACGGAAAAACTGAATCAAACTAGTGAAGATATGCAGGAAAAACTGAATTAGAATAGTGAGGATATTCAGGAAAAGATGACGGAAAAACTGAGTCAGGCTATTGGAAACGTTCAGGAAAACATCAAAGAAATGATAGACCAGGTACAGACAGAGTGTAAGGTAGGAAGGGAAGAAATTAATAAGCGATTAGAGCGAATCGATGAGCGGCAGGACGAATTGGTCGAACAATTGAGAGTCGATCGGGAACGCTGCATTAAGATAACCGAACGCTTAGAAGAACGAGTAGGGAGCGTAGAGGCAAAGCAGGAGGAGATCAGTAAGACCATGGATACGGCAATTGAACGCATTGACTGTGTTGAGGCTCGAAGCACAAGTGTCGCGGAGCAGTTAGACGAACACATGAAGGCGACAGTCGAATACCAAGAGAATCAGCGTAGGGAAACTGAGGCAATAACTCGGGAAATATCCCAAACCCAGATGAAGCTGAATGACGTACGCCATAAAGCCGAAGCGTTACGACAGGAGTTTACCGACGCGATCGAACTGCGTGTAGCAGAAGAAAGAGAGATAACGTCCGTAAACATTACCGCGATCCGGGAAGAAATCGACAAGAGGGACGATAAACTTTCAGACAGGATCGAGGATTGGTCACATAGAACTCAGAAGGTCAAGCTCAAAGTAGACACCCACGATGCCATAATTCAGGAATTAAAGGAAGAGTTCGGGAAAATTAAAGTAGGGAAGGATTTTCCGGAAGTTGGGAAGGAATTTAGCCCAATGAAACCAATAGAGGAAGCTGGGCGTGTGCAAGAGAGGCAAGAGCGGACGGCTGGTATAGTCCTTTTGAAGAGGAAAATTAACGAGGAGGCGAACATGACTGATTTAGCTAACGGGAAAATTCAAGCTCAATGGTCCAGACAGCAAATTAGTGCTGACTCTAAGGAGCATTTAAATAAGTCTGCTGGTAAGAATATTGGCCGAACGAAGAAACGCAGGAAAGGTACGTCACGGATGACGAGAGGAGATTTTTCCAGCCTACACCGAGGTTCGTACGGCAAACCGAGATGGCGAAGAAGAAGAAGAAGAAAGAAGCAACTTTCCGGAATTCAAACGAGGCAGCCATCAATCCAGCATGCAAGACTAAACGATAGACCGCGGAAGAGGGAAGACCGATACTATTGTGGCAAATCCAGCAGGAGGAGGAAGAAGAAAAATGAAGGTTTGAACTTTGTGTTCATAGAAGTCGAGCCAGGGATGGTTTGTTAGATCCCAGGGTACTGAATATCGTTATCGAAGAAAAGGAGAGGACAAGCAAGACCAGTAGTGAGCAATGGTCTAACACCGACTGTACAATACATTCCATGGAAAATAGTATATAATTAAATTTAATAGACTTTGAGGTCATGGACCAACGAAAACCATTGAACATGAGAATGAATTGGCTTCGAAAGGGTTTTTGAAGAGAAATGGAATAAATTACATTTAAAATTGTACCATCCTCCACGAAGCAGCAGAATAGACGCCAATCAGGTAGACGAGAACGCCGAAGAAGAGGAAGAGGATTTAGAGAGAGACGAAGATGAGGATCCAGGGGACGAAGAAGAAGATGGTGAAGAAGATCCAGCAGTCCATGTAATGACGGTGGAGGAACGAGATGATTTGAGTGACCAGAGTTGTGAGGAGTGCGTAGAGCTGTACCAGAGACGCGACATTATGGCACGAGTATGTTTCTTGCTCCAGAGAGAAAATGCCCAGTTGAGGTTGGAATCACAGAAACTTAGAGCAGCTACAGAAGATTGATATTAGGACGGATTGAGTGGTAATTATTCAAGAAATTCGCAACTCCGTTTCAAATTTCTTGAAACCAACGGAGGGGCAGATGTGACCGTACCGGCACAATTAGTATTTATTTCAAGTGATATGCTTGGTAAGGAGGCTGGCAGCAAGCTTTCTTTGTGTGGATGCTGGGGGTATCGTCAGGTTGTGCAATACGAAGCCCGCCAGAGAGGCGCCTTCACCCGCCCACTGGGTGGCTTAAGGAATCCCCGAGCTAGGCACACGTCATAGAAGAAGCAGGAGAAGAACACTATTTAGCGACTCCATATTGGAAAACATCTGCAAGCGTACAGCGATGCCAGAGCGATCGGGCTAAATTTAATGCATTTTTGGCGTAAATAAGGCTTGATTAACAAAACTGCACCTGTTAGAGGAGTGTGCTGAATTTTGGTGGAATTATAAAGTCAAGAGTTCTGATAGAAAATACTCTCCAAGCGAAAGGCGTTGGTAAACAAGTTATATAAGACCCGTAGCGTACGGACGCCATGGCTGAAACCAGATGCTTTTGGGGATTCCCTATTTCCCCTCCAAGCTGATTAATTAATTACTGCAGATCCGCCGAACATATTCAACTCCGCATATCATAGCGTACTTGTGCATATGCAGGTCACACAGTCTAGCGTATTGCTAATTTCAACAGGCTGGTTTATCCAGGAAAGGCCAGAATCAGAGTGGGGAGAACACACGCTAGCCACCCCTATTCCCGGTTTGGCTATATAGTTGTTGCAGTTTCTCGGGGGAGGAGTAGTCGAGAACGAGCTTCAGAAGGTGGAACTACGTGCGGTCCGCAAGCCAGGTCTACCTCTTCTTTGTCTGTATAACTGACACAAAGAAACGGGAGTGAATTTCTAAAAGTGTTTTCCAGTGTGCAGTGATAGTAGGAAATGTAACTATATGACAAAGATATTTGTGCGACATCCGATCGCGAAGTAAACTCTGAATATTTGTCATTATGTCTTAGGTAGTGACTGTAAAAGGTTGATGTCGGTAGCAGTAAGGGAGCTCAGTTTTCGAGGCGTATAACTTTGGGATTTGGTAAACTTTGTTTCAAAAGAAAATCAGATCGTGTGAAGAACTACTATCAGCTTAATCCATGTAACATTGAGAGCAGGGTTTCCGGAACAGATTATAACACCAAGTAAAGGGGAATGATAAGTTCAGGATCTGATTTAATCGAGACAAGAAAGTAAGAAAAGGACGGTTGATATAAGTCACGGACGTAGGAGGCGATAGACTTGGGAAGGAGGAAACCACGAATCACAGCTTGCCTGATTTAACTAAATAGACTAGCTGAGATATCCATAATAATTAGCATCATGTAACTAGTATCGCTCTAGAACGATAGAGGGGAAGTTGGATGGTGTCGAGTGATCAACAAGTGTGCAAGATTGTGTGAATATAATTGCAGTGATTTGTTCACCAGGAAGATGGATTACTCCAGCAAGGTCATCACACGCTTAGAACCAAGGACTGCACGAGCCAGCGAAATGGAGTGAGCACCGATGGCAGGCCCCTGAAAACTTCGGACGGGGGCCAGAAAAACATCATAAACTGTTGAGTATTGAGCTAATTTCTTCCAATGTTAGTATTTCCCCTTGTAAATAAAGTTACTGTAAAGATAGGGTTAATGATGAGGTAATTGATAGGTTAATTACCTGGAGTGGTCGGATGACCCTTGTTTAATTTGTTTCTTGTAAGTAGATATGGGAAGGAAGTGAACCAGGAAGGATGTATAGGGTTTGGGACCCCTTTTAGAAGCCGCATGCTATCCTATATTTTTTTTGTTGTTATGAGTGCTGAGAAGGATTTAAGGGGGAAAAATGAATAGAAATTTGGCCAGGTTAATGCCATATTTTCATCTGCGTGACTGCATAATACGAGCATGGATTAGTCGGTGTCAGTATCATTAACATGTACCTATACAGAAGTTAATGTGGGATAGTGACAGCACTCAAGTCATAAAAGTAGAGACAGTAGTTAGTTTTTGCATGCTAGTGTATAAGTTTGGCTGTAACTGAAGACGTTCGAGAAAAGACGTGCGGAGGTTCAAACCTGGCCCACCCTACACATTAGCTAGGCTAATAAAGTAGAGATTTTCTAGTTGAGTTTGATCATGTCTGAATATTACTATTACTATTATTATTATTATTATTATTATTATTATTATTATTATTATTATTATCATTATTATTATTTTCTTAATGTAACTTGATCAGTGTTTTATACTGATACATTTCAAGCAACAGGTTAGTGGATTATTATTATTATTATTATTATTATTATTATTATTATTATTATTATTATTATTATTATATGTATTTTCTTAAAGTAATGTGATCGGTGATTTTTATATACCGATATATCTCGAGTAGTAGGGTAGTATATGACAGGTACACAATCTCGCCTCAAGGTGGAGAGATTAGGGGACATTGTTCTTTGGGTTAAAGGCTGACGTAACTGTGGTAAAAACGTACGACGGAAGAAACGTATGGTTGAACCCCAGACTCCTGGAGAGTTGACGGGATTTTTGGTATAAGATAGCGACTTAATTTGAGAAATGATTCAAGGACATAATGATAGTATGAGCTGGTTCGAGCAGGTGTACCCTGCATTAGCTCGATTATATGATTTTGATGACTCGGTGATTGCCGATATTGAGGGCGGTAGATGCTCTCTCGCCGCTGTGCAAAGGGAATGTTCACAATGAGTGATTTATGGCCCCAGAAAGGGAAGGTCCTTGTGAGAGGGCAGATGAGGGTAGTCGCTTGGCCGAGAAGTGTTTTTCTTTAAGACGGTGCAGTCTTCTGTGAGAATAAAGACAGAATATTTACGTAATTACCACACACGATCCACCAGCCATAATCTAAAGGCAATGTAGGAATTTATGACTGTCCTCTACATGATTAGACTAATTAGGGCTTGATTACAGGACCCTTGATGGAGACGACCAGAGTCTCAGGTTCGAACCTCAATGGAGCACAGAAGGGACCGACAGCTCGCTCAAGTAGCGGGCGCTACGAGATGATATACAGCCATTTATACTTTGTGTTGGTGTATAATATGTGTTTCTTTTTCAGAGTGTGATCTTGTTTTATGTTGTGTACTGTTCTGGGCGAATTTAGACTTCGTGAATTTTTCACTGGTAGTTGTTGGAAGTGACGGGTTCGTTGTCGATGTTCGTGTGATTTTTATTTCATTTGTCTTCCAATTGGTGGAGACGCGCAATATTATTTCCTTTTCCATGGTTTACGTAAACATATGATTATTTCTGCAGTATATTTCTTTTTTATTCACGTACAGATATTTGGTGGCGGTAGATATAAGATAGAATGACCACTCCGGGGTAGTTGAATTAGTGTAAGTAAATGTTTAACCTCATGACATGGGATTCGGTCCCGGGGAATACTGATATTTGGAGGAAAATGGTTCGAATTGTAACTGTAAATAGGTAATCTGTGTTATATTTTATTTGTGTATCACTCAACAGTTTTTGATATCCAACGGGAGATAGACAGACAAAACAAAATGATATGGACGTCGTATGTCAACGAGATTGGACATCCCTCGGGGATGTATATTTTTCTGGGTATGTCAAATCAGGTATCCATCAGCTTGTTTCGTTAGTTCGGATGGAAGTCTTCTTTCATTTGAAATATCCTTAGGAACTGTGGTCATCCACATAAATATTCTTATGGAATGTGGATGAAGTTTAACTGATGGATGGTAGCACGGATTTTACCGTTGCTAAATATTTGTATTCAACTTGTCAATTTATATTAATTTTCCAAGGATGTCATAGTGTATGTGTATATTTCAACGAGCGCCTTAGTAAATTTTGAAAACTTATTTGTGCTTATTCTTTGCCGAAAAACAAGCATCCAAAATCCTCTTCCGTTCATTGTAGGCCTTTAAGGTAGTTTATGTTTTATAGCCTTTATTTGCCGCGAACGTTCTTCGGCCCTGAGGAGTCCGTGTTCAGACCTCAGGAACGGGAGAGTAGCTCTGATCTAGCTAGGTCGAATGGTCGATAACCCTTCATGTGAGTGGATTAAGTATACAATCCCAATGAGGAGAAATCGGCACAGACCGAAAAGATCCCTTGACTATCGACTTCCGTGGAGCATGGTCCCATGTGTTCGTGACCCGAAAGGGTTGGTTTGTTGTCACATGGTCCCATGAGTCATGGGGGACGGTGGGAAAGGTTCCACTACATACTTTGTCTCTTATTACTCCAGTTCTGTGTAGGTGCTTTTCACGATGGCAGTGTCCAGTCAGCAGTCCTACTACCCCTCTTATATTTTCTCGGCTGAGTTCCAGCAGTTCTTAGTATGCTTCTTGTTTGGGTTCTTTATTAGTTCCTTCTCAAGCCTGCATCCTGGAGCATTTTTCCAGATTTCCATCTGTTCGCATTCATTTACGCAGATCGATATTTTAATACATTTTTCTGCATTAATTTTCAGTTTCCATCTATACAAGTCCAAACGTCCCCAATGCTACAGTATAATATCCACTAGAGTTCACTGTTTTAGAAAATTGTTAGATCATCTACGTATAGAACTACGGATCACGGAGTGGTCTTAACGTTTGATCTGTAAGAAGTTCTTGTTGTTGTCTTAAACGAAACAGCAGGTATTATTCATTACTGGAAGAATCCATTCTTAACTAATTTTCGATTGTCTGTTTGCTCGTTTCAGGTGTTGCGATACATCGATTGTACGAAGTACGACGTAGTGGAATTCACCACTCAGTTCTGTGTCATGCTGCCACCCAAGAATATCACTCTCAAGGGGTACTGCGGGAACCCCATCATCTGTGGAGGTCTTCTCTATGGAATTCGCCACTCGGGGACCTATTACAAGAACGAACGTTTCACGATCGATGTATTCGTCGATATATCACCCTTCGTACCTTGGATACGTCACTATGTCCGAGATTTGAATACGAAGGCACGTACCGGTACCACGGAGGAAAGGGAGTCCAGTGCTTCCAGATACATGGCTGGGGTCGTCCTCATGGCGGCGCTGATGACGTTACATTGTGTTCAATGCCAGTAAAAAGTAAACATTTTATTACCTGTTGTCTACTCTTCGTTGACAAGTTAGTTTTAGTAATACCACCAAGCGGAGATGAGTGGCAGTGGAAGAGACGAAGCACATCTCAACGGGGAATACTTTTCAGCCAGTGTAATGTTATTATCATAGAGCACTGCCTAGGCTTTAGCCCTTTGTTTCTTCCTACTTTCAGTGACCGTCTAAACACACTTTTATTATTATTTCGGTACCTATCATCCTGATCATTGGGCAGTTATGAACATGACGTTTTGAAGGTTATAAAAACAATTGTGCCAACAACCATTGTCACGAGGGTCGCGGTTGATATTTATGACGCCCTGGGCAGACTATAAAATGCCTCCCAGCCCGAATTCATTCATTAACGACGATAATGTGCCAATTTCAGTTTTGGTTCGGGAGGGATTTCTCCCTTAACTCTCCAAAGGTAAAGCTCGAGCAGGCTGAAATATACCGCGAGAAATAGATACACACTCAGTCCCCGAGTGAAGGAAATCTACCAATCGGGGTGAAAATTCCTTCATTTCTTAACCCAGCAGAAAATTGACCAGGGAATGTCAAGAATTTAGCTTTCCGGGAATTTCAGATATATATGTGAAGATAAATGTAATTAAATGGAACTACTGCATGTGAATCTTAATGTGTGGGGAAATGAGTGAATGACAGATTGGAAGAGTGAAATGAAGTATGTAATCACAGCAATGTGTGAATGACAAACATGTAGAGTGAGAGGAAGTATACCAGAATAGGTATGTGTCAATGATGGACTGGTAGAGTGAAAGGAAGTATATGAGCACACCAATGTGTGAATAACAGACTGGTAGATTGAGAGGAAGTATATCAGAATAGGGATATGTGAATGATGGGCTGGTAGAGTGAAGGGAATTATGTGAACACAAGAATGTGTGAATGACAGACTGGTAGAGTGAAAGGAAGTATATGAGAAAATGAGTGAATGACAGGCCGGTAGAGTGAAAGGAAGTATGTGAACACAGGAATGTGTGAATGACGGACTGGTAGAGTGAAAGGAAGTATGTGAACAAAGGAATGTGCGAATGACAGACTGGTAGAGTGAAAGGAAGAAAAGGAATGAGTGAATGACAGACTGGTAGAGTGAAGGGAAGTATGTGTAAACAGGAATGTGTGAATGCCAGACTGGTAGAGTGAAAGGAATTATGTGAACACAGGAATGGGTGAATGATAGACTGGTAGAAAGTGAAAGGAAGTATGTGAGAAAAGGAATGAGTGAATGGCAAGCTGGTAGAGAGTGAAAGGAATTATGTGAGCACAGGAATGGGTGAATGACAGACTGGTATAGAGTGAAAGGAATTATGTGAGCACAGGAATGGGTGAATGACAGACTGGTAGAGTGAAAAGAATTATGTGAACACAGGAATGGGTGAATGATAGACTGGTAGAGTGAAAAGAATTATGTGAACACAGGAATGGGTGAATGACAGACTGGTAGAGTGAAAGGAAGTATGTGAACACAGGAATGGGTGAATGTCAGACTGGTAGAGTGAAAGGAATTATGTGAACACAAGAATGGGTGAATGACAGACTGGTAAAGAGTGAAAGGAATTATGTGAACACAGGAATGGGTGAATGACACACTGGTAAAGAGTGAAATGAATTATGTGAACACAGGAATGGGTGAATGACACACTGGTAGAGTGAAAGGAAGTATGTGAACACAGGAATGGGTGAATGTCAGACTGGTAGAGTGAAAGGAATTATGTGAACACAGGAATGGGTGAATGACAGACTGGTAAAGAGTGAAAGGAATTATGTGAACACAGGAATGGGTGAATGACACACTGGTAAAGAGTGAAACGAATTATGTGAACACAGGAATGGGTGAATGACAGACTGGTAGAGTGAAAGGAATTATGTGAACACAGGAATGGGTGAATGACAGACTGGTAGAGTGAAAGGAATTATGTGAACCCAGGAATGGGTGAATGACAGACTGGTAGAGTGAAAGGAATTATGTGAACACAGGAATGGGTGAACGACACACTGGTAAAGAGTGAAATGAATTATGTGAACACAGGAATGGGTGAAAGACAGACTGGTAGAGAGTGAAAGGAATTATAAGAACACAGGAATGGGTGAATGACAGACTGGTAGAAGTGAAAGGAAGTATGCGAGCACAGAAATGATTAAAGGAACGGGTGATTTGTAAACTGTCGATAGAGAGAATGAATGCTTTAGGTCGCACCGGCACAGATAGCTCTTATGGCGACGATGGGATAAGAGAGGGCTGGGAGTGGGAAGGAAGCGGCCTTTCCCTTAATTAAGGTATATCCCCAGCATCTGCTTGGTGTGAAAGTGGGAAACCACGGAAAACCATCTTCAGGACTGCCGACAGTGGAGTTCGAACCCTCTATCTCCCGAATACAAGCTCACAGCTGCGCTCTCCTAACCGCACGGCCAACTCGATCGATGAAATTAAGTATACTCGTATATCTTACACAGTATTAACTATTTTGTAAATCATGTAAATATTGCAAATAATGTCTCATTTTAAGATAGGCCTAGGGAACATTTTATATGTACATGGGAGCTCTCCCCTTTTTTCTAGAATCTTCGATATTTCTGCACTGGGTTGTGGTAAATAAATCATACTAAAACCACCATGCTAACCACTAGTCTACCGAGGTTGACCTTTGTGAGACAGTCACTAATTTTGGTCTACTTGAAGATATAAAGAATTTTTGAGTAAGAATTTGGGAAGGATACGGCCGTGGCCTTTAAAGAATGTATCGTTCCGACTTTTGCATGGAGTTGAACTGAAAAACAACCGAAAATCGTTTCAAGAACGTCCGAGGGTGGAATTCGAACCCACAGCATCTCCGGAGTCTGTTTTAGTTGCCAGGGGTCTTACCGTTGTGCTTATTCGGTCGGTTGCTGAAAACAATACTAATTAACAATCTCCATTCTTTCATATTATCGAGGTTTATCTATACCGTTAATTCTATAATATTTATTTAATACGTGTATAAATTCGTGCACTCAATGTTTCAACTGCCATGGAAAGTTAAATTAGCTACCGGTGCCTGAGTAGGCTCTATTCACAACGATGTTACAAACAGTCGGTTATACTGTATCTAATCGACAGATCATTAAAGAAAAGATTTCTCTAAACTAGCTGTTGGGTTTAATTTAAAATGTGTGCCTTCTTTGCGCCCCCAAACCTCATGCACCCCCAAACCTCATGCGCCCATAGGCATCTGTCCAGTCTACCCCGTTATAAAGAACTACACTGACTATCATCACCAATTACTGCACTTCATTACCATGACGACTGATTACTATTCCACCTCAGCGTTGATGGAATTCTTATTAAAAATCTAATCTCGTATATATTTCAATTACTGCGTTATAGCTCGTACAATAAAATTTGCATCAGTTATAAAAGACTGGAACGCATTTTCTATAAGTTTTGCTGTCTGCCCTGGTGAGGTAGAACTAATGTTTCCTGAGACATTTGGAAGTTTGTGCAAAATACAATAATGGCGAATATCTCTGTTGTTATTCCTCAAATAGTAAGATCGATAACAATATTGTACACTACTTAAGTGTTTCGGGTATAGCGTCCTTAACCGGATAGCGAAAAATAGATTGGACATCCAGCATGGCGCACCTCAGAACACGTCACAGTGCACTGAACAGGCTTGCCAACGTCGACGCAATAAGAGGAAGATCGACAGCAGCGCATTCTATGTTCGAGTATGGACGAAACGAATTAATGAACAGTGCATCAGATTTTTCTTGCCGTACGGACTGGATCCTCCTACAAATTGATAAGTGACAGTGAACATTTTTAAAAAGGTACTGAGCGGAGCCCCATGGCGAAGATGATTTGCCCTTTTACTCATAGGTTTCTGAGGTTTCCCTAATGAGCCACAAAAAGTCGGTTGGTGTCTGCACTGGCGGGAAAATATCACTGTGTTCTATCAAGGAATTGACAGGTTAGAAATGAAACCCTCTATTCGCTGGGAGGGATGCTAACAAGGGAGAAAGTGTCCTTTCGAAAAAAAACCCAGAATTTGGAATCAAGTTAAGAAAAGGTGATTATGAATTTATGTAGAATAGGCCGAAATTTATAATATGTTGTACAGGAGCCAGGGACCCCAGTACTTGAAACGAATACTGAGTTTCCCGGTCCTAATTACCCTTTTTAGCAGGGCGATGTCCTCGTCGTCTGACTGGGAAAGGAGAACCTGAGACTTAGTCAAGTAATTTTGAGATCTATTGATAGAGAGTGGGGATCATTCAAGTCCCGATGAATTTTGAGGTTTGACTTGTACCATAGTGAGTAGGTCATAATTATGGCGAAGGACCTTGTTCCGCAAGACCAGTCGCAATAGTGATGTCTTTGGTACAGGTCTCACTACCATATAAGATGAACAGTCTGATGCATGCGAGATAAAGCGATCGCTTGATCACGTCACTCAGATGCGTATTATACAACAAAGGCCTCAAGGCAGCAACACGGGCATGTGCTCTCTTTAAGGCCTAGTCTATATCCCACCTCCAGGTAAGAACTCTTATCGATGATCAAGCCAAGGTCCTTCACCGTACTCAAGCATGGTAAGTCCTTATGCCAAATATGGAGATGACGAGATCTCGGTCGTCTGTACGAAACCAGAATTGCTTGGATTTTTTCCGGATTTGTTTTTACCTTGCTTTTGGTCCGACAGTACAAAAATTTGTTGATCCAAGCCTGAAGCTTAGCAGTGGCATCAAAATAGCGGCTCTGAGCTGTATAAGCGGCGGTGTCATCTGCGTACTGTTGAACTTCTATTCCAGGTACCATTGGGAGACCATTCACCTACAGGGCGTACAAAATTGGCGATAGGTCTCCACCCTGTGGCACGGCCGCAATGAGTTGCCTAAGGTTGGATTTTTCACCTTCCGAGGTTGCAAAGAAATGCCATTATTTTAAAATATGATTGTATAATTTTGACCAAATAAGTTGGAACTTTATAACGTTCCAAGAGTTTGACTGTTAAGCTGTCGTGCTAGATGATGTCAAAAGCTTTCTTCTGTTATTTCTGAACCCTTATACCGTACAGGATTGGTTTTCCCTCGGACTCAGCGTGGGATCCAGTCTCTGCCGCCTCAAGGCAGTGTCCTGGATCGTGAGACTTTTGGTCAAGAATACAAATGGGAGGAGGACTAGTACCTCACTCAGGAGGCCTCACCTGCTATGCTAAACAGGGGGCTTATGGGGGAGGATAGGAAGATAGGGAGGAAATAGACATGGTATGGGGAAGGAAGCGGCCATGGTCTTAAGTTAGGTACCATCCCGGAATTTGCCTGGAGCATAAGAGGGAAACCGCGGAAAACACCTTTGAGGATGGCTGAAGTGGGAATCGAACCCCTCTCTACTCATGTGACCTCCCGAGGCTGAGTGGATCTCGTTCCAGCCCTCGTACCACTTTTCGAATTTCATGACTGAGCTGGGAATCGAACCAGGGTCTCTGCGGGTGGCAGCTAATCACGCTAACCACTTCATCACAGAGGCGGAGCACTCCATAAGCTCACTGACTAAATTGTTTCCTACCACTGTTTTTTGTTTGTTTTGTCTGCCAAGTTCAATGCCTGCTTTCTGCGAATCTTCCCACATAAAGAGATCATTATTTTTATATAGGTATCCACCCTGTGGCATGCCCGCAAGCAGTTGCCGAAGGGTGGATTTTCTCCTTCGCACGTTTGGAAAGAAAAAAAAACCCTTCTTAATCCTTAGAGCCAGGAAATGTTCCGACATCGCGATTTTCTTTTGAGCTCGTATTACGGAAGTGTTCTGACATAATGTTTACTCCAGGAATAAAGTGTTATAACGGACAAATTTAAGTACTTTGCGATTCTCGGGCAATACCTAGACTTGAGAGAATCCATGGCCTTCTGAATATTATTCTCGGCGAGTTTAGGCATGGCATTCTGCTGAACGTATATCAAGAGTTATGTTTACATTGGGAGGGCGCAGAATGCCTCGCGAATCTCAAGTAGTCTGATCAGTTCTGATATTAGTGCGATTAGAAATGATTTTAACTCTAGTGAAGATGGTTATATTTCTGAACTTGATTCGGGGAAGGTTCTAGTTCATCAGAAGATTGCTTTGAAAAGTACCATACTAAAAAAAGTGTACAAGTGAATAGACACATGGACACTGGTAATTCTGCATACTCATTGTTTGTGTAATCATGTAATATATTTTATTCCAGCTTGAGCTTTTTAAATATATTGTTTTAGCCCTAAGAAAAGTATAACCACACATTTTCCAGAAAAATTACGAATAGAAGTGGATAACCAGCTAAACAAATTCGAGTGCTAAGAATTAAATATGACTGTACAATTTCGACCAAATAAGTTGGAACTGTATAACTATTAAATTGTTGCGCCAGACAGTTCAGAACTCTTGGTTGAGTTAATTGATAATTTGTAACTCCCAAGATGTTTAATTTGAATATATACAAACCGTTCCAGACCTCTTCGGGTATTTTATTACAATGAATCATTTTCCTGTCCATGACAAGTGTACCAACCTGTTAATGTTTCCAAAAAATACTTTCAGGAACAGTACAGTCATTGGCTTTAAGTCCCACTAACTACTTTTAAGGTTTTAGGAGACGCCGAGGTGCCGGTATTATGCCCCGTATGAGTTCATTCTCGTGCCACTAAATTTACTGACACAAGTCACACGAATTTGAGCAACTTGAAATGCTACCGAAATGAGCTAGGATCGAACCTGCCAAGTTGGGCTCAGAAGGCCAGCGCTTTACCATCCGAGTTACTCAGCACACGACAAGCAGCAACATATATTTTTGTAGTGGAGTGGTACTAATTCAATGGAAAATTAACCTTTTCAATTGAACGAATATTAAACTAGATAAATTTATCTACAAAATGAGGTCCACTAGATTTAATACCAAATGTCCTATATTTTACGGACTTGCCCTCCTGCTAAAATTGGGCGGACCGAGCTCGATAGCTGCAGTCGCTTAAGTGCGGCCAGTATCCTGTATTCGGGAGATAGTAGGTTCGAATCCCACTGTCGGCAGTCCTGAAAATGGTTTTCCGTGGTTTCCCATTTTCACACCAGGCAAATGCTGGGGCTGTGCCTTAATTAAGGCCACGGCCGCTTCCTTCCCACTCCTAGCCCTTTCCTGTCCCATCGTCGCCGTAAGACCTATCTGTCGGTGCGACGTAAAACAACTAGCAAAAAAAAAAAAAAAATTGACGGAGAAATTGCATCTCCGTCATATTGCTACACAACTGTACGCTAATCAAGTAAGATACAGGTAGTCCAGAAATTGCCGTATACGGAGACCACTACATGAATTCGTAGTCCAATTATTATTATTATTATTATTATTATTATTATTATTATTATTATTATTATTATTATTATTATTATTATTATTATTATTATTATATAATTAGTTTACCGTCCAGGGTTAGTTCCACCCCAAGACATAGCGAGGGGTACCATTAGTGTTATATAGAGGATGGTTGCCTAATTTTACTTCGTCTTAAAACAATAATCACCACCATCACCTCTACCGCCTCAAGGGCAGTGTCGTGGAGCTTGAAAATTTTGGTTGGGGATACTACTGGGAAGGAAGACCAGTACCTCACCCGGGCGGCCTCACCTGCTATGCTGAACAGGGACCTAGTGGGGGATGAGAAGATAGGAAGGAATAGGCAAGGAAGAGGGAAGGAAGCGGCCGTGGCCTTAAGTTAGGTACCATCCTGCCATTTGCCTGGAGAAAAAGCGGAAAGCCACGGAAAAATACGTCGAGGATGGCTGAGGTGGGAACTGAAACCCTCTACTCATTTAATCAATCGAGGCTGAGTGGACCCCGTTTCAGTCCTCTTTTATCACTTTTAAAATTTCGTGGTAGAGCTTGGAATCGAACCCGGCCCTCTGGGGATGGCAGCTAATCAGATTAACCACTACACCACAGAGGCGGACGTTAAAATATTGAAAACCGAGCGAGTTGGCCGTGCGGTTAGGAGTCCGCAGGTGTGAGCTCGCATCCGGGAGATAGTGGGTTCGAAGCCCACTGCCGGCAGCCCTGAAGATAGTTTTCCGTGGTTACCCATTTTCACACCAGGAAAATGCTGGGGCTGTAACTTAATTAAGGCCACGGCCGCTTCCTTCCCATCCTAGGCCTTCCCTGTCCCATCGTCGCCATAAGACCTATCTGTGTCAGTGCGACGTAAAGCAAATAGCAAAAAAAATTGAAACATATTAGCTACATCACAATTGGCTGTTACATTTCAGCATTTGGCAACGTTGTAACGGAAGCATGGTACTCTTGCTAACGTAGGATGACAATAGCTGGTGAACTGTTGTGTTAGCTCAGCGATAAATCTCTGTTACTTTTCATTTTTATCACAAGCATACGATTTACAATTCAAATTCCCCAAATGTGTATTTTATTCATCAGTTTATAATCTTTCATTTACTTCTTATTTGTTATTCGATTTCGCTAACATTATATTTCTTCCCTCTTTTTTTGTGCACAATTTCACACGTACAACTCATAATGTATTGGCGCTGCATTTGGATGAGTATGAAAATATGTTTCTCATATTTGGAAAGTGCTGATGTGTGTCTCACATGGCTGCACGTGTGTATGAAGAAAGCTATCCAAGCTGGGGTAATGAAATGAAAATCCGTCCGGGCCAAGAAAGGAATGAATGAAGCACCATCTATCGGCGAGGATAGGAATTATGGCGGCTGCCGAAGCATGTCGCACTCCTCTGGGGCAATGATTAATGAGTGAGAGATGAAATGATATTGGAGAGCGTTGCTGGAATGAAAGATGACAGGGAAAACCGTAGAACCCGGAACCACGGAATCCAGCGGTGAAAGGCCGGCGCGCTGTCGCTTGAGCCACCGAGGTTCACGTTGACGTCATCCGGGCTACAATTTACTTTCAAGCCTGGATCACCGTCTTAGAGTAACCGGAATATTAACACCTCACTGGAGTGCTACTGAACGAAAATTCACCATCAGGACGCTAGGAAAAGTCCACCGTGTTTGGAAAGTACCTAATGATCCTTGAACATGTGTCCTTAACGTATCACGTCAAATAGGACTGGTTCGTTCGTTTGAGCATCAAACAGATCAGGAAGGAAATAAATAAGCATTTAATATCAGAGGATCGGCAGCAGCAGATATCGCCCTTTCAAGGGGACAAATGGACTGTATCGCTATTGACCTATCCAACGCTTATGATGGTGTAGATCACGGGAGACTACTGAAAAACAAGAGAGTGCAATTGGACTACGTAAAAGAGTAACTAATATGGTGGTTACATTTATAGAAAACAGTACTCGGACAATTGGAGTAGGTGACGTATTCTCCGATTTTGTATTGATTAAGAAGAGAGTTCATTTGGGCAGTGTTATTGGAAAGCAAAGTCATCTCCGTACACTGGGCGAGTTGGCCGTGCGGTTAGGGGCGCGCAGCTGTGAGCTTCCTTCCGGGAGATAGTGGGTTCGAATCCCACTGTCGGCAGTCCTGAAGATGGTTTTCCGTGGTTTCCCATTTTCACACAAGGCAAATGCTGGGGCTGTACCTTAATTAAGGCCACGGCCGCTTCCTTCCAACTCCTAGCCCTTTCCTGTCCCATCGTCGCCATAAGAGTTATCTGTGTCGGTACGACGTAATGCCAGTAGCAAAAGAAAATCTCCGTACAGGCCCTGAAGGTCCTTGGAGGAGTGGAAGGTGAAGAATTTCTACTATCCGTAACCTCGGCACTTGGTGGGATAGGGTCGTTAGCTCTATGCCTGACCGCCTTTACCCCCCCCCCAGGAATTAACCTGGTTCTCATTTTTGGTGTGCGCTGGGTGAACCTCAGGGCCTTGAGCACCTCCGGAAGCGGAAATCTCATTTTTTAAATATTTCGACTTTCTGACGGGGAATCAATGCTACGTCCTTCCGGGTGAACCGAGCACGACTTAACCGCCTCGGCCAGGCAGCGCCTAACTGCAGTCGTAGGAAAGGCTTTTTGCAGATGATGTTATACTGTATAGACTAATAAACGCATTACAGTATTATGAGCGACTGCGAAAAGGCTTCAACAATGTTGTGAAATGGACAACAAACAATGGTATGAGAATAAACGGGGTAAAAAGTCAGGTTGAGAGTTTCACAAAGAGGAAAATTACTAATGAATTATTATTCTAAAATCTCAGGAGCCACTACCCCTGTTCTGTCAAATGTTATATCCTGTGCTCGGTATTCGGAAGAATGCCGGCAGGTGATCTAGTATGTAGCAGATTAAAGATTACTCATTGAACAGACGTGGTTGGATCCATGTCGGAACCCTTCCATTGTTTCTCTCTGATTAGTGTTATTTAGAGTATGGTTGCCTATTTGTACTTCCTCTTAAAACAATAATCACCACCATCACCAACAACAACACCACTAATAGAAGGTAGTTGTTGTTGGTACGCACCGTTCAGTTTGTTTTCGAATGTTTGGTAATCATTTCTTTTACATATATTGACAATCTTCAGTTCACTAAGATTACGTTTTAAGTTAGGGAGTTCAGAACGACAAGGCTTGGTAGAGTGTTTAAGAAGGTAAAATGAATTACGCCTGCATTGCCTTATATTGTTCAGAATAATAGATTTGTTGTCACTGAGTGAAAAAATTAGTTCAGTTTGCCAGTGCAAAGTATGGTAACTCTTCCTCATGATCCTCTGCACTTCACTTGTAGGTTCTCTTATTCCTTCTTGTTTTTCCAAATGCATTTTGATGGAACTGGGTACCCACTTCCTAAATTACGTAATGTTGATTTCACGGAAGGTTTGATATTCCCTCCCATGGGTGTGGGCGAGGGAACAACACCCATGGTACCCCCTGACTGTCGTGAGAGGTGACTAAACGGGCCCCCAGGGGCTGTTAACTTCGGAGCGTAGGTTGGCGACCACGGGTTCCTTATCTGAGTCCTGGCATTGCTTCCACATTCTTGTGCCAGGCTCTTCACTTTCATCTATCCTATCTCCCTATTTCTTCCTATATCTCTCGTCTTTTTACGAACACGAAGGTATTAGGTTGCCCTTCGTGGCCCTTGTCTTCCTTTGGCCGATATCTTCATTTTTCGAAGTGTCGGATCCCTTCCCTTTCTTTCCCTTTGATTAGTGTTTAATAGAGGATGATTGCCTAGTTGTATTTCCTCTTAAAACAATAATCACAACCACCACTTTCTTTGACATGTCTATTACGTTAGTAACTAGAATATCACGAGGTGGTATTTCTATGGCATAAGGAGCAATAAGACTAAAATTCATTCAATTAAAACATAAAAAGTAATTTCCAAGTAATGAATGTTCCGATGTCACAAAGAATGTATGCACATTTTCTAAATAATATAATAGAGTGGAATAGAGGAGAACATTCCTATCCCCTAGTTGCGGATCAACTGAAGCTGGGGAGAGCATTCATTTATTACAATCCAATTTTTGTGCATGCATTTGATTTTCCTTGTTACAAAATTTGCATCTACTTTTACATTAAATTGTATTTAAACCTAAGAGCTTCTATCGCATTTTACCCTTTTGTCCTAGATGTTATACAGCGTTACATATAAGAGGACAAGCAAGTATCCTACACTTCGTTGATTAAGTTAGTGCTCGTTTTGTTTCCTCTTTATTTTCTTATGCAACAAATTTTTAGGGTACAAAATATTTTGCTATTCTTTACATTCACTACTCAGATATTTAACCCCACTTTAATCAGTCTCTCTACATATTTGCAAACGATGACATTCTACTGAATCCTCACAGAATGAACAAGGGCTTTTCTCTCTTTGCACCCGCAAATAGCGCTATGTGGAATATTATAGCTTAGAACTTTGCCCGGTAAAGTCCTGTCATCTAATGTTAAATATTGTGTGAATGTTGCCAAGGAATTTTCGCTCTTTATAATACATGTGTTGCGGGTCAGTATTTCTCCAAAAATATTATCACATAGCGGTTTTCGCAGGCGCAACAACGATACGTTTACCCATTAAGCATCACACCTTACCTCTTACTTCTCTACTCATAAGTCTTTCTTTCCTTCTTTCGTTCTTTCTTTTTATTGGAAACTTATGGATATAGTTGGGGACAAAACATGACGATCTCAGTTCCTGGAAGCGAGCTGAAAGCCAGTAGTCAATCACACCTTGCACCCTGCTGAGTTTACGTGCTCTAAGTGATCCTTGTTTGTTTTGGAGAGGCTGCCAAACCACTTTCTTCCTCACTCTGTAATATTTACCCTTTCTTCATGTAGAGTGCAGGAGCCGATTGGCAACTCTGGCTGCAGTAGAGGTAGTAAATCCTATAAGTCACTAATAGACACAGAGCTGCCGCTGGAAAGTAGTGGTGTGAGGCGAGGTTGTCATGATTTGTCCCCAACTATATTTACGAAGAATTCTAATAATGTTATTTTGGTCTTACATTCTGGCATTAGCATCTGCTTCTCGGTATATTTCACTCTAATAGCATCCGACTCCATAGAATCACGGTTAACACTATTAGCCACCGTCCTATTGGCGCCGGGTTCGATTTCCCGGTACTGCATGAAATTTAAGATTGGCTAGAAGACTTGTATGTGGTTAAATAGGTCCATGAGGCTCACCTCCATTGGGGGTGTGTGCCTGGTGAGATAAATTCAATATTCCTATCCCGTTTACCCTTCTTAACCTCAACCTATATTTCATTACCTTTCTAGCTACATCCGCTTGTATACTTATATCTGCACATATAATTCTAACTCCACTATTATCTACACATTCCGACAGACCCATTATTATTTTGCAAAACTTATTACCTATTACATCTTGTTCTAAGTAATATCTCTCAAAATGTACCTGCGTGTTGTGATAAATCAAAATAAATTTAAAAGAATGGCTGGAAAGTTACAGCGATAATGTAAAGTGTCAACAAAAGGTCGTCACCCACACAACTTAAAGTTTAAGTATTGTGAATATGTGTACAGAATTTCAAAACCCTGTGCCTCTGGTGTGGACGGACTTCCATTGAAATAATTAAAACTTCTGTTTTCCGAATTACCATAATCAACTGGATCGCCGATCTTCGTAGGGAGAGAAAGTGCTAAGGAGAACATTCTAAAATATTACAAAATCTATGACATTTTCAATTTTTTAATAATAACTGTTATGTTTTCACTCTGCCGAAACTACGAGTAATTTTGAAATAAATACCTGAAAAAAGAACGAATAACAATAACAATAATAATAATAATAATGTTACTCACTTTATGTGCCACTAACTACTTCTACGGTTTGCAGAGACGCCGCGGTGCTGGAATTTAGTCCCGTAGGAGTTATTTTACGTGCCAGTAAATCTACTGACACGAGGCTAACATATAAGAACACCTTCAAATAGACCTACCACCGCACTGAGCGAGGATCGAATCTGCCAAGTCGGGATCAGAAGGCCAGCGTCTCAAACTGCTCATCCGGGCAGCAACTTGGTTAAGTTGAAGTAATTTCTTCTTCTTCTACTTCTGACTCTTTTTCCGGCATAATTCTGTTACCATATGGTTTCTTATTCAGATAAATTATAAATATATTTATTTCAAAATTAGTTTCGTCAGACTGAAGTGCCTTACAGTTATAAATTAACCGAGTCGAAACTGAAAAGAGATGGCTTCAGATATCACAAAAAATTCCCAGTTATTCAGCCATCGTCTCTCTTTAAAAAAAAGATCGGTGCTGGAAACTTCGTCCTATGCTATGTAATTGATTCATAACAGATAAGAACCTCATTGTACTAAACGCTGGTGGTTAGAAGTGGATGTGAGGGGCTTGGAGTATAGCAATAAAGGAAGAATATAGCAATTGGTCGTCAAGTCCTCCCATCTCTCCACCATTGACCTACTACCAATGACCCCGGAACGGAACGGCCCGCTTTTGTTTGGTGCGACTTAGCACGGCACGGCTGCTCCAGGGTGAAGCCCCTGCCCCAGCAATCGATATGCAACCCGCCGCTCAGCTGCGTGGTTTCGTAACACGGCGACGTCTCTCAGACAGACTGGTGGCGAGTGCAGCGAGGGTCAGTAACACTTCACTGAGACATGCAACCTCTTACGACAGTGGTATTCAAACTTTTTGGTTCCCTTCGTAGCCCCGAAGTACGAGTATATTGCCATTATAGTAGAAATAACATTGTTGCTGGATATCAAATAATATTAAATATAATAATCATCATCATCTTTCACTGCTTATCCCGCTTGCTCAGGGTCCCTGCAAGCCCTGAGGCATGAAAGAGTAGTGACCGGGAATTTGAGGTCGCATTCCCTTCCTGACACCACGGGATATTCAACTGAAAATTCCACCCCAGCAACACCAGGAATCAAACCACGGTCGCCGGAATGACAAGCAAGCAGGCAAGCCACTACACCACCCTGTTCCCCAATAACAACAACAAAGAGCAAAGGAAACCTCGTAACTCCTCCGGAGTAAAGTTTACAGGAGTAGTTCAAAAACTGAGCAGTCAGCAATGGCCGAAGAACTGTTCCTGGCATTTTCATTGCCTAATGACAGCCAGTTCTTCTACCATTGGATTCTTCTTTTTCCTTCTCAGGCAACGCGACAAGCCTTCACAAGATATGGAGAAACGTGGTTTTCTCGTGAGGCGATTTTTTTTTCCTAGTGGCTTTAAGTAGCACCGACACAGAGAGGTCTTACGACGACGGTGGAATAGGAAAGGGCTGGGAGTTAGAAGGAAGCGGCCGTGGCCTTTATTAGGGTACAGCCCCAGCATTTATCTGATGTGAAAATGGGAACCCACAGAAAATCATCTTCAGAGCTGCCGACAGTGGGATTCAAACTCACTATTTCCCGGATGCAAGCTCATAGCTGCGCGCCCCTAACCGCACGGCCAACTCACTCCGTGTGAGACGAATTACAAGGTTTTCATTGCCTATCAATGATTCATACGAGTATTATCAATGCAGCAATTACTATTGTAGGGTCTACTATATACTCTGCTACTGAAAACATTGAAGCGAATGAGTAGATTTCGAAAAAATAATTAAAACGACAACAACGCAACATAAATAAGCATTTTTTCACACCAATTGAACGGGGTGGTACAAACTTACACATAGGCCCTATTTTAGAACGAATAGTTCGTAGCAGTGGTAGACAAAACACTATATCAAAAGAAGATTTTATTGAAAATGAGTAAGTTCGAATCTTTTCTGAACTTTTCACTGAAAACAGTTAGAAGCTACGCTAATTTTGCGTGCCCCTTGAGTTGAACCCACGTACCCCTAGTGGCACGCGTACCACTCTCTTAGAGAATGCACTTTTGGCTCGTACTCAAGGTTATTATCCTCACTGAAAGATTATCAGCAGGTACGGTTCCAATTTAATGTATCTACCGTCAAATACTTTGGTTTTACGTCTGATGAACCATTTTTATGGTCCTCAGAGACGCCAAGGTGCCATAATTTTGTTCCACTGAAGTTATTTTATGTTACGGTAAATTTATCAACTCGAGGCTATCGTATCTGAGCAGTTTCAAATAACATCCCATTGAGCCGAGATCGAAACACTAACCTGAGCTCAGGCGCTTCTGCCGTCTGAGTAACTTAATCTGCTTATCCACCATCACTTCAACTACTTTTTGTCTTGAAAGTCGCCGGAGTATTGAATTTTTTCCTTAGAAGTTGTTGTGAAATGTTCTGATAAAATATTCTCATAAAGATCTATCGACAAATACTAAATAATAATAATAATAATAATAATAATAATAATAATAATAATAATAATAATAATAATAATAATAATAATAATAATAATAATAAAGACACTGAAACAGCCAAGGTACAAATTGAAACACTTCAAGAGACTGCTGTAAAGACGGGACTTCAGATATCCTTCGAAAAGACGGAACTAATGATTCAGGACAAAAAGGATCCGACACAAAATATTGTCACCAAATATGGAACAATTAAAAGAGTACAGAAGTTTAAATATCTAGGGGAATGGATAACCCCAACAGGACTACCAGGAATAGCATTACAGGAAAGGGCAAGAAAGATGGAAGCAGCATACCAGTTACGTTGAAATGTCTACAATAAAAAAAAATCAGTTTCATTCACTGCAAAAATCAGACATTACAACACTGTCATCAAACCAGAAAGTCTATATGCGATCGAATGTATTCCACTAAACAGGAAGGGCTTACTAGAAAACATTGAAAAGACAGAAAGGAAGATCTTGAGGAAGATACTAGGGCCCAGGAAAGTGGGTCAAGAATTTAGACTGCGACCAAATGAGGAACTATACAAAAGGACCGAAAAAATCACAACATCCTTCAAGAAGAGAAGACTCTGCTTCTACGGACACATTAAAAGAATGCCACCAGAGAGAACAGCCAAGCGAATTCTGGAATACATGGAGAACAGGAAGACACAAACTAGCTGGCTTAAAGGGGTCAAGGAGGATATGGAGGAAAATAATATATCACAGCAGATAGTATACAACAGACAGGAATACAGAAAAATCATCAACAAAATTAAGGGATTCCAAGATCAAAGTAGCAAAAAACGGACCGGCAACAACTGGTCACGAGAACGTAAAGAAGCCCACTCCGAAAGGATGAAGAAGTACTGGGCCGATCGAAAGAGGAAGAACCGTAAATGAATGATGCTTAACGTGGTCCATAGTAGACCCATTCGAAAACAACAACAATAATAATAATAATAATAATAATAATAATAATAATAATAATAATAATAATAATTTTTAATTTCGTGTGGCTATTTCTAGCCGAGTGCAGCCCTTGTAAGGCAGACCCTCCGATGAGGGTGGGCGGCATCTGCCATGTGTAGGTAACTGCGTGTTATTGTGGTGGAGGACAGTGTTATGTGAGGTGTGTGAGTTGCAGGGATGTTGGGGACAGCACAAACACCCAGCCCCCGGGCCACTGGAATTAACCAATGAAGGTTAAAATCCCCGACCCGGCCGGGAATCGAACCCTGGACCCTCTGAACCGAAGGCCAGTACGCTGACCATTCAGCTAACGAGTCGGACATAATAATAATAATAATAATAATAATAATAATAATAATAATAATAATAATAATAATAATAACAATAGTACCTACCCTTGAACGCAAAACTCAGACATTATTGCACAGTCACAGGCAGCGGAATGCCTTGCTATGAACAAGAAAGGTCTGATAGAAAAAACTGGAAATTAAAGAAAGAAAGAAAGAAAGAAAGAAAGAAAGAAATAAATAAAGAAAGAAAGAAAGGAAGGAAGGAAGAAAGATTTCAAGGAAAATTACTGGTCCAGTTAAAGACACAGGTGAATGTAGACGTCGGTATAACCATGAGCTGTATACTCATGTCCAGAAGATCTCTGATGCCATGGGAAGAAGGATAATTGCATTTTATGGACACTTGCTTGGAATGAAACCAACACGATTAACGAACCAGATCTTTATCTATTTTTAAAATAGGAAAACGAAGCCAAACAGGTTCAATGAGATGAAAAGGAACCTAAAGGAGATGGAGATCACTTATGAAGACATACAAGAATGTAACCAACTAAAGGACCACCAGGATTTTCAAGAAAGGCCAATGTTGAAGCTGGGAGAAACGTGGACGGAGGAAAGAAAGGAGCAACACCAGCAGCGAATAAAGGAGCACTGGGCAACGATCAAAGCCCTGAGAAGAACGTGGTCCTTAGTATGCCGATACTACTACTGCTAATAATAATAATAATAATAATAATAATAATAATAATAATAATAATAATAATAATAATAATAATAATAATAATAATAATAATAATAATAATAATAATAAATTTACCACGCGAGCTAGCCGTGCGGTTAGCGGTTAGAGGCACACAGCTGTGAGCTTGCATTCGAGTGATAGTGGGTTCGAACATCGCTGTCGACACCTCTGAAGATGGTTTTCCGTGGTTTCCCATCTACACACTGGGCAAATGCCGGGGCTGTACCTTAATTGAGGCCACGGTCGCTTTTTTGCCTACTCCTAGCTCTTTCCTATCCCATCATCGTCATAAGACCTTTATGTGTCTAATAATAATAATAATAATAATAATAATAATAATAATAATAATAATAATAATAATAATAATAAATTTACCACGCGAGCTAGCCGTGCGGTTAGCGGTTAGAGGCACACGGCTGTGAGCTTGCATTCGAGTGATAGTGGGTTCGAACATCGCTGTCGGCACCTCTGAAGATGGTTTTCCGTGGTTTCCCATCTACACACTGGGCAAATGCCGGGGCTGTACCTTAATTGAGGCGACGGTCGCTTTTTTCCTACTCCTAGCTCTTTTCTATCCCATCATCGTCATAAGACCTATATGTGTCTAATAATAATAATAATAATAATAATAATAATAATAATAATAATAATAATAATAATAATAAATTTACCACGCGAGCTAGCCGTGCGGTTAGCGGTTAGAGGCACACAGCTGTGAGCTTGCATTCGAGTGATAGTGGGTTCGAACATCGCTGTCGGCACCTCTGAAGATGGTTTTCCGTGGTTTCCCATCTACACACTGGGCAAATGCCGGGGCTGTACCTTAATTGAGGCGACGGTCGCTTTTTTCCTACTCCTAGTTCTTTCCTATCCCATCATCGTCATAAGACCTTTATGTGTCTAATAATAATAATAATAATAATAATAAATTTACCACGCGAGCTAGCCGTGCGGTTAGCGGTTAGAGGCACACAGCTGTGAGCTTGCATTCGAGTGATAGTGGGTTCGAACATCGCTGTCGGCACCTCTGAAGATGGTTTTCCGTGGTTTCCCATCTACACACTGGGCAAATGCCGGGGCTGTACCTTAATTGAGGCGACGGTCGCTTTTTTCCTACTCCTAGCTCTTTTCTATCCCATCATCGTCATAAGACCTATATGTGTCTAATAATAATAATAATAATAATAATAATAATAATAATAATAATAATAAATTTACCACGCGAGCTAGCCGTGCGGTTAGCGGTTAGAGGCACACAGCTGTGAGCTTGCATTCGAGTGATAGTGGGTTCGAACATCGCTGTCGGCACCTCTGAAGATGGTTTTCCGTGGTTTCCCATCTACACACTGGGCAAATGCCGGGGCTGTACCTTAATTGAGGCGACGGTCGCTTTTTTCCTACTCCTAGTTCTTTCCTATCCCATCATCGTCATAAGACCTTTATGTGTCTAATAATAATAATTGTTACGGAGATATCCGTGGTAGGTAGAGGTGAAAGAAGGTGCGGGTGTGAATGGGTTTCAAGCTACGAAATTAACGTGCAATGTAAAATTAATTTAAAATTTAACTAGGTTATATTTTCTTTTCAAAAACAAGAGATAACAATCATAACAGGTACAGAGTGGCAAAAATGTAGGTACAATATTACTGGATTCGGGCTCAGTGCCCTTACTTCATAACTCTTGGGCAAGCAGCCCCGCCTTACTCCAAAAAAAATTTTAGCCAAGGGGCAGAAAGCCCCATTCATGCCCAGGAGCACTGGCTCCAAACATTACACATAAAGCCTGCACGAGGCATACAGAAACAAATTTCAAAGAGCGATCCGCTCTCAAAATTGTAAGCCTATCACAAGGCCACACCAAACTCTACCTTCAAGCTGTCCTCTAAGGACGTATTCACAGGGGTAAAATACCCAACCTACTGAGGTCTATTACATGAAAAGAAGGTTGATTACATGACCTCTAAAATAACAATTTGAGAGGAGGCGAACTTGCACTCCTAATACACTTTGTTTTTAAAACCTAATCTGGCTCTGGGCCACTAACGCAAGGGCTAATCCCATACTACAGAGGTGACTTAGAGAAGAACACTTTACATTACATAAACGAAGAATAGTTTGAGAAAATAAGTTCACCTCAAAACAAATGTGAGTGGGAGCTCGAGAGGGTAGCACTCTCTATCCCAATATGTAGCTTTACAAGAAAAAGATGAAAAGAGTAATTACATTTTAGGAAAAGGTTACATGATGGAAATGCTTCGAACCCGCCGCGAGTGTTAAACTGCCGACCTAGCAAGAAAAGAAGTTATTAATAGGCCATTACCTGGTGTTGAACTGCTGAAGAAGAAAGAGGCGCTTCCCGCCTCCTGCTATGTACTTAATACACTGAAAGATGGAACAGAAGTGGCCCGGAGACCCTAAAATCAGCAGTTTATATACTCTCGCGGAAGTTTCTAGGCGTTAGGGGAATGAAAACACCCGCCCACAATGTTTTTATTGGATAGGACCCCGCCATCGATTCAAGTTGGGGGAAGATACATCTGATTGGATAGAAATTAATTTAAGAAATTCGGGATTGGCTACATGCAAAACAAGGGGAAAGAGAGGGGTATACAGCCAACTTAAACAATAACAGAAAGAAATTTAGCAAAGAACAAACATTTGAAATAAAAATTTCTTCAACAAAATAGTTCTTTGACTCCGCACTAGGTTGCACTATTGTTGATCTTCAGTAGTGTCCTCTAGAAGAGAAAGTTCACACTTCTTACTTCAAGCTAAACAAAAACACATCAAAAGTGACACAGTTCAAAAACTCAAAATTTTCCACGTGGTGACATCTTCTGAGAAAGTAGAGAATTAATAGAATAGATAAAGTTCAACCTTCCTCCAGAAGAGGAGTTTCAACTGGCGCAACTTTTAAATAAACGGTGTAGAGGTGTACCGCCCGGTACAGACCTCCCCCCCCAAAAGTTCCTCCAGGGGTGACACATGAAATCAGTTTGAAACAAAGTCCAAGTAATGATGTTGATACGAAGATAGATAGCAGAAGCATTTACAAGATTTCTTAATTCAGTTTCAAAATGTTGTTGTTGCAGGTGAATGAAAGTCTTTATGTTTGTAGAATTTGAATTTCTGAAGATAAACTTTTAATACTTAAAGGTGAAGAAAAATTTTGCAATGTCCACCAAATATTGTTGTTGAATTCCCAAGTGTAGTTATTGCTTATGGTGACTGTCCATGTAGTTGATGTAGATTGAGTCGGATGGCCAGACCGGCCGTTGCAGCTTGCGTCCAACGGAGGCCGCTCGGACCCCTCAAGTACCCTGAGATACCGCTCGTCCGCACTATGAGGGGAGCAGAGGTGTTGAAGTACGCCGCGCCCGCGGTGAACAGATACAGGCTGCGGGCATGTAGCAGGTCGTGCGCCGCACATCAGCCTTGGCCGGGAGGAGAGCTCCGGCTCGCCGTTCACATGTCGTCCTCGCTGGAGAGGAGGGGGCCCATCCCCCTCCCCAGTCGCTGCACGGCGCTGCGCGGCTGCGGGGGCGCTGAAACATTAAAGCTAGGCGGCAGAATTGTGTTGGACTATCATCTTCTTTGAGGGTACAGGCTTGTGGAGAGGTTGAGGGGCCAGCGGCGTGTAGATATCCATGGCATTTACTATTATGAAGCCACAGTGTAAGGTGGAGCAGGAGACGGGAGCGTGGTAATGGCCGTGGCAAGAACAGGATGGCAGTTTAACGGGTCGGGGCAGGTTTTACACAAGGCTTACATCTAAAACCAAAATATTACAGAAGGGGCAGAATGCCTTAAAAGTGAAACTCAAAAAAAAAATATAACCTTCATATCCTTTCAAAATAATATGAAGCAAGTTAACACAGAAATTACACCGGTTTCACCTGGGACAGGTGAACTCTAAATATCCTCTCGGTGGCTGGATTACTTAGCAATAAGGTAACCGGCGTAAGAAAATCGAGAATGATACAAGGCCCATGAAATCTGGGGGCAAGCTTGCCCGCGGGAACAAAATTTTTGACCATAACCTGGTCACCTACCTTCAAAGTGGTGGGTCTCCGTCCACGATCATACCTTTCCCTAACCTTTTCATGAGATACTTTAAGATTAGCTTTAGCCTTCTTCCAAAGATCTTTAATGTTGTCCGGATCTATTGTCTCGGGCAGAATGTCATTCAGAGACCAGAGATTAGAGAGCGGCGTGTTGGGAACGAACTTAAACATCAAAGAAGCTGGAGTAAATTTGTGTGATTCATGAACCGCCGAATTCAAAGCAAAAGCTAACCAATGCAGGGACGTGTCCCACCTAGAATGATCTTCATGATGATAGGCAATAAGTGCGGACCTGAGATTACGGTTAACCCGTTCAGCCAGAGATGGTTGAGGGTAATAAGCAGATGTAGTTACATGAGAGATGGACAAGTCAAAACAGAATTTACGAAACAGATTTGATGTAAAAGCTTTAGCATTATCAGATACAATGTATTGGCACGGACCAAAAGAAGCAAAAATAGAATTTAGGCAAGTAATGGTGGACTGAGCGGTAGCCAGCTTAGTCGGAAATAACCAAGAAAATCTAGTAAAGCCATCTACGCACACAAAGATGAACTTGTTAGCATTACCCTTTGACTGGGGGAAGGGTCCTACATAATCGATATACAGGCGTTCCATGGGGCGCGACGCTTGATGCGAAGACAAAAGGCCTACCTTGGTGGACATGGTGGGTTTACTAAGCAAACAAGATTTACAAGCTTTTACAAGTTCACGGATTTCACCGTCCATACCTTTCCATATGAACATTTCACGAATCTTTTCACGAGTTTTAAAGATTCCAAGATGCCCCCCCAATGGGGTCTCATGATAGTATTTGAAGATCATAGGTACAAGAACCGCTGGAACAACAA
Source organism: Anabrus simplex (assembly GCF_040414725.1). Classification (NCBI taxonomy): domain Eukaryota; kingdom Metazoa; phylum Arthropoda; class Insecta; order Orthoptera; family Tettigoniidae; genus Anabrus; species Anabrus simplex. Next base: position 271,842,636 of record NC_090270.1, read on the forward strand.
CTTTCATCAACTTATCATGCCTCGAAGGGCAACATAAAACACCATTCCTCAGAACATAAGGGACGACATGTTCCCCAGAAGAAAGGGTTTCCATTATCGGAGCCAGCGTAGGATCTTCACGTTGGTATTTCTCAATATCCCTAAAAAGCATGGGAGCATCTGTTAAGATGGCATTAACCTCAGATAGTATGGACTCGGAAGGTGATGAACTGTCGACAGGTTCATGGGTCTCGACGTCGTTAGAAAACATACGGCTGAGTCCATCAGCAACAACATTTTCAGTACCTCTGATATGTCGTACATCGAATTGGAAGGCAGAAATACGGATGGCCCAACGGGCTATACGACCAGTACGACGCGGCCTACCTAAGACCCAGCTTAAGGCTTGATTATCTGTCTCCAAGTCGAATTTGACATGTTCCAGATAGAGACGGAACTTTTCTAAGGCAAATAAAACTGCCAAACCTTCAAGCTCATATATGAAGTACTTTGCTTCTTGAGCCGAGAGAGTCCTAGATGCATAGGCGATGGGGCGCCTCCCTAGTTCAGTCTCTTGAAGAAGGACTGCAGCTACCGCCGACGACGACGCGTCGGTTTGGACGATGAATTTCTTCGAGAAATCAGGCATAGCAAGTACAGGGGCATTACAGAGAGCTAATTTAAGGTCTTCAAAAGCGGCTTGTTGAGACGGTCCCCACTCGAATTTGATGCCTTTCCTACGGAGAAGGTTTAAGGGCGCCGCTCTATTAGCAAAATTAGGAATGAACTTCCTGAAGAAATTCACCATACCAATGAATCTAGCGATACCTTTGATGTCCTTAGGAGGTTTAAAATCACGGATGGCCTGTGTTCTAGAATGATCGACAGCTACCCCATCGGGTGACACAATATGCCCTAGGAATGACATAGAGGGCTTAGCAAAGGCAACCTTGGACAACTTGACAGTTAACCCAGCCTTACGAAGGCGATTCAGAACTTCTCGCAGATGATCTAGATGTTCTTCAAAAGTCTCGGAAAATACGACGACATCATCCAAGTAGTGATATAAGTACTCAAATTTGATGTCGGAAAAGACCCTATCTAGTAGCCTAGTGAGCACAGCTGCCCCCGTGGGGAGCCCGAAAGGCACGCGGTTGTATTCGTATAAGTTCCAGTCCGTGGCAAACGCTGTAAGATGTTTAGACTCTTCGGCAAGGGGAATTTGATTATAGGCCTGATTCAAGTCCAAGATGGTGAAGAACTTGGCCTTACGAAACAATGAAAAGCAAGAATGAAGGTCGGGAAGGGGCACAGATTGCAACACCACCTTCCGATTGAGAGCCCTGTAATCAATGACAGGCCTGAAGCCTCCTTGGGGTTTCGGGACTAGAAAAATAGGCGAAGAATACGCTGACTTAGAGGGCCTAATAATACCATCCTTCAACATCTGATCGATGATTTCTTTCAGAGCCTTCATTTTAGGTGGAGATAGCCTATACGGTGGAAAACGGACAGGAATCGAATCCGTGACCTCAATTTTGTATTCAATAAGGTCAGTAACACCAAGAGTATCAGAGAACACCTCGGGAAACGACTGACACAGTTTCCGAATACTATCAGCCTGCTCCTCGGGTAGATGTCTAAGGTCTAACAACATCTCATCCTGGGTAGGCGAAATAGATGAACATGATACAGAATTACACTTTAACAAGGGAATTCTACAATTGGACGCAAATTTGAATGTGCACGACCTACTCTGGAGATCGAGCACAAGACCAGTGTGAGAAATGAAGTCCGCTCCCAATATGATGGGGCAAGACAAACGCTTGGCCACAAACAATTTGATCTTCCATGTAAATTTAAAAACCCGAATTTTGACATGTAAGGAACCTAGAATTTCTAATGGAGATGAATTAGCCGAAACATATTTAACAGGAGATGAGTCATAGTCAGGGAGTTTACAAACAGATTTCAATTTAGAATACCAATCAGCCGAAATAATGGAACAAACACTGCCTGAATCTAAGAGAGCTGTTATAGGCTCGTTATTTAACTCAATCTTAAGAAAAGGAACAGGTGCGGGGGTATCCGCCGCAATCCTAAGACACTCTTTAGGGCATTCAAAAGATGAATTTGAAGGCTGGTCGTTCTCTGCATTTACAACCTGTTTACTAGGGGCTAAGTCTCGGGAAGATGGATTAGTCGGCTCAGCCGACGCCACTAGTCACTTTTTATTATTGGCATAGCTGGAATTTGCACCAGAAGTTGAGCAGGAGGGGGTGCTATTTGAGTTTGGGCAATTCTTGGCGATATGTGAGAAGGCCCCACACTTAAAACAGCCTTGTGATGACCCTGCTCCATTCCTTGTCCCACTTGACTTGATCAGAGGACACTTATTCCGCAGATGGTCAGGCGACCCGCAAGCATAACATTTACGAGGGGTGACTGATCGGCGAGGTGGAAGCCGAGTATTACTAAAAGAAGGCGGGGGTTCTTTTGCCACACGCAAGGAATCGGCATACCTAACTCCTTCCGCAGAGACGGCTAATGCTTCCAGTTCAGAGAAGGTTTGCGGGCACGCCGCGAAACACAAATATGACCTGTAGGGTGGTGAAATCCCTTCGATAATAGCTTGCACGATCTGATCCTCAGGGAAGTGGAGAGCAAACACCCTAGTATAAAACTTAATATCTTGGATGAAGTCTGCCAGGTTTTCATCCAAGCGCTGTACCCGATAATAGTATTTCTGAATAAGAGATGACCTCGCGCGGGCAGGAATAAAATTTGCAAGCAGATGTGCATGGAAATCTTCGATAGATGACTGTTCAGCTATGGCTCTTACTATTTTATCTGAGAGAACCCCAATAGCATAAGGATAGATAATTTGCAAAATTTGACATGGGGAAAGAGAAAACACAAGGGCATGATCCTGAAATTCCACTAGAAATCTTAAAAATGAAATTACGTCACTGGTGGTATTAACGGAAAACTTGGATATACCTCTGAGCAACATTGCCAATGGATGAGGCAAGCTGCTAAACCCGGGCGACATAGTAGGTAAAGGTTTCAATGGCAAGGAAGTTAATTCAGCACGTACATTGTTCAACGATGTGCGGCGTTCAGACTCGTTGTCCAATGGGGCAGAGATAGTTTGAGTAGCAACGGTTATCCTATTGCCTTCTCCCTTAGCAGGTTCTTCCTCACTACTTACATTCACTATGGTGGGCTGATCAGATTTGGGAGGAACTTCCCCAGTTAACAATTGAGTGACTTTACTAGACAATTCAGAGATAGTTTCAAGGAGCGTATTAGCTTGCTTCCTCTGAACGTCATTCACCTTCAGAGACAACAGATCATTAACTCTATTTGAAAAGTGATATAATCTGCCTTGCACACGCTTAATTTGGTTAGGAGACGGATCATTTTCATCAAAAAAACTGACTACAGATGCTAGCCCAGTAATATTCTCGACGATCGTGGAAAGAGAGTCATCAATTTCTTTCTCTCCCAAATTGGGGATGGAAATGGGCAAATCAAGGGACTCTCTAAGCTTGTTGGTGTCGATTGCAACCGTGCCTCCAGATTGCACATTTCTGATAGTTAACTCGTATATCAACTCCTCTTTACGCAAATAGTTAAGGAGGAGAACATCGCGAGGGCCGGACATGATGACAGAACAATTTTTAAAAAAACTCAAAAAATTCCAGCAACTGAGAAACTTGTTAGAGTTCGAATTAAAGCAATGTTTAGCCGTCAAAAGGGGCTAAATTGAGACCCATTCAACCACGCTCTGCTACCACTTGTTACGGAGATATCCGTGGTAGGTAGAGGTGAAAGATGGTGCGGGTGTGAATGGGTTTCAAGCTACGAAATTAACGTGCAATGTAAAATTAATTTAAAATTTAACTAGGTTATATTTTCTTTTCAAAAACAAGAGATAACAATCATAACAGGTACAGAGTGGCAAAAATGTAGGTACAATATTACTGGATTCGGGCTCAGTGCCCTTACTTCATAACTCTTGGGCAAGCAGCCCCGCCTTACTCCAAAAAAAATTTTAGCCAAGGGGCAGAAAGCCCCATTCATGCCCAGGAGCACTGGCTCCAAACATTACACATAAAGCCTGCACGAGGCATACAGAAACAAATTTCAAAGAGCGATCCGCTCTCAAAATTGTAAGCCTATCACAAGGCCACACCAAACTCTACCTTCAAGCTGTCCTCTAAGGACGTATTCACAGGGGTAAAATACCCAACCTACTGAGGTCTATTACATGAAAAGAAGGTTGATTACATGACCTCTAAAATAACAATTTGAGAGGAGGCGAACTTGCACTCCTAATACACTTTGTTTTTAAAACCTAATCTGGCTCTGGGCCACTAACGCAAGGGCTAATCCCATACTACAGAGGTGACTTAGAGAAGAACACTTTACATTACATAAACGAAGAATAGTTTGAGAAAATAAGTTCACCTCAAAACAAATGTGAGTGGGAGCTCGAGAGGGTAGCACTCTCTATCCCAATATGTAGCTTTACAAGAAAAAGATGAAAAGAGTAATTACATTTTAGGAAAAGGTTACATGATGGAAATGCTTCGAACCCGCCGCGAGTGTTAAACTGCCGACCTAGCAAGAAAAGAAGTTATTAATAGGCCATTACCTGGTGTTGAACTGCTGAAGAAGAAAGAGGCGCTTCCCGCCTCCTGCTATGTACTTAATACACTGAAAGATGGAACAGAAGTGGCCCGGAGACCCTAAAATCAGCAGTTTATATACTCTCGCGGAAGTTTCTAGGCGTTAGGGGAATGAAAACACCCGCCCACAATGTTTTTATTGGATAGGACCCCGCCATCGATTCAAGTTGGGGGAAGATACATCTGATTGGATAGAAATTAATTTAAGAAATTCGGGATTGGCTACATGCAAAACAAGGGGAAAGAGAGGGGTATACAGCCAACTTAAACAATAACAGAAAGAAATTTAGCAAAGAACAAACATTTGAAATAAAAATTTCTTCAACAAAATAGTTCTTTGACTCCGCACTAGGTTGCACTATTGTTGATCTTCAGTAGTGTCCTCTAGAAGAGAAAGTTCACACTTCTTACTTCAAGCTAAACAAAAACACACCAAAAGTGACACAGTTCAAAAACTCAAAATTTTCCACGTGGTGACATCTTCTGAGAAAGTAGAGAATTAATAGAATAGATAAAGTTCAACCTTCCTCCAGAAGAGGAGTTTCAACTGGCGCAACTTTTAAATAAACGGTGTAGAGGTGTACCGCCCGGTACAATAATAATAATAATAATAATAATAATAATAATAATAATAATAATAATAATAATAATAATAATAATCGTATGGCCTCAGCTACCGTGTGCAGACATTTCAATTTGACGCCATCTGGCTGTCTGCTCGTCAATTTCGACGTTCCGTTTTACTCTAGGCCCCCACTAGATGGCAGACCGAGTAAACCGAAACTCTCTTGGGCGTCTATGCCTGAGATTTAATGAATTTTGTCGGGTAAACACCAAATGTGTCACCAGAGATCTTTAACATGCCGACATCGTACGACATAGAGTGTCGAATGGACTTTTTTACGCCCTTCAAAAATCCGACTACCTCTGCCGGGTTTGAACCCGCTATCTTGGGATTCGGAGGCCGACACTCTACCGCTGATCCACAGAGGCAGCTATAATAATAATAATAATAATAATAATAATAATAATAATAATAATAATAATAATAATAAATTTACCACGCGAGCTAGCCGTGCGGTTAGCGGTTAGAGGCACACAGCTGTGAGCTTGCATTCGAGTGATAGTGGGTTCGAACATCGCTGTCGGCACCTCTGAAGATGGTTTTCCGTGGTTTCCCATCTACACACTGGGCAAATGCCGGGGCTGTACCTTAATTGAGGCGACGGTCGCTTTTTCCTACTACTAGCTCTTTTCTATCCCATCATCGTCATAAGACCTTTATGTGTCTAATAATAATAATAATAATAATAATAATAATAATAATAATAATAATAATAATAATAATAATAATAATAATAATAATAATCGTATGGCCTCAGCTACCGTGTGCAGACATTTCAATTTGACGCCATCTGGCTGTCTGCTCGTCAATTTCGACGTTCCGTTTTACTCTAGGCCCCCACTAGATGGCAGACCGAGTAAACCGAAACTCTCTTGGGCGTCTATGGCTGAGATTTAATGAATTTTGTCGGGTAAACACCAAATGTGTCACCAGAGATCTTTAACATGCCGACATCGTACGACATAGAGTGTCGAATGGACTTTTTTACGCCCTTCAAAAATCCGACTACCTCTGCCGGGTTTGAACCCGCTATCTTGGGATTCGGAGGCCGACACTCTACCGCTGATCCACAGAGGCAGCTATAATAATAATAATAATAATAATAATAATAATAATAATAATAATAAATTTACCACGCGAGCTAGCCGTGCGGTTAGCGGTTAGAGGCACACAGCTGTGAGCTTGCATTCGAGTGATAGTGGATTCGAACATCGCTGTCGACACCTCTGAAGATGGTTTTCCGTGGTTTCCCATCTACACACTGGGCAAATGTCGGGGCTGTACCTTAATTGAGGCCACGGTCGCTTTTTTGCCTACTCCTAGCTCTTTCCTATCCCATCATCGTCATAAGACCTTTATGTGTCTGATAATAATAATAATAATAATAATAATAATAATAATAATAATAATAATAATAAATTTACCACGCGAGCTAGCCGTGCGGTTAGCGGTTAGAGGCACACAGCTGTGAGCTTGCATTCGAGTGATAGTGGGTTCGAACATCGCTGTCGACACCTCTGAAGATGGTTTTCCGTGGTTTCCCATCTACACACTGGGCAAATGCCGGGGCTGTACCTTAATTGAGGCCACGGTCGCTTTTTTGCCTACTCCTAGCTCTTTCCTATCCCATCATCGTCATAAGACCTTTATGTGTCTGATAATAATAATAATAATAATAATAATAATAATAATAATAATAATAATAATAATAATAATAAATATAATAATTGTCTACCCCTGTCCCGTTTCTTGATACGAGGTCGGGGATGAGATGAGATGAAATTATATGGCAAATATTTATGGCCGAATGCCCTTCCTATCGTTGCCATAAGACCTATCTGTGTCGGTGCGACGTAAAGCCCCTAGCAAAAAATAAATAAAAAAAGTGTCCTTCCTGACGCCAACCTCACTTGAGAAGCTAATGAAGGTGAAATGTATGATAGTGAATGACATTGGGTGTGGTGTTGGTGTTGGCATTTACCTGGAACTGTTCTTTTTTCTTTTTTGCAGATTGCTTACGTCGCACCAACACAGATAGGCCTTATGGTGACAAGGAAAGAGCTACGAGTGGGAAGGAAGCGTCCGTGGCCTTGAATAAGGTACAGGCCCAGAATTTGCCCGGTGTAAAACGGGAAACCATGGAAAACCATCTTCAGGGCTGCCGACAGTTGGGTTGAACCTCACTATCTTCCGAATGTAAGCTCACTGTTGCGCAATCCTAACTGCAAGGTCACTTGCTCGGTATGTTCTAAATTATTCAGTGGTTTAAGATGGAGACATTTTCCTTCTCATCTTCCCTTAAAAGAAGGTATCTTACAAGACGCCTGTCTGGGTAGTTCCACGTAATAGTGTGGCGTGCATCAACGAAGAGGAGCTCTGTACTTCCGTAGTAAAGTAATCTTAGAGTCCACATTCGGCAACTTTTATACCAGAATAAATTATTTCCGAAGTAGTTTAGTGCTTTCTGATACTCGCGGACTAAATTACCACAAGGATAAAATGTAGAACAGCATCTTGCCGATGCAATCATAATCCCCTGTTTTTAGCTTCATGTTCTATCTCATGGTAGGAGGTATAAGTTGTAACGTATGATGCTATTGGTCACGAAGCTGTTATGTTTCAGAGTGTGTCCAAGGAATTTACTCGTCCTTTTCCTCACCACGGTAATTAGTTCTCTCCTGCATTTGATCTCTTTTCCTCGTCTCCATATCCACACTTCAAGAGCTTCTAGCCGTTTCCTGTCCTGTTTAGTTAATGTCCAGAATTCACAACCGTATAACAACACAAGCGATTTTGTAAAGCTTTTCTTTCTGATTTGGATGTCCAGGTGCCAGCGAATTTATTTATGAACGCTCGTTTGGACAATGCTATCCTCCCTTTGATCTCCATATACATTTGTCCTGTGCAATAATACTTCCAATATAGGGGGAATTTTGTGATCTGTTATATCTTCTTGTTCGCAAGCTTGATATTAATACTAACCATTTCGGGATTTTTGCTGACAATTAACACCTTTGTTCTCTTAGCATTGATTTCCATAATATGTAAGTTTACTAGCATTTTAGACATTTCCTTTCTGAGTCGGAAACTACCGTTATAACATCTTGGCTAAACGGTTAGCGTGCTGGCCTTTGGTCACAGGGGTCCCGGGTTTGATTCCCGGCAGGGTCGGGAATTTTAACCATAATTGGTTAATTCCTCTGGCACGGGGACTGGGTGTATGTATCGTCTTCATCATCATTCATCCTCATCACGACGCGCAGGTCGCCTACGAGCGTCAAATCAAAAGACCTGCATCTGGCGAGCCGAAGTTCTCAGACACATTCCGGCACTAAAAGCCATACGCCATTTCATTTCATCTGTAAAACTAATGCAATGAATCTGCTGACTGTTCATCTTAACTGGTCGGTAGATACAGAGTGGGTCTTGGCCCATCAGTGGCCACGGCTGGTCCGTGGTCCAACAGCTCTGCAACTCTGACCGGCCATCCGAGCAGAGGAGGGGTGGCCACGGCTCTCCCGTGGCTCTACGCCTCTGTATTCGGGAGACGGGACAGGGCTGGACCTCGCGGCTGGCCCCAACCGTCGGCTGTCCTGAGAATGGTTTTCCGTGGTTTTCCATTATCCTGCACTAAGACGAATGCCGGCCACGGCCGCCAACCTCCTCACCTTCTCAGTGCATCTCCTTCACCGTAACAAATTTCCCGGCCTGAGAGACGGCGTTATCGTCTAAGAGGTCCGCCTCCCCATTCAGGGCAGGAATGAAAATATTTTAGTAGTAGTAGTAGTAGTAGTAGTAGTAGTAGTCTTAACACTCTTTGTGACTGCCTTAAACTACTTTTTTTTGCTATGGGCTTTACGTCGCACCGACACAGATAGGTCTTATGGCGACGATGGGATAGGAAAGGCCTAGGAGTTGGAAGGAAGCGGCCGTGGCCTTAATTAAGGTACAGCCCCAGCATTTGCCTGGTGTGAAAATGGGAAACCACGGAAAACCATTTTCAGGGCTGCCGATAGTGGGATTCGAACCTACTATCTCCCGGATGCAAGCTCACAGCCGCGCGCCTCTACGCGCACGGCCAACTCGCCCGGTTTAAACTTCTTTATGGCCTCTTCAATAAATACACTAAACAGGTAAGGTGTTAGTGAGCAGCCTTGTCTGACACCCTTCCTAATTCTTCCTACCGAGGAAGCTTGCATAAGGGAGACAGTGAGTTCGAACCCCACTGTCGGCAGTCCTGAAAATGGCTTTCCACGATTTTCCATTTTCACACTAAGCAAATGCTGGGGCTGTATCTTAATTAAAGCCAGGGTCACTTCCTTCCAATTCCTAGCCCTTTACCATCCCATCGTCCCCATGAGACCTATCTGTGTCGGTGCGGCGTAAAGCAAGTTGTGAAAACATCTTGCTATTGTACTGTATACCCTTGTACACTGACTGACAGAGCAAATGCAACACCAAGAAGGACTGGTCAGAACTTTATGCCAATTGCAGGGTAGACTGACGTCACTGAGGTATGCTCATGATGTGAAATGCGCCGCTGTGCTGCGCACGTAGCGAACGATAAATGGGACACGGCGTTGGCGAATGGCCCACTTCGTACCGTGATTTCTCAGCCGACAGTCATTGTAGAACGTGTTGTCGTGTGCCACAGGACACGTGTATAGCTAAGAATGCCAGGCCGCCGTCAACGGAGGCATTTCCAGCAGACAGACGACTTTACGAGGGGTATGGTGATCGGGCTGAGAAGGGAAGGTTGGTCGCTTCGTCAAATCGCAGCCGATACCCATAGGGATGTGTCCACGGTGCAGCGCCTGTGGCGAAGATGGTTGGCGCAGGGACATGTGGCACGTGCGAGGGGTCCAGGCGCAGCCCGAGTGACGTCAGCACGCGAGGATCGGCGCATCCGCCGCCAAGCGGTGGCAGCCCCGCACGCCACGTCAATCGCCATTCTTCAGCATGTGCAAGACACCTTGGCTGTTCCAATATCGACCAGAACAATTTCCCGTCGATTGGTTGAAGGAGGCCTGCACTCCCGGCGTCCGCTCAGTGACTCCACAGCATAGACGTGCACGCCTGGCATGGTGCTGGGCTAGAGCGACTTGGATGAGGGAATGGGTGAACGTCGTGTTCTCCGATGAGTCACGCTTCTTTTCTGTCAGTGATAGTCACCGCAGACGAGTGTGGCGTCGGCGTGGAGAAAGGTCAAATCCGGCAGTAACTGTGGAGCGCCCTACCGCTAGACAACGCGGCATCATGGTTTGGGGCGCTATTGCGTATGATTCCACGTCATCTCTAGTGCGTATTCAAGGCACGTTAAATGCCCACCGCTACGTGCAGCATGTGCTGCGGCCGGTGGCACTCCCGTACCTTCAGGGGCTGCCCAATGCTCTGTTTCAGCAGGATAATGCCCGCCCACACACTGCTCGCATCTCCCAATAGGCTCTACGAGGTGTACAGATGCTTCCGTGGCCAGGGTACTCTCCGGATCTCTCACCAATCGAACACGTGTGGGATCTCATTGGACGCCGTTTGCAAACTCTGCCCCAGCCTCGTACGGACGACCAACTGTGGCAAATGGTTGACAGAGAATGGAGAACCATCCCTCAGGACACCATCCGCACTCTTATTGACTCTGTACCTCGACGTGTTTCTGCGTGCATCGCCGCTCGCGGTGGTCCTACATCCTACTGAGTCGATGCCGTGCGCATCGTGTAACCTGCATATCGGTTTGAAATAAACATCAGTTATTGATCCGTGCCGTCTCTGTTTTTTCCCCAACTTTCATCCCTTTCGAACCACTCCTCCTTGGTGTTGCATTGTCACTGTCAGTCAGTGTATCTCTATATTCGTGGACTGTGCTTAGTACAGCCAGAGAATGTTCTGTGTACTATGAAATAAGTAAATAAAGCACTAATATATGTACTCCCACGAGTACGGAGTAGACCAGCTGGCTGAAATGGAGTACCGTGCAGTTAACTAGAGGAAGATATTTTAACGTGTTTATGGATTAAGATTGCACCCAGAGAGTTGACCATACGGTCACGGGCGCATAGTTGTGAGCTTTCATTCAGGAGATAGTGGGCCGAATCCCACTGTCGGCAGCCCTGAAAATGGTTTCCCGTGGATTTCCTTTTTCACACCTGGTATCTGTACCTTAATTAAGGCAACGGCCAGTTCCTTCCCACTCCTAGTCCTTTCCTGTCCAATCGCGATAAGACCTGTCTGTGTCGGTGTGACGTAAAGTCGATAGTAAAAATAGCCAAAAAACTCAAGATTGCATTGACGGTCTCAAGGACGAAAAGGACAGTAAATGTATTAGTGCTTATAGTGCGTTACAGGCAATATTCTTATGATACCTGATAAGAAGTTCAAAAAACGTTTCGGGTTTACGAAAGAATTATTTGCTTTCCTTCAGAATTCTACTTGAAGATCATCTATCTCTACATATATATAACACTAACGTGTATGTGCTCTTAAACTAGGGGGAGTTAAAAGGTGCGGTTTGTTCCAAAATCTTCCAAATCGTCTTAATAGTACAGGAAAAATCTTGAGTTTCTTGAAAAATCATCAGAAATATATTTATTTTCAAGATAAAATCATTAAATGATCCCTACAATAATTGCTGGCGAATTATAATACATTCTGCACTTAGCAGGTTGCTAAACGACTAACACTTTCTGCAACCGTGTTTGATTACTGCCTGTCAAGCCAGAGATTATACTCTTCCTCTGACGATGGAAGAATACTAATTTCGGCTAGATACTATTTCATTCTCTGACCTTCCCCAGCTTCTGAACCTACTCAACAAGTGGCAGAACGATTCCTTATAACTTAGATGCTGCTAATAGAAAACAATCTACGTACGTACAGACGGGAAGGTATCAAGTCGACTAGCGTTCTGTCTGACCATTACTCAAGCGCAGGGACAAACTCTTGTAAAAGTGGGTGTCTACTTACCCGAACCAGTATTCGGCCACGGCCAACTGTACATTGCAATATCTCGAGCAAGATCGTTTGAAAATGTTAAGATCCAGATACGGCCGAATGGTCGAAGCACAGGGAATATTGTGTGGAATGAAGTGTTATAAACTACATTAAAATTTTTAACAGGGACAGTGGCTATCAATTAAGTAATACCTGGTTGCCAGTCATTAAGGATTTACGTAGGTATTTCCCTTCCCTGTTCCTTCACTATTGTTATTTCGTCTCGGTGTTTTCCAAATTCGTATGTTCCTCATCTCCAGATGTTTCATTCCAGGTTTGTGTCAATGTCATATGTTACGTACACCATGTTATGAGACCCTCTTAAACTGATTCTGATGGCTCTGTCAGCTTCCGCTTCGAACGCTAGCGCTGTGCCACGTCCAGGGAGCCATCTGGTGACAAATGAACGTACCATTTCTGTTGTGTGTGTCCTCCGCGCCTACAATCTCCGCAGCTCGCCCGACACATGGACCAAGGACCAAGGGGGATGTTTTCATTCCCCTCCCCGAAGGGGAGGGGCGGGCCACCTAGAAGGTAACGCCTTCTCCCTGGCCAGGAGATTCAGCGGGGTTTGGGGATTTAATAGGTTAGATGAGAGAGAGGGAGGGTGCTTTTAATTTAGTGATGTGGGGGATTGGCCTCTTGGCTAAGGGTGCAGCATCTGCTCTCTTGCTTTTTATTGGTTCTTGTTACATTAGTTACAATGGTTTGGATGTTTCCAGAGACCACGAGGCAGACTGCAGTGCGCTGACGTGATCGTCGGTGACGTCAGCCAGCGCTATAAAGGGAGCAACGTTTCTCGCCTCTCCAGGGACCGAGGTGACTGCCGAAGTGAAAGGACGTACGTGCCTCTCGCTGCGCTCTCTCTCTCTCTCCTTGCCAGGCGCTCAGTACTTCTAGTGCTAACCAGGCAGCTGTACTTATTAGTACGACTTCGGAAGAGCATTTGTCTGAGCTGAGCACTTCTCAGTGCTCGCTCTGTCTCTTTCAAAGTTTATTACAGGAGGACCAGGATGACTACGGCGGACGACGACGAGATGGACGAGATGGACTGGGACGCCTACAGGGACGGGTGCGACCCCCCTGACGGCTTCGAGTTCCGAGAGAGCTCCGCCACTCCGGCGGACCCGGCTCTCCTCGTCTAATACCGGCCGGGGGAGGACGCAGCCAAGGAGCGGGACGGGGTCCTGAACTTCATGCGCCACCCCGTGTCCAAGGGGGCCAGGATCTCCCCTTCGCAGGGCGTCGAGAGCTTCCTCCCGGGAGGCTTAATCATCAGGGACCCCAGGCAGGAGCGCCTGGATAATATCGCGAGAGATCTCTCTCTGATATACCAGGTCATCCGGCTACCAGGCAGAGACGCAGCACCAGGGATGCACGACGCCTACAAGTGGAAGCCCAGTACCAGCACGGCCGCCATCCAGACGGACAGGAGGGACCGATGGACGAGGAATAAGGCGGTTAATACCGACTTAGTCCTCCCGTCCACGCCGGAGACCAGCGACGCCACCACGGAGGTGGAGCATGCCGCCCCGTGGCGCCGCGACTGTGCGACCCAGGCCGAGCGGCTCGGAACTGCGAAGTGGACGCAGACCGCTCCTCCAAGGGCCACCTCCACGAAGTGGTCGCAGACCCAGGTCTACCAGGAAGGGCCTGTCACCCGGGCGCAATCCAGGAAGGCGCCCCAGATGGCGGATGGCAGCACAGCAGTGGAAAAGGACGCCCCATGGCGTTCGGAGGCTGCTACCCAGACCCAGCCTGCCATCGTGTCTGTCGAACTGCAGACCTCGATGTGCGCCCCCCAGGACCGGGAACGCAGTCGAGTGTTAGCACCGACCGACGCCGCCGCCGCCAGCCAGGAGAAGGAAGAAGACGGCGACGCAGCGGAGCCATCAGCAACCCCGGGGTCACCAGGCCGGGAGGAGGGCCACCAGGACGAGGCCTCTTCCCCCGCCGAGAAGAAACCCCCGGGAAGAAGACGACGCCGGACCAGGAAGCAGAAGGCGACGCCGGCCCATCAGGATAGGGCAGCCCAACCGCAACCCAAGACTGCTCCCAGGACAGCAGTCAACCGAGGAGCCAATCAGGAGTGGACCTCAGCGGGTAGCGGCAGTCAGGTGAGAGTAAAACGTCCCCCTCAGCAGCTCTTGCAGTGTTTCCGCTGCCTGAGGTGGGACCACCGTCAGGTCAGCTGTGGGCTCGAGGTGAAGTGCAACCGCTGTGGTGGTGATCACCACTACACGGCCTGCGCAACAATTATGGAGGCGCCGGTGTGCGCCAACTGCTCGGGGGGCCACCCGGCCTCCCATCGCAGTTGCCCTGTCTACGGGGCCATGGCGCGGGCAGAGAGGAAGGAGGCCCGGCGCTATGACCCACCCCCTTCCAGGAGGCCCCCGCCTCGGCGGGCTTGGCCTCATTCTCCGGGATCGGAGACTGGGTACGAGGTACCCCAAGGAGATGGAGCCGTGCGACAGGCCCTAGTGGTACTCGACGCATGGCTCAGCAGCCGGCAAGGACCGCGCTAGTCCCAGCAGTGCCCAGACGGACTGATCCCCAGGCGATGGAATGGCGAGGAACGGGTTTTTGTTTCGTGCATGTTACCTGTTCCTAACTAACACAACCTCTGATCTTTTTCCAGCCCACATCCTTGCATGTGCTATCAAAACATGTCAGGTTTTACATGTTGGCTCTTTCTTCTTTCTGCCTATGTGGTTTTTCCCTGACCCTTCAATACCATACATCAACACCACCTTACCTAACACAAACTCTTGCCGTGGTAGCGAGTCTGACTCGGAAACCGGCGGATACTTCTTGTATCACTTCCCACTCCTCCCTGCTATCTCCTTCTTCTTCTTAGAAATAATAGCATGTCGGAGGCCATGTAGATTGAGTCGATGGTCACGCGGGGGGAGCGGGATTCGGGGGCCCCCCCCCGAAAAAAAAGCCTCTCCAGGATTCCTACAGTGTCCAACGACCAGACTACACCGCAAGTCAGACACGGAGGTACCTTCTTAAAAATGTGTTCTGAACAGGTGGACTGATTTCTGGTCGTGAGGTTTCACCTCTGGACATTGCCTCATTCATCCTGCATCCCGTAGCCACGTCGAGCACCCATCCAAGCATTCTGCTACTCACTCAAGTCCCCTACAGTGCTCCGATTCCAATCATAGCATTCTGCTATATATGAACACTAGACGCAAGTTCCTTGCAAGTTATACGCCTCCTATTAGCATTCTGCTAATACGAACTCTCTCTACAAGTTCCACTTGTTATTATACATGACCGATAGTTTTCGACTATCAAGAACATTCTCTCATTTGAACAGACTGTCTCATCAAGACAAGATTGAATGTATATAGGAATTACCTATGTAAATATTATTCAGGCCCTCAGCCTACAACCTTATATTAACATTAAACGTGTGCAACTCAACAAGCTTCAAGAAAAGTTTCATTCTATTTCATGTACATATTGTATGAATGTATTGAAGCAATAAACTTTTATGTTGTACCTTGTATACCAAGTTCCTTGTATACAACAATTTCCACTTCTATTATAACGTCTAAATGTCAAAAAGTCATTGTTTAAGAAGCCTTTCTCGTGGACAGTCGAGATTTTCTTCTGATGACGCAGAGTACAGTTCTCTGCGAAACGTAAAGAATTTCACCTTGTTTTCTTGACACGGCTTAAGCCCAAAAGCCTATACAGTATCATGTCTATAAGAATGAATCAGTTATTTTGTATCGGTATTAAATGTTCATAAAACTATTGAAAAGGACAATCAAAACAATATGACTGCGACAGGCATATTAAGACGAGTTATGTGACCTAGTTATAAGGAATTCTGCGGAGTAACACCGGTCTACTTATATACATAAAACGCTTCACAAAGCTCAAGCTCTTAAACCAGAGGGAGTTAAAAGGTGCGGTTAGAACCAAAATCTTCCAAGACGCCTCAATAGCACAGGACAGATCTTGCATTTCTTGAAAAGTCAAAGGAAATATATTTATATAATTAATTTAATTACAAACCTGCATCATGATTGAATTGACCGTGTTGGACAGCGACTTACTCTGTGTCATGATAGTCCGATAAGAAATGCTGTATGTAGGAAGGTGGGGACACGCCGCCATGTTTTATGAAGTCTAGGAGGTTCATGGAACTAGGCAAGCTCCAACAACATGAATAAATGTGTCCTGCATTAAAGTAAATGATGATATACATTTTCATTACAACTGTATTTTCTCTTTTCTTCGTCATTAGAATTAGTTTCAACGACAGAATTTGAATTCTTTATTCATACTGTTCTATTTTTAATATGAAAAACTGAGTCCTTTTATTTTCTCAGAATTTTGAGTAAATTTACAAAAATGCCACCGAAAAGAAAATCAATCGAGACTTGCGTAGCAATGAACATCATGCAAACAAATTGCCATTTATGTAAACAAATAGACATAGTTTTATCAAATTAATAGTCATAGGAATCTAAGAAAATAGACCATATTTACAGTAATTATTTCTTTGTTTCGTAAGTGAAATCACCAGTAAATGTAAAATATAAATAACAAAACAACCGAAAATAATGAAAACTACAACACCGTAGTAAGACCATCTGTACTGTACGCCTCAGAATGCCTAAACATGACCCGGAAAGGACAACTCAGAAAACTAGAACTGAAAGAGCGAAAGATACTCAGAAGGATTATGGGTCCCATTAAAGAAGGAGATGGCTACAGAATCAGGCACAACAAGGAACTGTACAGTAAAATATAGAGCATTACAACAGCTATGAGGAATAGAAGACTAATCTTCTATGGTCACGTAGTCAGGATGGACAGCCAGAGACTCACTTCAAGAATCTTCAACACTGTATCTAGAGGGAAAGCAACAAATGCCAAATGGACGAATTTAGTGCGGAAAGACCTACAATACCTAAACATTGATCACATTGACATTTACAACCGAGATAAATTCAGAAAGTTAGTCAAGACATCTGACTCTCTCCAGTCACTAACAACTAAATCACTGCGTCCAGGAGTAGGAGTGAAATGGACTCAAGAAAGAAAAGACATCCATAGCGCTGGAATGAAGGAATACTGGGCTAAGAGAAAGAACAGAGCTCACCAGAGTTAAGAACCACGTGGTCCAACGTAGGCCTAAATGAAGAAGAAGAAGAAGAAGAAGAAGAAGCATAAAGTATAATTAATTAAAAACCACCTTTTATTTATTGTGGCGTAGCAGGTGATCAACTAGTTTACAATAAAATTCAGACAGGAAATCAGTCGTATCACCCAATTTACAGTTGCTGTGTTCCTTGTGAGTGTTTTTTTCTCTTTTCTAATGGTTTAACGTAGCATTAACACAGCGTTGGGTCGTATATTTCATCACGTGGTTAGAGCATTAGTAACGTTAAGAGAAACGTTCACAAATATGCCTGCAAATGATGACGAATGAGTGTTTTCCACATATCGTGAGTGCAGTTGACTGCTTATATATTCTGCTGGTATCATTGCTGAACTTTTTAGAAATCGGAAGGGGCATTTCTCCATTAACGCATGATGCAAGAATTTGGGATAAGAGCGCTGTTGCAGTAAACTTTGAGCATAGTGTCTATCAATGATAACCTTCAAAATCTCATGCATATATGTTGTTTGTGGACTACCAGGAGCTTTAAATCTTTTCCGGATTTCCAGTAATTTCTGGTGTTTAGACCACTTGAAAGACTTTCCACAGACTTTTCACTTGCTCTTCGCTGCGTTTATCGTCACTCGAGGCAGTGAATTTATCTGTCACTATTTTTCAGGTATTTCCCTAATCAGCATCTGGACGCCATGGATTATGTTTTCACTTTATAACCTTTGTATGGATTTTAATTATATCTGCTAATATATTTATATCTTCTTTACGAACGTTTTTCTCCCGTTTACTATCGCACACAGACGTAACCTTATCCACAGGTTAAAAAATAACCGCGCAAACACAACACTCCGCGAGTAATGAACGCTACTTCTGAAGCAGAGAGCAAATCGTATTTCAGCTCTACGACTTTACTCCCGAAGGAAATAACTGCCGTAGTAGTTTATTTGTGAAGTATCGCCTTATTTACTAGGCGCTACTTCGGGAGTAATACACTCTAAGATGGTGTACGCCACCCCGAAGACTTACGACGTCACCAATGTCGCTGCTGTGGCGAGATTGACTCTCTTCTAATGTGTCTATTCTAAATGTGCGATATGGCCGAATGGTTGGGACCGCGTAGCTTTGAGCTTGCATTCCGGAAATTGTGGGTTCGAATCCACCGTCGGAAGCCGTGAAGAGGGTTTTCCGTTGTTTCCCACTTTCACACCAGGCAAATTAAGGCCACGGCCGCTATCTTTCCAATTCTAGTCCTTGCGTCGCCGACAAACTCCGATGTGTTAGTAATACGTTGAGACACTAGCAAAAATTAATTAACTAATTAATACACCTTCATTTTATACTGTTATGTCTTTCAGCGTTCAGTTTCCAAGCCTCTATGAATGTACTAAACGCCGTCAAAACCCTCCATTTTTAACTAGTACTGTGACCTCGGTTAGTTCTTTACCTCTTATGTTTAAATCGTTAGAAACTGAGTTTAACCATCTTCGTCTTGGTCACACTCTACTTATCTTAGCTTCCATAACATGGACCATTATTCTCCTAGGTAACCTATCTTCCTTTATTCGCCTTACACGACTACAATGGACTCTGCAGGAATACGCGACAGTACAGAAAAGGGCTGCGGTCTAATAATAATAATAATAATAATAATAATAATAATAATAATAATAATAATAATAATAATAATAATAATAATAATAATAATAATAATAATAATAATAATAATAATAATAATAATAATGCCAAAATTTCCGAGTAGTTACAGATGTGCGCTACGTCTCATCAGTAGCCTCCCTGACTGTCTGGTCAGTGGATATTGGAGTAGTGAGTTAGATTACGAGTCGGAGCATGGGATAGTAACTGAGAACGGTTAATTCCCTTGGCTCAGGGACGGAGTGTTCGTGTTATATCAGCATTTCTGTAACTTACCCACCGCACATAACATTCCATAACACCAACACGCAGTCTCCTATACACAGCGTACTCCACCCTCCCTTGTCGGAAGTTCTAAGGCTACATCAGGCTGATAGTAGCCACACAACATTAATATTATTATGATCATTGTGTGTTCGACCCTTGTTGCGTTTCTCTACGGGATCGGGTATGAAGTAAGACGAATCTTCATAGATCGTTTTTACGACCGGATGCCCTTCCTCGTCAGATGAGTTAATGAGATGGAATGAATGTAGGAAGTGAAAGTGTGAAACCTGGTGACAGCACATAGACTATTCCTGTCGAACAGCACCAAGGGGTTTGCTCAAGGCTTAATGCCCCCATCCGACGGACGAATCGCCCTCAACAGCGTCACATGTCCTCACTCCATATGAACAGTAAGGAGAGTTTAGGAACTGAATCTTGGCTCTTGGCACGCAATTTAGTGATTATAAAGTATGTACCATTAATCCTCCTCTGCCGTCCAACATTCAAATTGTGATTTTTTCCCACCAACGGGACACGAACAGGGTAACCACGACGTCACACCATAGAAACTTCACGCCGATCATGGCTATCAGGCAGGCTTCAAGAATCCTATATAGGCATTTCAGTATTTCCTATTACAGTATATACTTCCAATTGCTACTGTCAATGAATAACTAACATCATCAAATTTTTGAACGATTTCTAGATACGGCATCGAGAATTTGAAATGCACTCCCAATGGATATTCGGCACTTTACTTCCCCTCTTAAATTCAAATTGCCTGTCGAAAGATTTTTCCTGAGAATATATAACTGAGTTGTGTTAGTGTGTGTATGTTTCACGAACGGGTTTTCTTTTATCTGTTATGCACTTCAGTCATTATTATTATTATTATTATTATTATTATTATTATTATTATTATTATTATACTTCATTTTATTATTATTACTAGTATTATGACTCTTATTGCATCACTGTCCGACTCGTTGGCTGAATGGTAGGCGTATTGTTCTTCTGTTCAGATGGTCCCGGGTTCGATTCCCGGACGGGTCGGGGATTTTAACCTTTATTGGTTAATTCCAATGGCCCGGGGGCTGGGTGTTTGTGCTGTCCCCAACATCCCTGCAACTCACACACCACACATAACACTATCCTCCACCACAATAACACGCAGTTACCTACACATGGCAGATGCCGCCCACCCTCATTGGAGGGTCTGCCTTACAAGGGCTGCATTCAGCTAGAAAAAGCCACCCGAAATTATATATATATTGCATCACTAATTTGTTGCCCGATCTTAATTGTTTATAATTTCATCATGATGCTTTGGTAATTAATACGTAAAACACACAACTGTAGTTTAGTAGTTTACATTTCCTGCTGTTTGTTATAAGAATCTTATTTTAAATTCATTTTACTTGACTGTTATATGCAGGTTTTAGAAAAAATTATATGTACAGTATTAAGCATTTCACTTTAATTGTATTTGCTGTATGTTGTATCAATCAACTGTATTTAGTTCTTTATAGAATTACTTGCCTTTCTTTTATTTTTACGTTTACATTTTTAACATTAATTATTGAAAGATTGAAAGTGATTGAGTTTAAGAGAGGGTCGTGAGTCCTAAGTTCACCACAAATGTAAATAAATAAATAAAAAGTAAATGAATAAATAAATAAATAAATAATTGCTTCAAGGTGACTCTTGTAAGGTGTATGGGTGCTACGGGCGTTCTGCACACTAACAGAGTTACGGATACACCCGCGCTGTGTTCTCCACTTCAGTTGAAAATGTCGAGTTAAGTAAAATGAAGGATGATCTTGATAAGCGTTGTGTACTTCTTTATTCTATCAGGTGGTGTGCATAATCTATTAGGCGGCCCATCTCGCTCTCCAGCCTCAAGGGAGGAGGAGAATTCTGTGGCAGCCGCAGTTGGTGCACCTGAGCGCAAGTCAAACTCAATTAGAGCAGCAAGGTGGAACGTTCGATACGAGGTAGACTCGGCGCAAGAAGCAGGAGGGTTCTCGATGGCTCGGTACAGAGGTCGGTGATTCTGTCCAAACCTAATGAATGCTTTTCTTGCTATTTGCTGTACGTCGCATCGATACAGAGAGGTCTTATGGCGACCATGGGATAGGAAAGGCATAGGAATTGGAAGGAAGCAACCGTGGCCTCAATTAAGGTACAGCCCCGGCATTTGCCTGGTGTGAAAATGGGAAACGACGGAAAACCATCTTCAGGGCTGCCGACAATGGGGTTCGAACCCACTATCTCCCGATTACTGGATACTGACTGCACTTACGCGATTGCAGCTATCGAGCTCGGTACTAATGAGCGGAGACTTGCTATAGTAGCCCCTGTGTGTAAAGAAAAGAGTAATAATCATAAAGCCGAAAATTACAGACCAGTTAGCTCGATATGTTTTGCATGTAAGCTTTGATAAAGAATCATAATCATTATCAAAAATAAAACCCATTGTAAACAGTGCTGATGGCTTGATACATTTCTTAAAATTAATAACAGTCTACATCAGTACACATTACAACACACAAAATCATCAGTGAGTATATAAAAATTAAAATATTAAAATCCACATAGTTTGCCTCTGTGGTGTAGTGGTTAGCGTGATTAGCTGCCACCCCCGGAGGCCCGGGTTCGATTCTCGGCTCTGCCACGAAATTTGAAAAGTGGTACGAGGGCTGGAACAGGGTCCACTCGGTCCACTCAGCCTCCGGAGGTCAACTGAGTAAAGGTGGGTTCGATTCCCAACTCAGCAATCCTCGAAGTCACTTTCCGTGGTTTCCCACTTCTACTCCAGGCAAATGCCGGGATGGTACCTAACTGAAGACCATGGCTGCTTCCTTCCCTCTTCCTTGTTTTTCCCTTCCGATCTTCCCATCCCCCCATAAGACCCCTGCTCAGCATAGCAGGTGAGGCCACCTGAGCGAGGTACTGGCTTTCCTTCCCAGCTTCATCCCCCGACCCAATGTCTCACGTTCCAGGACACTGTCCTAGAGGCGGTAGAGGTGGGATCATTCGCTGAGTCAGAGGGAAAAACCAACGCTGGAGGGTAAACAGATTAAGCAGAAAGTTTCCTTATAATGATAGGAACGACCGAGCATGTCGACACAGCTGTTACATGACAACTGAACAACCTTCACAGCGTTCTGAAAAAATATTTTTTCACTTTAATTTATTTTAACGTGTGCTGATATAGACTGTTCTTAATTTTAAAAAAATTAAAAGGTATACTTGGGAAATAATTCTTTCTGATTATGTTAGACATGTTTGTGAAATTACTAACTGGTTTGATAGAAGGCAGTTAGGGTTTAGGAAACGTTATTCTAGCGAGGCTCAACTTGTAGGATTCCAGCGAGATGTCTCTTAGGTCATCAGCCCAGAGGCTGGTTGGGTCCTCAAGTAGCACCACCAAAGGCTGTGCAGTTATAGGAAAACCACAAAAACCAATGGCAGTACCAAAATGACGCGCACTAGGCAAGACGAGGAGTTTACCATTGCTTTCCTCACTGGGCCAAACAGTGCTATTGTAGCACGACTGATTCTATGAGCAACACCTTTCACAACCCTCAGACGCACTGGTTGTACTCTGAATGCCATTACTCAGCACGACCCATACCCCAGCAGCTTCCATACTGTCACAGCCATGGATGAGACTGGGACTTCAGTGGAAGCTACACTTTGCTCTGGCCTGTGCCAAAGAGATGGATGAAAAAGTACTGCATCCATCAAGAAATGACAGCAGGCAGTTCCAGCAAGATATAGCAGATATTTTAGATTTAGGAGGTCAAATGTGTCACGACTAACGAATGAAAGGCTTTTGATAAGGCAGATCATGGGAGACGACTGACAAAAATGAGTTCAACTGGACCAGACAGGAGAGTGACTGAATGGGTGGCTGTATTTCTAGAAAATAGGACCCAGAGAATTAGAGTAGGTAAATTATTATCTGACTTCCTCAAGACAGTATCATTGGACCTTATTGTTTCCTTATATATAAATGATACGAGTAAAGAACTGGAATCAGAGATAAAGTTTCTTGCGGTTCATAACATATTAATAAGAGCAGAGCCTCTCAAACGCCCAAAATCTCACGCGTGTAAATCGAGGCCCAAGACCTCCGTGCACTGTGCATCGGTCCCGCTCGGCTCAACTCGGCTCAACTCGGCTCGGATTTGGAGCGCTACGGGGCAAGTGAGGAAGAGGGAAGCAGGGGGAGCGAGTGAGACAGGCGTGAGGAAAGAGAGAGACAGCGCTATTGCTCCAAATCGAGGAGTGGGGGTCTGCACTCTGGTCAACCAAGCGAAGTCGTGTTTTGCACCATGCACCCTGAGGGGCCCTGAATAAGAGTAATGAGATACAGGATTGTGAGTGATTGCAAAATACCTTGACAATGTTGTGAGATGGACAGCAGGCAATGGTATGATGGCAAACGGGATGAAAAGTCGGGTTGTGAGGTTGAAGAAGGGGAAAAGTCCTCTGTGTTTTAATTACTACGTTGATACTGTGAAAGTTCCTCATGGGATCACTCTAAGTGCTTAGTTTTTACTATAAGGAAATATCTTCATTGGCGTAATCACATAAATGGGATTGTGAATAAAGGTTAAAGGTCTCTTCATGTCGTTATGAGGGTATTTAGAGGTTGGAATAAGGATGTAAAGGAGAGGGGGTATAAATCTCTGGTAAGATCCCAATGAGTAAGGTTACACTGTATTGGACCCTCACCAGCATCCACGATTCGAGAACTACCTAAAGAAAAGTAGCATGATTTGTTGTAAGTGCTGTCCGAAAAAAGTAGTATTACGAAAACGTTGCAAACTTTGGTCTGGAAAGACTCAGGAGTAAGGAGATGAGCTGCTCGATTAGGCAGTATTTTCCTAGCTGTCAATGGAGACATGGCGTGGAATGACATTAAAAAACGAATACGTTTGAGTGGTATTTTTAAGAGTACGAATAAAACAGCAAACTCTAATGTATTTCAGGATGATCCAATAAATGCACACACACATATCCACACAATTCTGTTCAGCCGTGAATGACCACACTCACTAATTCCTGTCTATTTACTAGTCTCTTTTATTTTCACATAGCACGCGATCCGGCCCGTTGGTATTACCTGGAGACGGTTATAATCCTTAATTTCACTTCTCCAAGTCCAGTAACCCCATAAAGCAGCTGCGGGCAGACCTCTGGGTTTGAACACAATGCTACTGGCTACACAGCACGCGAAGACTGCTCCTTGGTTCGGCTCCAAGGATTTACACATTGATATGTAGTGAAAAACTGAACAGCAATAGCTCAGCAGTGTTAAGCAGCAGGACAGTATTCACAGAACGACCATTAGCGCCGTCCCAATTACACTCAAGATAGCTGCTTCCCTCGCTGACTCAGGGCGATACTCAGTCTACAGAAATACACAAACACACATTACACGGCTTCCGTTCTGTATACCGTCATCAGTCCAGCTACTCACTGGACATTCCGACTCTACAACCACATCTCCTCGTTCAGACCTTGGTGGGACACTAGCGACAGTCAACACTTCTGTCGCCCTCATCCCAGCCGTCGAACCCCAACACACTGAATCTCACAATGACTCCAATAAAGAGTCCCGCAGTGACTCTAACACCAACTCCGAGTCCAACACTGACTCCACTATGGATTCCAACACTGACTGACTGTCCGCGGCTAGCCTCCCTTTTTATAGCTCGGGTGATGTGTACCAGAATATTCGCGACGTGGCTAGTGACGGAATATTCTCGTTGCATCTCCCACAAACCCACAGTTAAGCCAGCCGACGCAAACAATCCGGCAGAAAGGCTCTGCCCTCCAGGCCGGCCGGGAGCTCCCCGGTCGTCTGACTCACTAGCCCCTTCCAGAGTGTACCGAAAGGTGCTACCACAGGGCTGGCACCTAACAATGCTACATTTTGAATTCAAGAGGACAAATTGGGGTGAATTTTAGTTTATAGTAAGAGGAGTTAAGGATTGCAATAATTTACGAAGGCAAGATTTTCAATAAATTTCGACATTCTCCTAAATTATTTAAGAAAAGACTAGGTAAACCACTGACAGGGAATCTGCCACCGTGCGACTGCCCTAAATGCAGGAAGTGCTGGTGCAGTTGTAAGGGGAAGTACAACTACTACATGACAAGAGAAAGAGATCTGATCCTTGTGAACGTGAGTAAAATCTCAATTTAGTGGTCTTCGATTCTAGATACTTTGGATTTAATGGACAAATTTCCCTGCTCTTTTTTGCATCTCCAAATGAAGTCCTAAATGTATGCCCTAAGGTCTATAAAACATTTTTCATTGCAACATAGCTGTCACTTAATTAGTAATCGAAGAAATAATTTGAGAGATGGCAGTAGGGGCAGGTAGAGGTCGCATACAGTGACATCTTTGATACTGAGCTCCTTGACCCACCTTCAGTCTCAGTTCATCTTCGGGATCATCTGTGGTCTGACAGCGGCTGTAAGATTTGTAATTGTTGATCACGTGTCTCGCGGTTGTAGCATTCTTGATTAAAATGGACGTGTTTATAAATATTTTGGTATGGCTGAAGGAGTAAAGAGAAAACGTATCACTCCGAGCATAAGTCAGAAACTTAAACTGATAGATAAAATGGAAATTTGTGTATCAGTTGCACGTGTCTGTGTACTCTATGGGGTGTAGTAACAACATATTATTAACACTTTAGTCAGTTTCGTTCAATGATTACTAATAAACAACACACGAATGTTATTTGGCTGAAGTTTGACCGATTCTTGAAAGTATTTTTGTCGAATAAGTTACGTCATCGTTACGGATTTGCATACTTCACTAGAGACATAAAAACTAACAATGTAAAGGTTTTATATTAATATAAAACCATGTTTAAAACTTTTTATCATTATGATGCTAATACAGCATTTAAAATGTAATAATTTACTACTACTACTACTACTACTACTACTACTACTACTAATAATAATAATAATAATAATAATAATAATAATAATAATAATAATAATTGTTACGGGCTTATCCGCGGAAGGCACAGGTGAAAGAGGGTGCTGGCTGGAATGGGTCTAACCACGAGGCCGAAAGATGAATTAAAATTTCAATAAAGGTTATATTTTCGAACATAGCAAGATTAAACAATTTAATTATAGAATTAGAAAACTTAACAAGTACAAGACAACAACTATCCAATAATCAGGTACAAGGTATAATTTTACATACGGAAGCACCAATTTCGGGGTCTTAACAAGTTCTGGGCTTCGAGCCCCAATTTCACAATCCTTGAGCTACTAGCCCAACTTTACCAAGGAACACACTAGATCAAAGGGCAGAAAACCCCTTCATTCAAGGAGCGATAGCTCCAAAAACCATATCGGGCCTTCTAGAGGCACTTTTACCACATCAGAAAGAGCTGACCCGCTCTCAATTTTACAAGCCTATTGAAGGCAATACCATACTTTACAATTAATTGCCATCAAGGTGCAACTCATAATGAAACAGGGGTATCTTGTACCCAACCTACTGGGCCTTATCAGACAAGAAAAGGTTAAGTAAATGGCCCCAAAATACAAAATGAATGGAGGCGAGAACTTGCACTCCTAAGAGGCACTAGGCTGAATAGACAAGGGCTATTCGCACACTAGGGAGGTGACTCGTATAAGAAAAATGTTAACACACTAAGGAAGAGTAGAAAATCGGTTACAAAAACGTAGTCACCTCAAATCAAAATGAAGGGGAGCTCGAGAGGGTAAAGCACTCTCTATCCCCGAATTACAGTTAAAGATATATGAAGTTTTACAAAGACAGAAAGAAATTTACATGTTTCAAGAGGTAGGTTACATATTAAAGGTTTCGGGCCTCCCCGCGGGTTAAACTGCTGAGCTAGCAAGAAATAAAGATGTTAAACGGCCATTACCTTGTTGAAGAGCTGCTGCCCGAAGGAAGAGGCGCTACCCGCCCCCCTGCTACACGTCCATACACAAAGCTAGATGTAGAAGAAGTGGCGAAGAGCCGTGAAAATCAGCAGTTTTTAAACCCTCGGGGAAGATTCGAGATCTTTCATGAATAAACACGCCACACCCTCTTTCTTTATTGGTTGATATAAAACGGTACACACAAAATCGAAGAAGAAACACATGATTGGTCAAAAATTAATTACAGAAATTCTTGATTGGTTAAAATCAAAACTGGCGGAAAAAAAGATTACTACTGCCAACCCACAAATGAAAGAACGAAATTTAGTAAAGAGAAAAACTTATGAATACAAAATTTCTTCAAATAAAGTTCCTTCACTTTCCCACCAGGGTACATGATCATAGTTTTTTAGCAGGGACATCTATATAAGAGAAAGTCCACACTTCTTGATCAATAGAAAACAAAACACGTTGAAATCCACACAGTATTGACAACTTGGTAATCACAAAATTTTACTGTAGTGACATCTTCTGAGAAACTTATAAATTGGTCCAGTTTTTAAGGTTCAGATTTTCTCCAGTAGAGGAGGATTTATTGGCGCAAGATTTAAAATTGCGGCGTAGGGGTGTACCGCCCGGTACAATAATAATAATAATAATAATAATAATAATAATAATAATAATAATAATAATAATAATTACAGATCCAAATCCATCCCCTACCAAGCTGAACTGAGACACTACTGCGTAGTAGTCAGACCGGCATGCCTTTACGCTGCAGAAACACTAGCAAAAATGGGAGAACCGTGCTCGACAGGTGCAGTCGCTTAAATGCGGCCAGTATCCAGTATTCGGGAGATAGTGGGTTCGAATCCCACTTTCGACAGCTCTGAAGATGGATTTCCGTGGCTTCCCATTTTCACATCAGTCAAATGCTGGGGCTGTATCTTAATTAACTCCAAGGCCGCTTCCTTTCCACTCCTAGCCCTTTCCTTTCCCAAGGTCGACATAAGACCTATCTGTGTCGGTGCGACGTAATGACAACTGGAAAGAAGAAAGGAAGATATATCGATTGAGAAAAGGGAAAGGTAGTTCCTCAGAAAGATTTTGGATCCTAAGAAAGTGTCCGATGTTTTCCACTTGAGGTGAAACAAGGAACTGTATTGGAGAGTCGAATAGGTCACCGGCGTTATGTGGAAATGATGGTTAACCTTTTATGGTCACCTGAAGAGAAAGATTTGCCCACAAATTGCTCACTTGACAGAAAAAAAATGCAAATCTCATCCCCGCTGGGTGAAAGAGATGCACGAAGTCATGCGGGTAAATGATTTAAGACCAGAGGACGTAATGGAGAGGACCATCTTTATGAAAAAAGTTGCGGGGTTGAGGGATGATTCAGAGGGGGAACATGCTAAACCGCGGAATATCTCGGCGGAAAAGCAGTTGAAAAGGATCGTGAGGTTGAAAAACCTTCGTTTACAATGTAAACTGAAAGGTGTAAGCCTAAGAGAGGCTGATAGCTTGTATAACCGTAATCTACCGCTGGCTCTACCGATGTAAATAAAAAAATAAAAAAATAAAATTAAATAAATAAACAAATAAATAAATAACGTTATTCGTTTTACGTCCCACTAACTATTTTAACAGATTTCGGAGACACCAGGGTGCAGGCATTTTGTCCCGCAGAGTTCTATTACATGCTGGTAAATCTACCGGCACGAGGCTGACGTATTTGAGCACTTTCAAATACCACTGGACTGAGCCAGGCTCGAAACTGCCAACTTGGAGTCAAAAGGCCAGAGCTCTACCGTCTGAGCTACTCAGCCCTGCTATTGATAATTTCAGTATAATATTACAGATTATTTTGTTTAAGAAATTCTTAATTTAATGGACTCCCTTTAATTCCTAATAGTCCGTTAAATGTCCGGCTCCATGGCTAAATGCTGCACTTTGGTCCAGAGGGCGCTGGGTTCAATTCCCGGCCGGGTCGGGGATTTTAAATGGTTAATTCCCTTGGCTCGGGGACTGGGGTTTGTGATGTCCCCAACATCCCTGCAACTCACACACCACCCATAACACTATTCTCTACCACAATAACACGCAGTTACCTCCATATGGCAGATGATACCCACCTTCATCAGAGGGTCTGTCTTAAAAGGGCTGCATTCGGCTAGAAATAGCCCTACGAAATTAATTAATAATTAGTCAGTTACAGTAAATCGAAGTTTACTATATCGGAAAGAGAAAAGGAAAGGCTACGTAGGACGTGAAAATGAAAGACTTCCTAGACTTCGCAAATCTAATACCGTCGGGTTCGGAAGAAAGGATGGGTTAACACAGGGAGGTCAGATAGAAAGGATGAATGTGAGAACAATGGCACAAGTTAGTGGTAACAACGTCAGACTCAGCTAGGGATGACATGGTCACCAACCCAGATCCAGTGTTTAACTCACTTTTTGTCACCTCTTACGACAAGCAGGGAATATCCTGAAAGAAGTTTACACCCCGCCCTCAGGGGGAAGGAAACAATATAGCTTTATAGGCTGAAACAGACGGAACATTTTATGTCAGGTCGACAGTCGAGACGATCGTCGACTAGACACGTGAGTTCTCGCCACAAACTGGCGATTCACTCGTCGAGTTCACACGTCATTCCATACCATCAAGTGTGACCCTTCAGTCGCACAAAGGAATATATATTCAAAAGCAGAGGTTCTTCACAGCGCGCTACGAGAAATGTAGGTCAGGAATGCCGCTCCTTTCCTTCAGACAAGATTTATACGTTTTCTGCTGTTATTAGGGAAAAGTGGTGGAATCTATCTACGCCACGAATCTCATACAGCAGAAGGCATATGAAGACGAATGAGTACGTGGACAGGCTTAAGAGAAGGCAGGTCTCGGAAGAAACTGTAAATATATTTCTGCCAGGCACAGCTACTTAAGAAAGCAAGCAAGGTACGGGCATGTTGTTTATGGATGAATGTCCCCGAACGCATATACCTAGTACATACAGCACTGAGGCGGGGCAGACGTGACAACACTCGCGGTGGTATATTGACACAGCCACTCCGCGTGAACAGTTCGCTAATTTGCCTGTCTCGACCGTCAACTCGACTTAAACCGCTTCGTTTGTTATCAACCTTCTTCTTTATTTCGTGGCATATTCTATCGAAGGTTGGTATCATCGCGGCTAGTTTTTCAGTCCCCCACATGAAAAAGTCACACCGTGCTCATCTCAAACCAGTGCCTCAGGTTCTTCAGCCAGGAGATACTCCTTTTACCAGGTCTCTGTTGTTTTGACATTTTCCTGTAACTCACCAACTGTACCATCCTGTACTTTTCATTCCACATCACGTGTCCGAAATATTCGAGTTTTTTCTTGTTTAGTATTTCACCTCAGTATTCCTTACTCTTTCATTCCACGAGATTCGTAGCATCCACCGAGAGATCTGCATTTCGGAGGGTTGAACTACTTGCACAGGGTCTGGGTTAGACTCCACCTTTCCATTCCATACAACAGTGTGGGAAATACTTTGCCCTTGACCACTCAAAGCCTCAGATCTAGATTGTGGGTGGTGAGGAACTTCTTCATTTTAATGAATGTTTTTTCGCGCATGATCAAAATTTTGCCTTGATCTCTTGACTGAGATGTAATTTTTCATTCGGAATACAACCAAGGTACTTGTAGTGTCGAACACGCTTGATCTTCTCAGTGTCTAGCATCAGTCTAGCCTATATGGACCTCCACTTGCTCATGATCATGAACTTGGTATTTTTCACGTTCATCCTCAGCCCCCACTTTTCAGCCTTAATATAAAAGATATAGGACATTTCTCTAGGTCGTATATCAGTTTTGGAACTCCGCTTCCATGATTTAAAGCAAATGCCATTCACCCAACCAGTGTTAATACACTACAACAGTGAAGTCGTAAGTCAAGTTACTGTACACCCTCGTGGGTGGGGGCAGTGTAGAATATATCCACGGTGTCTTCCACCTGTCGTATGAGGTAACGACTGAGGCCCTCAATTAGAGATCTGAGTTGGCGACCTCATGACTCACTATCAGAGTCTGTCATTGTTCGAGGATACACGCAACCACGCACGAACTCGCTCGGTGTTCTCTCCGGCATGTACTTGAACGTTAAAAGTCAATTTCATTCAGTTTATTTTTTGCATAAACTATATATTAAATATGTCCACCTTTTGTATTTGATCAGTAAAATCCTTATCCTACCCAAATGATGGAACCAACTAGAGGTAAAAATATTCTAGACTTGGTGGTGGTAAAACCAGTTGAGCTCTATGTAAAAACCGAAGTAACGGAAGCTGAAAAAATTTTGATAGAATGGAAGGATATAAAATTAGGACTATCAGGTAATACCACATGGTTGATAAGAGAGGCACGGGGGAATTTATAGAAAGCAATTATGGTACATCTCTGGTAAGACCCCAGTAGAGTATGGTACAAATGTGTGGCACCCACGCCGGGATTATTTGAGACGAGACCTGGAAGAGATCGAAAGGAAAGCAAAACGATTTGTTCCTGCTGATTTTCGACAAAAGAGTAGTGTTACGAAAATGTTGCAAACTTTAGATTGGGAAGACTTGGGAGTAAAGAAACGAGCTGCTAGACTAAATGATATGTTCCGAGCTGTCATTACAGAGAATGAGTGGAATGACATTGGTAGACGAATAATCTTCTTGAGTGGAGCTTTTGGAAGTAGAAAAGATATGAAGATAAAGTTGGAATTTAAGAGGACAAGTTAGGGTAAATATTCGTTTATAGGACTAGGAATAAGGGAATGGTTTAATTTATCAAGGGAAATAGTCAATAAAGTTCCAATTTCTTTTAAAACATTTAAGAAGATACTAGCGAAGCAAATGACAGAGAATCTGCCAGCTTGGATGACAGCCCTAAATGACGATTGATTGTCTAACTGATTTCATCATCTGTGGCCTACTTAGTTTCAAACATGAATTTTTAGTCATTTGGAGGTATATCCCAACACTTATTTTCTAATGTGTACGGTGCCACTGAAGAAGATCCCATTCCTAATTCTGTCTGTGTGTACCGTGCCAGCGTTAATCAACGTTTCAGAGACGACACATGTTACAGAGGGATGCACATACATACTTTAAGCACATGTGCATACTTCTACAATGGTCTCAGCTGATATCAGCGCCGCACTGATCCCGTGGTCGGGGATGAACTTAATGAGCTTTGTTGGAGATAGACGGCACCACTCATATCTCCACCGCTCGGGCCGTGCCAAGGAACTTGGCTCGGGGCCACCTCATTATTCCGAGTTCAAAGAGGACGAGATGTTTCTCCTAACTGGGAAGCATTCGAAAATCAGACACTAATTGAGTAGAATCAGAAGTTGAATAAAAAACCCGACAGGATTGCTTTGTCACTCCGTACGATTGTATTGTGGATTACCGCCGTTTACATTCCCGTCGGTGGTGTGTAAAATACATACACGTAGTGTTTAAGCTAAAAAACAAATTGCCACAAAATGCACAAACAAACAATATATGATATTTATACAAATTGCAATAAGCATGAGCAGCATACTAAATCATCTTTCAAAAAGATAAAATGAATAAAATCTGCAAAAAACGTAAATTAAGTAACTTTCCTCTTGGAATTCTATTACAATGGATGCCCTCTCAATCGGCCTCGGTCCCCCTATAGGTAAGGGCAGTAGAATAACACCCACACTAAAATAAGACCCAGAGGATCCTAACTTGGGAGTGTAGGTTGGTGACCACGGGGCCCTGAGCTGATTTCTGGCATTGCTTCCGCTTACTTGCGTCAGGCTCTTCACTTTCATCTATTCTCTCCGACTTCCCTTGGTCAACTATTGTTCTTTTCCGGCCCCGGCGGTATTACGTGTTGTATCCTAGGGAGTATTTCATTTTTTGCTAGTTGCTTTACGTCGCACCGACACAGATAGGTCTTATGGCGACTATGGAACAGGAAAGGCCTAGGAATGGGAAGGAGGCGGCCGTGGCCTTAATTAACGTACAGCCCCAGCATTTGCCTGGTGTGAAAATGGGAAACCACGTAAAACCATCTTCAGGGCTGCCGACAGCTCACAGCTGCGCGCTCCTAACCGCACGGCCAACTCGCCCGGTGTCTTCCATTTCACACACTTCGTGGCCCTTATCTTTCTTTGGCCTATATCTTCATTTTTCTTAGTGTTAAGCCCCTTCCAGTTTTTCCTTCTGATTAATATTAATAGAGGATGGTTACCCTGTTGTACTTCCTCTTAAAACAATAACCACCACCACCAATACAATCAGCATCGGTTTAACGGGCCGTCGGGTTAACCAGTCGATCTAGTATACTGAAATTCTAGTCAAGAACTTAGGAAAAGTATCCTTCCGCATGTGAGCACGTCCCCTGTTCCCCCTTCCCGTCTCGTCGCGTTCTTCATCTCCGCCACAACCAGCTTATCATTAACGCCGTGCGTCCATCTGACAAGTACAGTACTTAATTCTGAAATAGTGAAGCATCAAACGAAATCACTTCCTTTCACATAGCTGTACTTTGATTACGTACCATACCTATTTTTTCCTTTATTGACCATGTAAAACCTACAGATTACTGACGAATACCGAGGCAAGAGAAGCAAGGTTTGTTTTTATTTCATAATGCAATTTGTATGAGGCACATGGAGACTTACAACATAAGTATACGATTCCGCTCTCGTGCAACGACTGTCAGTGGCAGTTTCTCACAGTTAAAAAAAGCTGAAAAACCCACCCGTGAATGGGATTGCAAAATACAATGCTTCCAGGAATATTATAAATATTGTAGTCTCGTCATTCGGAAGGTAAAAACGAACTCATGATCCTCTCATGACAACATTTCTGCAGGTAGAGGCCGGTTACGAATATAAAGTAAAGTACACATTATTATATTATTATTATTACTATCATTATTAGTATCATCATCATCATCATCGAATAAGCCAAGGATCCTATTCCCATAAGGTGTTAAGGCCCTTCATGTTTTATTTACGGCGAGTGCTGAGCTGACACATTGATCTTTCGCTGGAGACTTGGATTTTCCGTGGAGTTGAAATTCCAAGCGAGCGGCGTAAACACTGTACACAGAAACGCCGATCAGCTGTGCGGTCTTTTTCACGTCTTCCACAGTCCACTGTGGATTCTAACCTCGTAGGCTACTGTAAACGTTTAAAACAATTTGGTTTAGATTTTCTACTTTATTTTTCTCCACTTTTGTTAGCGTTAAAGTATTTCACAGGGGACTGAAGCGTCACAGCATCACACACGTCTTGCTCACAGCTGGCAGCCATTATTAATATTGAACACGCTGTTGCAGCCAGTATTGCCAACAGTTTTCTTGGATCCATCTTCAACGTCGCACATATTATGCAACCTTATCAGCAGTGGAATGAACTCGAACATACTTACTAAGTACACAGTGCAATAAGATATCAATATCATATTAAATAATTATTATTTTGCTACATACACCACTGAGAACAATAACTATTCATAGCCATCTATGTATGAAATATAAGAGTTGGTAACGAACCCGAATAACATACAACCTCTGATATATTTTCCATATTTATACAGGGCAAAATTTTTAATTCATCAAGTCAGTTCACCAGAATATCTAACCAAACTGAAGGAAGCTCCTGACTTCAGGAACAAGTAACAAACCTAGGGAACTATTTGGTGCTGCGGAAGCCTTTTCACCGACCAGAAGTCTGACTAACATCAAAGGGCCCGCTAAGGTCTTGAGTTGACTCTCAGTATAAATAATATCGCTTCCAGATTCCCACGGTTTTGAGCGTGCGCGCTGTTTGCTAGCGCGTCCCGCTCGCGGACAAGATGTAACTTGGTTCATAAAATGTTTGTCATTTACAATAACGGATGCCGTTTTGGCGTGACAGCACCTTCACCCGAAGAGCCACAAAGCAATTCGTCGTGAAATTTTTCAGCTTAGAACTTTGCCCGGTAAGGTTCTGTCATCTAAGATTCAATTTTGAGTGAGAAATTTTAAAGAATTCTCGCTCCTATGATATATGAGTTGCGGGCCAGTATTTCTCCCATAATACTATTATATAGCGGTTTTCACAGGCGCAATGACGAGTTGTTCTCGTGTCGTTACGTAGCTACTCTCCTTAACGCGATACCTCACTCGTTTAATACACGCCCGTTCACTCCTTTCCCCTCACAGCCACGGGGAGTCACGGCGCTTCTGATGCGCCATGCGCGCGCGCGCTCAGTACCGTATGATTCGCTGTTGCTAGCAGAAGCGTCATTTGTTTGATTTATCTCAATTTCAAATCTGAATAGATATACACTCTATTTGAGGTGCTAATATATTACTTGTGCGGTAGTAATTCCAAGTGAACTTTGGATCTCGAGGCTAAAAGTAGCCAACCAGGCCCTTATCTCCTTCCTTGTCATCTAAATATATCTTTAATGTGTAACATACATACACCTCATCAAGCCAAATATGATGGTGGAAGAATCATGGGAATATATCCACGCATTCAAAAGATACACACCCAAAAATATGATCAGAGTACGTCCGACGCTGACATCTAGTAAAACCGCTCGTTTGTCCACTGCGGGTGCGACGGTATCGAGCGAACATTATGTTTCAATGAACTGATTTCGGGACTTAGGAATAAATTTGTTACGTTCGGTGCATGTATTTCATTTCACTAGATTCGGTACGTAGACGTCACTGCTAAAATTTGTGGTCATGTAGTATACATAGCCTACGCTACATTTTAGTCAGTTTTCTATTTTGCCATGGATATTTTGGATTGGGGGTCTATGTGGAATTAGCGTCACCAATTTAGCATAGACAATTTTGCGTGGAGAGAAAACTGAAACCGTGGTAACCAGACAACCAGTGTTCGTCGTCTGTCTATAGTAAGTCTTCGTCATCTTCTTCTTCACTTTATTACCCTGTGCCAGATCACCGCCTTCTATATACAGTAGGTACAAATGGCCTTGTGTTTTAAATGAGATTCCACTGCCTTTGACTAGCGTTTCGTCTAGGTCACAGCAAAGGCCCTTACACAAAGTAACGTCACCGAAGACAGAATAATGTTTCTCATATCACATTTCTTGAGAATATTCATTGCCATAAAATTGTGTGCTAAATCGGCGACCATTTTGTTGGACTTAGACCTTGATAGTTGGGGCTATCTTGTGACATGGCATAGGAATGTTGTATGCTGGATCAGCTGCCATATTGTAATACGTAGATCACGATGCTATATATTCCTTTTTATTCAAGAAAGTGGACTATTTTGGTAATTGTAAAATGCGTGCCAGAATATGAATACGGAACGTTTTAACAACCCGGTACAAATTTAGTGAAGCGATCAAGTAGCTGCGTGCTTTGAGTCTCGAAACTATCAGCTTGCATTCGGGAAATATTGGGATCGATCTCCACATTCTCAGCAGTCCTGAAGATGGTTTTCCGTGGTTTTCGATTTTAACCAAATGCTGAGGCTGTGCCATAATTAAGGCCACAGTCGCTTCATTCCCACTTCTAGCCCTCTCCTATCCCATCGTCACCATAAGACCTAACTGGTGTCGGTGCGACGTAAATAAATTTATTGGATTATAACTTTTATATAAATTTGAATATGTGCATTTAATTTGTAATGAATTAGGAGTGGAAAAAGGTATGGCAAATGTTTGGCTACACAAACAGAAATTTTTGCAGGACTATTTCGCATCTTGGCAGACAGTTACATTGGTATGTCGTGTTGTACTCATTAATGTATGCCGTACGCTTACCAGCTTTGTCCGACTCTTTGGCTGAATGGTCAGCTTCCTGACCTTCGGTTCAGAGGGTCCGGGGTTCGATTCCTAGCCGGGTCGGGAATTTTAACCTTAATTGATTAATTCCAGTGGCTCGGGGGCTGTGTATTTGTGCTGCCCCCCAACATCCCTGCAACTCACATACCACACATGACACTATCCTCCACCACAATAATACGCAGTTACCTACAAAAATACAGATGCCGTCCACCCTCAACGGAGGGTCTGCCTTATAAGTGCTGCATCCGGCTAGAAATAGCCACACGAAATTTTTATTTTTTACCGGCTTTAATAACATTCATATAGTCAACACGCCCAACATCAATGGTGGAATGTTTGCATAACCTAGATTTAACTACCTAACAGTCCGATTCAGAACTTGTAAGCGCCCGTCAGTTGAAACAAGATCTTCATCTGAAAGAATATGAAAGGTGTTCTTCATTACCTCGTAAGGGCAAAGAAGTTACCCTGTCCAAGGAACATACGGCAATCAACTGATGGATGACAAATACTGAGGGTTTATCAAGAAGTGAATGGAGAGATTCACTCAAAATCATTGCTAACTTATGTCCGATACGGGCATTACCAGGCTGGGCCCTAGATTGCAACCACTGTCGTCGATTCCACAATCAGATAGAAACACTTGCACACGTCTTGGGTGACTGTAAACATGACGTCAGTTAGTCCTTAGAAATTCCCGCCATCACCGTGTTCGGACGTTGATTGTTGATTCCTTAAGGGAAAAGCAATATAAAGTAGGTACATGATTAAGTATATAGACTTGAGCTAAATGGATCCTGAAAGCGAATATATGATATCCATTTCAACAAATACTTCATGGTTTTATAACTGACTCTACAATTAGAACTGAGTCCTCTGAAACTCAACCAATGAATGTTCACAAAGAGAAGTGTGACACCTAATGAACCCACAGTTACATACAGTAAGTTAATATCTATAGAAGTAATAGGACTTATGGTTAGAGCTATAGTTCTGTAAGTTGTTCAGACTGGACAATCAACTTAGCTCTTCGTCGATATTAAGGATTCTGTTGCTATTTTGAGGAATAATTTATGTAACTATTATGCCTTCCAGCCATATATTGATATGCAGGCCATCAGAACAATTCGTCGCTGTTCGGGAAGAAGGTTATATCTCACAATGCTCTTGAAAATGAAAACCTACAACCTTTTTTTCCAGTCGGTGACCGGATCAGGGATGGAATGAATGAAGCCCCCATCTTGCGGCGAGGATAGGAATTGTGACGGCTGCCGAAGCCTGTCGCACTTCTCTGGGGCAATGATTAATGACTTGGCAGATTAAATGAAATTATACTGGAGAGTGTTGCTGGAATAAAAGTTGACAGGGAAAACCGGAGAACCCGGAGAAAAACCTGTTCCACCTCCGCTTTGTCCAGCACAAATCTCACATGGTGTAACCGGGATTTGAACCACGGAACGCAACGGTGAGAGGACGACACGCTACCGTCTGAGCCACAAAGGCTACGCATCTCACAATGCCCTTCTTATCCATTATTTTACTTAAGACTTGTCACGCCTCCCAGCGACTTATGGATATGCAGTCCATCAGAACATTTTTGTTGTGTTCATTTTCGTATGCTAACTTATAAGTACATTAGGCTATACTGTAGAAGTGCGTAAATAAGTCATGCACACATACATTCCTAGAGTGCGGTACGGTAAGGTTCATTTTCCTTTACATGCAAGCATAGGAAAATGAACACAACGAATATTGTTCTGATGGACTAAATATCCATATGTGGCTGGGAGGCGTGACCAGTCTTAAGGAAAATAATGGATAGGAAGAACATTGGGAGATATAACCTTTAGCCCGAACAGCGACGAATTTTCACTGAGTTCATTTTCTAGTGCATGTGTGTAAAATAAAATGGGTAAACATGTCATGCAAACATACATTCATACAGTACCGTGCAATAAGGTTCATTTTTTTCTTTTACACACGCGCACAGGAGAATGAACACAACGAATATTGTTCTGATGGACTAAATATCCATATGTGGCTGGGAGGCGTGACCAGTCTTAAGGAAAATAATGGATAGGAAGATCATTGTGTCATTCACAGTTTTGGCACAGCTGCGACGATATAAGAATCTCATTAACCATCTGATTACAGGATATACCGTACTGTAACTGGTGTTCGGAATGCTTAACCTCTATAGGAAGCTGAATAACATATGCTGCTGAAAATATACATATAATTTTCATGTTTATATAATGTGTATTATACTGCTAATAATAATAATAATAATAACAATAATGTTATTGGCTTTTCGTTCCACTAACTACTTTTACAGTTTTCACAGACGCTGAGGTCCCGGAATGTTTCCCCGTGGAGTTCTTTTAATTCTTTTAAGTGTCAGTAAATCTACTGACACGAGGTTGGCGCATTTGAGCATCTTCAAATACCACCGGACTGAGCCAGGATCGAACCTGCCAATCTGGGGTTAGAAGGCCAGTGCCTCAACCGTCTGACCTACTCAGCCCAGCTAAATATTGTTTAGAAGATGGTATTGATGGGAAAAGTACAGAATAGAGGTGGAAATGAAAACCTACAACCTTTTCTCCAGTCAGTGACCTGGTCAGGGATGGAATGAATGAAGCCCCCATCTTGCGGCGAGGATAGGAATTGTGCCGGCTGCCGAAGCCTGTCGCACTTCTCTGGGGAAATGATTAATGACTTGGCAGATTAAATGAAATGATACTGGAGACTGTTGCTGGAATGAAATACGACAGGGAAAACCGGAGTATTCAGAGAAAAACCTGTCCCGCCTCCGCTTTGTCTAGCATAAATCTCACATGGAGTGACCGGGATTTGAACCACGGAACCCAGCAGTGAGAGGCCGACGTGCTGTCGCCTGAGCAATGGAGGCTTAGAATAGAGGCAACCTATCTTGATTACAAATATGTGAGAACTATTTTAAGCAATTAAAAACACAAACTGCATGAAACCGGTACCCAAGTTTGTAAGATAAGAAACAGATCTGAATCTATTTGGTAGTTTTTAGCTAGAGATATTAAGAGGCTATCATCACCAATCGCGACTAAACATGAGACCTTGGATCTTTTACAGTGATTGCTCCTAAGCAAAGTTTGCATTTCACACTCAAGCCCTTTTTATTTTGAGGGCCAACTAATTTAAACATTTTATTCAACCAGAGGAATAGAAATTTCTCAATCCCTTCGCCATCACATGTTTTTTTCTGGTTCCATTATCGACGATGAACAAACTCACGAAGTTGCAGCACACGATTATCTAAAACTCATCCAGTAACCATAACAAGCTGTGAATAAATGAAGGAGTGCGCGCCGTATCGTGGGCTTTATACTCTTGGCCTGACGCCTAACGAGTGCCGAGGCTTACAAGTTGCCAAACTCTCGATGTGATGTGTGTAGATTACTAGATTATGACTATTAAAATGGTATTTTAAGAAGAAAATTGCGAGCGTACAAGTTACATTTTATGAACAGTAACGATTAATTGTAAACATTATTTTACATGAGCAACACTCGCACATTTTCTCCATTACACGGAAAAATCATAAAATAATGTGTATATTTTTTGCACTGGGAAAACGAGAGTGAGAATACCGATTCTTGGAATGCTTCCCTCTTAGTAGCCTCTTATGACATGCAGAGGATAAAGATAATGTATCTTTTGATTCCACCTACAGGGGATTCGATAAATCGAAAGAAAAATGAGAGTATCCACAAAATAATAGTAAGGCTCATGAATTGTGAGAAAATGAAAGACATTCTAGACCGCTTAAAATAAAATTATCATTATCATAATAATAATAATAAT
This sequence comes from Anabrus simplex, assembly GCF_040414725.1. NCBI lineage: Eukaryota > Metazoa > Arthropoda > Insecta > Orthoptera > Tettigoniidae > Anabrus > Anabrus simplex. Next base: position 271,883,587 of record NC_090270.1, read on the forward strand.
AATAATAATAATAATAATAATATATATAATTATTATTATTATTATTATCATTATCCGCCTCTGTGGTGTAGTGGTTAGCGTGATTACCTGCCACCCCCGGAGGTCCGGGTTCGATTCCCGGCTCTGCCACGAAATTTTTAAAGTGGTACGAGGGCTGGAACGGGGTCCACTCAGCCTCGGGAGGTCAACTGAGTAGAGGTGGGTTCGATTCCCACCTCAGCCATCCTAGAAGTGGTTTTCCGTGGTTTCCCACTTCACCTCCAGGCGAATGCCGGGATGGTACCTAACTTAAGGCCACGGCCGCTTCCTTCCCTCTTCCTTGTCTATCCCTTCCAATCTTCCCATCCCCCTACAAGGCCCCTGTTCAGCATAGCAGGTGAGGCCGCCTGGGCGAGGTACTGGTCATACTCCCCAGTTGTATCCCCCGACCAAGAGTCTGAAGCTCCAGGACACTGCCCTTGAGGCGGTAGAGGTGGGATCCCTCGCTGAGTCCGAGGGAAAAGCCGAACCTGGAGGGTAAACACATGATGATGATGATTATTATTATTATCATTATATTATTATCAGCGAGCCCCGTGGTGTAGACATAGCTTGTGGGTCTCTTATTCTAAGGCGCTGGGTTCGCTTTCCGGCCAGTTCAAGGATTTTACTTCTGGACTGAGGAGCAGAACATGGTTCACTTAATACTAAATTTTCTCAAGTTCATAGTTACAGGAAAAAAACGTACAGTGAGAATATGACCCTAATGACCTAACGTGTAATATTAAGGGGAGATTAAAAGCCCTTTTGGTGAAAATATGACTTTTCATTTTTTTGCCTCAAGTTGTAGCGGGGTCTTTTCTGCTCATTTTGTTGTATCATTTGTTAAATTATGATGGATCTAAATATTTTAAAAATAATATTGAAATATGGCTTACATTGCTTCAATTTTATCTGTGAGGCACACCATACTGCGACACATTTTTCTAAAGCTTGTCTCAGAAAGTATTTTATGTAGAAGCTGGAGACATGGTATATTATTTATTTTAGGTTGGCAGAATTGCCAAAACAGGTGACATGCTACATTCATTTTAGGTTGGCAGGATTGGCAAAACAGTAATGGAAGAATTTCTTTTATATTTGTTGTAATGAGTGTGTATCTTCTCAGTATTTTTACTTTCAATATTATTTGGTTGTGGTGTGAAATATTCATAAGTTTCTTGGATTCGTATATTCTACAACAATGACTAAACCAAAGGGAGTGTTGAAGAAACGGCATAATAAAGTCCTACACGAACTTGGTGTTTGAATAGGTAAAAATACTGTCAGATGTTTCGAAGACCTAGATCGATTACGGACACAACAGGCGGAAATTGCAGCTCAGAACATGACCAAAAGAGCTAGGAGAGAAAGAAGAAACAATAAACTTGGTGTGGGAGATAAGAAACAGGATCCAGACTATGGAGCAGTGTGCTTCTAGTAATTGTATGAACATTTATTACTATAATCATGTGTGTAAGTTTTAAATCCTCATTTCTGAAAAAACATGTTTTTCTTGTACAAATGACCCATTATCTCAGAAACTATAACAGATAGACACTTGAAATCTTCAGATATAGCTAAGTAACATCTGTGAGTACAATGGATCTACACTCTTGTAAATTGCTTTTATATCTTGGGAGTTATGTGAATAAACGTTTCAAAATTTTGGAAAAAAATTGTAAACAAAAACTGAAACACATTTCCCAAGTAAGCTATCATATTGAGTGTAGATCAGTGTACACCATAAGTACTCAATAACCTTTAGTAAAAATTTCAAGTCTCTACTTGAACTAGTTTATGAGAAAATGGGTCATCAATATGGTAAATTTAACATTATAAGCATAGGGCTTTTAATCTCCCCTTAAAAGAAACGTTTTGACAGATACGACCGGGTGAAGAGCGTTGCACGTGCCATTACACGGTGTTGCCGTATTCCTGCATTTCTTTCTCCTTCTCTTCGATTTCGGCTCACTTGTTTGTTCGTTCAGACGCTGTGTTCTGTTGTGCGTAACTCAGAAGTGAGAGGTTTGGTAACTCCAAGCAACACCAGCCGACCAGCAGGCTTATCTCCATGGCAACCGCAGTGGGTCCGCCCACGTTTCCAAGGCAACCATACCCCCTACCCAGGCAGGCAGTAAACGGACCTCTTTCTAAGAACTGTCAGAGCGCATCTTTCAATATTAGGGCTACGGTGTACATAGACAAACACTGGTTGCCATGGTTACAATGGTGTTGGGAAATTGATGACGCTAATTCCAGATGGACCTCCAAACCAAAAACATGCCTATGTTAAAATAATGTTATTAAAAGCCATGTTCTACTGTATGTGATCGGCCAATAGGAAATGACTTGCGTAAATACTGATTACTGATAAATTTCAACAATGCGTTGTAATTAACTGTAATACTTATCACGCAAGACCTGGATTGCCCTGAATAGAATCAGAACAGGACATGGCTGGTGCAGAGCCGCTCTCCATAAGTGGAAAAAGCTATCTTTTTTTTTTTTTTTTTTTTTTTTGCTAGGGGCTTTACGTCGCACCGACACAGATAGGTCTTTTGGCGACGATGGGATAGGAAAGGCCTAGGAGTTGGAAGGAAGCGGCCGTGGCCTTAATTAAGGTACAGCCCCAGCATTTGCCTGGTGTGAAAATGGGAAACCACGGAAAACCATTTTCAGGGCTGCCGATAGTGGGATTCGAACCTACTATCTCCCGGATGCAAGCTCACAGCCGCGCGCCTCTACGCGCACGGCCAACTCGCCCGGTAAAAAGCTATCTAATACAGACTGTGGTTGCGGAGCTCCACACTAGACTATTCATCATATCGTCAGGGAATGTAAGATTCGAGCCTATGATGATGATGAAGATGATTTCCTGCTGGTAACTCTAGATACTGTACGCTGGACTGAAAAAACTTGATATTCAATTGTGAAGCACAAATTTCTTTGTTTCTCATCTGTACATATGTCTGATATTTTCTGTATAAGCCATACGCTAAATAAAGTGTGGATTACATTTTATTATATAAGAAATAACAATATTAATAAGACAGTGACTTCAGTCTTGGGTACTTGATAACAAGGGAGTAGACCACTACAGGTAATTCGACGTAATGCGCAAGCTGGTAAAGCTTTGGCGCCTAAAGCGTGTTTACATTTTGTTCAAGGGGAAAAGGTGAACAACACAGCAAACTGCCACATTGTTACTCGTAAGTGGACTTACATCAGAAACAACATCACAGTCGAATTTCACAGCTTAAAGTTGAAAACAATAATCACCACCGCCTTGACCAAAATGACATCTAAAACTATTCCTTAATAAATCATTCATCAGTTAATTGTGTTACATGTGTTCCAATGTAATAAATGTAGGATACTAAAAAAGAAACAACAAAGTCATTGAAAGTAGAAAGTAAAGGCTTCCAATCTCCGAAATCTACGCCAGGCCACCTTTGTCTCCCAGGAATTAACCTGCTACTCAATTTTGGTGCAGGCTGAATGAACCTCAGGGCCATGTGTATTTTTTTTGCTAAGGGGCTTTACGTCGCACCGACACAGATAGGTCTTATGGCAACGATGGGATATGAAAGGCCTAGGAGTTGGAAGGAAGCAGCCGTGGTCTTATATAAGGTACAGCCCCAGCATTTGCCTGGTGTGAAAATGGGAAACCACGGACAACCATCTTCAGAGCTGTCGACAGTGGGATTCGAACCCACTATCTTCCGGATGCAAGCTCACAGCCGCGCGCCTCTAACCGCACGGCCAACTCGCCCGGTCATATGTACACTGACTGACAGAGCAAATGCAACACCAAGAAGGAGTGGTCAGAACTTTATGCCAATTGCAGGGTAGACTGACGTCACTGAGGTATGCTCATGATGTGAAATGCGCCGCTGTGCTGCGCACGTAGCGAACGATAAATGGGACACGGCGTTGGCGAATGGCCCACTTCGTACCGTGATTTCTCAGCCGACAGTTATTGTAGAACGTGTTGTCGTGTGCCACAGGACACGTGTATAGCTAAGAATGCCAGGCCGCCGTCAACGGAGGCATTTCCAGCAGACAGACGACTTTATGAGGGGTATGGTGATCGGGCTGAGAAGGGCAGGTTGGTCGCTTCGTCAAATCGCAGCCGATACCCATAGGGATGTGTCCACGGTGCAGCGCCTGTGGCGAAGATGGTTGGCGCAGGGACATGTGGCACGTGCGAGGGGTCCAGGCGCAGCCTGAGTGACGTCAGCACGCGAGGATCGGCGCATCCGCCGCCAAGCGGTGGCAGCCCCGCACGCCACGTCAACCGCCATTCTTCAGCATGTGCAAGACACCCTGGCTGTTCCAATATCGACCAGAACAATTTCCCGTCGATTGGTTGAAGGAGGCCTGCACTCCCGGCGTCCGCTCAGAAGACTACCATTGACTCCAGAGCATAGACGTGCACGCCTGGCATGGTGCCGGGCTAGAGCGACTTGGATGAGGGAATGACGGAACGTCGTGTTCTCCGATGAGTCACGCTTCTGTTCTGTCAGTGATAGTCACCGCAGACGAGTGTGGCGTCGGCGTGGAGAAAGGTCAAATCCGGCAGTAACTGTGGAGCGCCCTACCGCTAGACAACGCGGCATCATGGTTTGGGGCGCTATTGCGTATGATTCCACGTCACCTCTAGTGCGTATTCGAGGCACGTTAAATGCCCACCGCTACGTGCAGCATGTGCTGCGGCCGGTGGCACTCCCATACCTTCAGGGGCTGCCCAATGCTCTGTTTCAGCAGGATAATGCCCGCCCACACACTGCTCGCATCTCCCAACAGGCTCTACGAGGTGTACAGATGCTTCCGTGGCCAGCGTACTCTCCGGATCTCTCACCAATCGAACACGTGTGGGATCTCATTGGACGCCGTTTGCAAACTCTGCCCCAGCCTCGTACGGACGACCAACTGTGGCAAATGGTTGACAGAGAATGGAGAACCATCCCTCAGGACACCATCCGCACTCTTATTGACTCTGTACCTCGACGTGTTTCTGCGTGCATCGCCGCTCGCGGTGGTCCTACATCCTACTGAGTCGATGCCGTACGCATTGTGTAACCTGCATATCGGTTTGAAATAAACATCAATTATTCGTTCGTGCCGTCTCTGTTTTTTCCCCAACTTTCATCCCTTTCGAACCACTCCTTCTTGGTGTTGCATTTGCTCTGTCAGTCAGTGTATTTCTAGAAATGCTAAATCTCGTTCATAAAATTTCCAACTCCCTGACGCAAATCGAACCCACGTCCTTCAAACCGAATCCAACACCCCCTTGTCACTTCTGGTACATAGCCCCAATGTAGGATAGTTTACATGACTTGCCAAATTTGAGATCTTCATAAACTGTGGGCGTGTTATCAAATGGAATAGCGTGTAGGAGTAACAATATTCAACACTCTTCCCTCGTAAGTCAGAATACAATAATAGTTAGATGATCGTAGGTTTTCATCGGGAGAAGTATTCTTACATTCTATATTGAACTAAACATGCTCCACTGGACATGTTTGTAATACAATTAATTCGTGAAGATGAGAACTATTCATTTAATCCAGTAAAAGCAACTTGTATTCCAAAGTACTTTCACACGTGCTAATTTCTCGTAGTTTTATAATTTGCACGTAATAAGGCACATACGCGATTTCTACACCAATTAAGTATCTATGTATGCATATATAATGAACCAGTTTAATTAAAACATAAATATTGTAAGTGAACTAATAAGCCCAACCTATATAAAATATGCTTTTGGATGTGCTGACAGAAAATTTCCGCATAGAAGCAGATTTTATACCCGAGAGAGAAATTAATTTAGCACCTATAATTAACAAGCTCTTAACTACATCTTTTAATAAGGAACAAATGTTTTCTGTATTTTAGAAGTATCTCACTCTGCATATGTTTAACAATCTGGCAATTATTTATTAAGAAGAGGGAAAGGGGTAATACACCTTTACAGGTCAACAGGTTCCATTTAAAAAATAGATATATATATATATTATAGCTGTAGGCCTACGTTAAGCACGGTTTCGCGCAGTCCAATAAAAGGAGGCTAGGTCTTGGCTCACAGTAATTCCTTCAACCAACATAGATACTTTTATGGATAATACATCTTTACCGATTGCTGTAGTCTTACATTTTGGTTGAAAAATATGTCAGTAGCATACTTGCATCTGCTCTGCCATTGAGGATCAACTAGGCAACTGTGGTTTAAGTTGGCCTAAAAGCTGAGGAATGAATTCGAGACACGTTTTCTTCTTCTTCGTCGTCGTCGTCTTCTTCTTTCGAAGGAATTGAATAATAATAATAATAATAATAATAATAATAATAATAATAATAAATTGTACATATATGTACCTGTAGTTTCATAATCAAGAGGGTGACTCCTTGCTTAGGCCGAGTCAGCCCATTATGTTACCGGCACAAGCCGAGCCTTCCTAAATTGATACAAATAATAATAATAATAATAATAACAATAGTAATGTGTGGCCTCTGAAGTGGGCTGGTGTAGATATTTCAAGTTCACGCCGCATAGGTGATCTGAGTGTATATGAGGATGGGACCCAACCAATGATGAATTCCAGTATTTAAGAAGGCACACGCCCACACAGCCCTCGTGCTAGCAGAATATGTACCGCCGCCACCACCACCACCACCAACAACACAGCTATACGCCATGGTGTTTTTGCTGCTTAAATTGCCATTGTGAGTGAGAAAATAATTATTTTGTTTCAATGATTATATAGGTACTAGTCATTCATTCATTCATTCATTCATTCATTCATTCATTCATTCATTCATTCATTCTTTCTTTCTTTCTTTCTTAATCCATTTACCAACCAGGGTTGGTTTCTTCCTCAGACTCAGCGAGGGATCCCACGTCTACCACCTGGAGCATGAGACTTTGGGTCAGGTGGATACAACAGGGGCCGAGGACCAGTAGCTCGTCTAAGTGGCCTCACCTCCTATGCTGAATAGGGGCCTTGTGGGGGGATGTAGAAGATCTAAAGGGATAGAAAACGAAGAGGGAAGGAATCGACAGTGGGCTTAAGTTAGGTACCACCCGAGCCTTTGCCTGGAGGAGAAGTGGGAAAACAGGGAAAACCACTTCGAGGATGGTTGAGTTGGTAATCGAATCCCCCCCCTTCTCGAATCCCCCCCCCCCTTCTACTCCGTTGACCTCCCGAGACTGAGTGGACCTCGTTCCAGCCCTCGTACCACTTTTCAAATTTCGTGGCAGAGCCGGGAATTGAACCCGGACCTCCGGGGGTGGGAGCTAATCATACTAACCACTACAGTACAGAGGCGGACTGTACTAGACATTAATTAATATAATAGTAATGGCGTATGACCCCCGGAGGGACCTGGTGCAAGTCTTCGTGTTAACGCCCTGTAGGCGAACTGCACGTGTGTGAGAATGGGGTCTTATCTAAGATGATTTCAAATGTTCAAGACGGCGCAAATACGTAGCCCCAGAGCCACAAGAATTAACTAACGAAAGTTAAAATCCCCGACCTGGCGGGAAATCGAAGCCGGAGGCCGTTAGACCAAACGTCAGCAAGCGAACCACTTGGCCATGGAGCCAGACAGTATTATATTATTGGGGAGTGTACGTTCAAGAGGTGCTATTTTCACCTTAAGAATGTTGTGGGAAAAGCGCATGAAACATAAAATAAAAGGCACATTGAACGTACCCACGATCGGGTTTGGTACAAATTTTGAGGAACTACATCTTTCTGGTGGATGGAAAACATGTGGATGAAATACTAATTCATTTTTCGGAAGTAGAAATAGCACCTTTTGAACAGACGAGAAAACATGACAACCTCCCCTCACACCACCACTCTCCAGCGGCAGCCCCATTGTCTATTAGCGGCTTATAGGATTTACTACGTCTACTGTATTCGGAGTTGCCAAATCGTCTACTGCACTCGACACGAAGAAAGGATAAAGAATGAAGAAAGCAGTTTGGCAACCTCTCCACACCAAACAAGGATCACTTAGAACTCGTTGACTCAGCAGGATGGAGGTTGTGAATTACTGCTGGATTCCAGATCTCTTCCAGGAACTCAGGTCATGTTTCCCAAGTACACGTTTGTTAACTCAACGAGAAAACTGCGAGAATAAAAGAACAATATTTAAATCATTTAGAATATCCGACTCGTTGGCTGAATGGTCAGCGTAGTTGCCTCCGGTTCAGAGGGATCCGGGTTCGATTCCCGGTCGGATCGGGAATTTTAATCGCTTCTGATTAATTATTCTGGCTCGGGGACTCTCATCATCATATTCAGACAACATACCACACTACCAACCACCACAGAAGCACGTAATAGTGTTTACATACCTCCATATAGGGTTGGCGTCAGGAAGGGCATCCGGCCGTAAAACAGGGCCACATCCACATGTTCGACGCAATTCGCACCCGCGACCCCACAGGTGTGGGGAAAAAGCGGTAGGAAAAGGAGAAGCAGATTTAAATCATTCAGAATAAGAAGAGTCCCACCCACCAATTAATATTACGGTTACTAGCTACGAATTGAAAATTCCTAGAGACACAAGCTATGCGTTGCTTAAGAACCGGAATCACGTAAGGGCACAATTGAGATGGTATACCAGAAGGGAAAAAAACATACCTGTATAGAACTGTGAACATGATCCAGAAGTATTCACTTAATGAAACAGCTCAGCTAATTTGTAAGCATGAGAAGAAATCTGAGTTCAGTTCGTATTTGTCAATTAGTTACGTGGTGCTCAACTGCCACGTTTGGCTGTATGTGAACGCTACGCGATGTATTTTCTCTAGCGACGCTATTCGTTGGGGTAATGAATTGTTTGTCAGCGTACAGCCAATGTCATCATTATTGATGGTCGGTTGAACCGAGTCTAAGCCTATTTCTGCAGGGATCTAATTCGAACACACCATCTCCCAAATACAAGCTAAGAGCTACATCGCGCCAAAGCGCTCGGTGGAAGCTACCCTCTGAAATCATTCCTAAGTTAATATTTTCGAATATTCCCAGTAGACATGAGGCAATACTCTTTTGTGATTGAAACTTCACAGTAAAATCGATAGGTGTCGCTTGAACTCGACTGTCTAATTAGAACGACTCTCAATAGTAGATCGTGATTGGTTCCTTTTGTTTCTCCCCAACCAATCAGAGCACATTTCTCACAAAAGCTCTGTCGGAGTGAGAACCTTCTAATGTTTTCACGTTTTCTCTCTTCATTTCGTTTTTCATTATAGCTAACAATAAATAGCACCTGAAGGCTCGCAGCAATATGCAGTGATATTCTTTTTACGCAGTTCATTAGCCAACTGTTTACCTGATGCGCGAGATGTTGCAGTGTCTAAGATTCTCGTGTCATCCCGGCTGAGATTGGCAGATTATAAGCCCTCTAGCAGGCACATCAATTCCTGTGACGCATGAAGGTCCAAGATTTACTTTCAACAGCATATTCATAAATGTAATCGATATATGATTAGTATGTAATGCATAAAACATGTTATTTTAAAATGACAAATAAATTAATGAAATAAATAAAAATCTAATAAAACATAAAGTAAAATAATTAATTAACAAAAATAAAAATAAATAAAAATAAATTAATTAAAAGGACAAATAAATGAACTCTCGCAGTATATCCCATACTGCACTGATCGGGTACCGTATCGAACGGAATGGCCCGCGCGTGTTAACACGCTACGGCTATGGAGCCAAGCTTTGTATTCGGGAGACGAGTGGCCCTGAGCCCCAGCGTCAGCTGTCCTGAGAATGGTTTTCTCTGGTTTCCCAATTTCACTTCTAGGCAAATGCCGGGGCAATTATTATTCATAGGCCACAGAGTATTCTTCCCACCTCCTTATCCAAATTCATTCACCATCATTTCATTTCATCTTCATTAGTTCCTGAAGTGAGGTTGTTATGAGGAAGGACATCCGGCCGTAAAAAAATCACGCCATTAAATTTCATCTCACCTCATCCCCGACCCGTAACAGGGCACGGGGCTAAGGGGTAGACAAACAACAACTGCACTGATGGGGTCTCATTTGACTCCATCTCTAAACGTATGCCTGCTTTTTCAGTTCAATAATCATGAGAAAAATTGTCAAATCTTGTTAAAAATTGTTCTAAACTGCTGAAGAATTTGACAAGATTTGGAAATATTTAGCAAGGGTTGATAGAATTTTTTTTAACGGAGGAAAGGCAATAAGCAGTTGTGGTTCTAGGACAAGCATTGGGATATATTCATAAGAAGAGAAACGCGCAACAAAGCTTAATTTACAAGGGGAATAGATTATTGTTGTTACATTTTACCCCTTACTGGGGCAGTCAAATGAAAACCGAACACCCACTTCGACGTGGCCATGGAATGGTTTTATTCACAAGCGTTAATACATTTTTCCCATTGGGAGACCCAAATGAAACAGGCGTCCACCATTGTCTTTCTTGACGTCGCCAAAAATGTGAAAATCACAACGTGAAAGACCGGGCTGTACGGAGGATGTTGAAGTGTTCCCCAACCAAATTGCTAAAGCGTAGCCTTCGACAGACTGGAAGTATGGGGATGAACATTATCATGCAACAGGATGACTCCGTCTGACAGCATTCCAGGGCGTTTTGACTTTATGACGCATCGCAGTTTCTGCTAAGTGTTATCATAGCGCTGCAACGCGAGAAAACGGACTACACTTCTCTGTTCTTCTTTGTTTGCCTCCATTTCTATAGCTGGATGAACACATTAGACCAATTCGCGCATCAAGAAAGACTGCGTGCACCGGTGAGTTGTCATTATGCAGTTCTCCTACCACAGCGATGGCAGTATCGATACGTAAAAAGAGTGTTGCCGCTTTTCACACGGAATGTGTGTTATGGCGGGTGTTCGGTTTTCATTTGATTGTCCCTTATAATTTTTGCAATAACTGCCATGTAATATTTTCTTATTGGCCCTTTCCCCAGTTTATAAGCGTCTGTAGTTGGTATGAATGTGACCCAGTTTTACGGTCGTATTCCCTTCCTGACACCAACACTATGTGAAGAAATGTATTTCTATGTATTTCTGTGGTAGTTGCTAGTGTGGTGTATTTAGATGAAGAGGTGTGTTTTACGACGAACTCAAACTCCCAGTTCCCGAGTCAGTGGAATTAATCACACGCGCGGCCTGGAATCGAACCCACGGATCTCAGAATTAGAGGCCAGTACGTTGATAATTCGTCCAAGAAGCCAGACGTTAAAACACGACATGATGCCCCCTGCCCTCAATATATTATTATGGAATTTAAAATAATAATGGCCGCCTCTGTGGTGTAGTGGTTAGCGTGATTAGCTGCCACCCCCGGAGGTCCGGGTTCGAATCCCGGCTCTGCCACGAAATTTGAAAAGTGGTACGAGGGCTGGAACGGGGTCCACTCAGCCTCGGGAGGTCAACTGAGTAGAGGTGGGTTCGATTCCCTCCTCAGCCATCCTGGAAGTGGTTTTCCGTGGTTTCCCACTTCTCCTCCAGGCAAATGCCGGGATGGTACCTAACTTAAGGCCACGGCCGCTTCCTTCCCCCTTCCTTGCCTGTCCCATCCAATCTTCCCATCCCTCCACAAGGCCCCTGTTCAGCATAGCAGGTGAGGCCGCCTGGGCGAGGTACTGGTCATTCTCCCCAGTTGTATCCCCGACCCAAAGTCTGAAGCTTCAGGACACTGCTCTTGCGGCGGTAGAGGTGGGATCCCTCGCTGAGTCCGAGGGAAAAACCGAACCTGTAGGGTAACCAGATTAAGAAGAAGAAGAAGAAAATAATAATAATAATAATAATAATAATCATAATAATGCTACGGGCTTTACGTTTCACTAACTACTTTCACGGCTTTCGAAGACGCCGAGGTGTCCACTACCCTTCTGGAAGGGTATTTTTTAAGCACTAAAAGGGAAACAGGAGGGCATCATTGTTAATGGGATCACAATAAACAATACTGTTCTGCTTGTAACAAGTGCTGAAGATCTGTAGACATTACTAAACTGTGTGGTCGAACACAGTGCTACAGCAGGTATACGTTTAAACACGAACAACACCAAACTTATGGTCATAAGCAAATATGTCATTGAACCTGTTAAATTGATAGGAGCTGGCACTGGAGCAAGTGCAACGCTTTTAGTATCTCCGCAGTGTATTGATCACAGCTGAAACAATGCTGTTGAAATTAGGACCCGGATTGAACAGACAAGGACTGCAATTCAAGTGAATGAGCCAGCTTCTCTGTAACAGAGACTTCGAGATCAATCTCCGTCTCCGTTTACTTCGGTGTTATGTATTTTCTGTCTTAATGTATGGTGCCGAGACTAGACCCTAACAGAGAACACCACCAAAAATCTTCGATCCTTTGAGGTGTGGAGCTATCGACGCCTGCTCCGAATATCATGCGGTGAAAGAATACCTAACAATGAAGTACCCCAACGTCTGAACAAAGAGCTGGAGGTCATGCACAGCATTAAAAAGACTTGAGTACTCGACCATATTATTCGAAATGATACATATAGATTCCTTCAGCTTATCTTCTTCCTCTTCTTCTTCTTCTTCTTAATGTGCTTACCATCTCTCGTACTCAGCGAGGGATACCACCTTACCACCTCAAGAGCAACGTCCTGGAACGTGAGACATTGGGTCGGGGGATACAACTGGGGAGGATGTCCAGTACCTCACCCAGGTGGCCCGACCTGCTATGCTGAACAGGGGCCTTGCGGGGTGATGGAAAGATTGGAAGGAATAGACAAGGAAGAGAAGTGGCCGTGGCCTTAAGTTAGATACCATCCCAGCATTTGCCTGGAGGAGAAGTGGAGAAACTACGGAAAGCCACTTCCAGGATGGCTGAGGTAGGAATCGAACCTACCTCTACTCAGTTGACCTCCCGAGGCTGAGTGGACCCCGTTCCAGCCCTTGTACCACTTTTCAAATTTCGTGGCAGAGCCGGGAATCGAACCCGGGCCTCCGGGGGTGGCAGCTAATCACAGTAACAACTACACCACAGAGGCACACTCAGCTTATCATTCAAGGTAAAACTGACGTAAGGAGAAATAGGGGAAGAAGGAGATATTTTGACTACCGAATCTACGAGAATGCTATGGGCTCTGTACCCCCACTCTTCCGAGTTGCTGAGAACAAGGAACAGATCGCCCTAACGACAGCCGACATCCAATTAAGATATGGTACAATAATAATAAGAAGAATAAGAATAATTTCTTCTTCGTGACAGTTAATCTGCCGACACGATGCTGACATATTTGAGTACCTTCAAATATCACCGGACTGAGCCAGGATCGAACCTAACAAGTTGGCGTCAGAAGGCCAGCGCATCAACCGTCTGAGCTACTCAGCCCGCCATACCTTATAATTTAGTGGTCGTGAAAGTCTGCGTTTTAATGTAATATTCGTGACACAGCTAGAAAACCAACCCCCCAGTCCACGATAACAGACGATTCGACGTACAGTGTACCCATTTTCAATAATGAGAGATATGACGTTTTATTTTGCATGCTAACAGCAAATTTTATTTAAAACACGTGTAGAAAAGTAAACAGCTTCAATATGATAACCCCCACAAGCAGTGCTGTTCGACAGTTCCCGCGAGCTATCGACAGTTAACGTTTAATATCAAGAATATTCATCGGCCATCGCCTCACAAAATACAGAAGCATAAAATAAAATGTTACAGCATCACGAAGCTTGATTACATGTTAACCGTACAGTCATTATCCTGTAAGACATATACAGAGCAGCAATGGGCCTTTTAACAAGCTCTGGACACAACATGTCATTAGCAGTGGGACAAAGTGGATTAACATGACAGTGCTCTTCTGTGGAGGTGCTTGCCACTGCCTTGTTACGTTACCACGGCAGCTATTCTCGAGATATGAGCGACGTACCACAGTATATTTGTCTCGAGAGTGAAATGACATTATTCATTATGACGAAAGTGGGCACATGGGCTATGAAAGAGGTGCTGGAAATGTATTGAACCCATTACTTACAGAATTCCGCTTACACTATCTGGCTCTATCCGTAAACCAACAGTTTTATTATTTCCGGTCCTTTAGCGCCCTTCGTAGGTCATACTACCCGGTATATAATAATTTCGTGTGGCTATTTCTAGCCGAGTGCAGCCCTTGTAAGGCAGACCCTCCGATGAGGGTGGGCGGCATCTGCCATGTGTAGGTAACTGCGTGTTATTGTGGTGGAGGATGGTGTTATGTGTGGTGTGTGAGTTGCAGGGATGTTGGGGACAGCACGAACACCCAGCCCCTGAGCCACTGAAATTAACCAATGAAGGTTAAAAACCCCGACCCGGCCGGGAATCGAACCCGAAGGCCAGTACGCTGACCGTTTAGCCAACGAGTCGAACATACTACCCGGTGAAACTCCAGGAGTTTCAAAACTAACTGGGAAAGGAAAGCTTACAGAGTTCAGAAATTTAACATACACTGGCCATGATTCCAACTGCAGACGGTTATTTTTTAATTTTAAGTAACAGTTACAACCTGCGTTTCATTCTTTGGGAAATGAAAAATGAAATGGCGTATGGCTTTTAGTGCCGGGAGTGTCCAAGGACATGTTTGGCTCGCCAGGTGCAGGTCTTATGATTTGACTCCCGTAGGCGACCTGCGCATCATGATGAGGATGAAATGATGATGAAGACGACACATACACCCAGCCCCCGTGCCAGCGAAATTAACCAGTGTTGGTTAAAATTCCAGACCCTGCCGAGAATTGAACCCGGGACCTCTGTGACCAAAGGCCAGCACGCTAACCATTTAGCCATGGAGCCGGACACCTTTTGGGAATGAAAATGAAAGTCCACATCCTGTTTCCAGTCATTCGATCCGGTCGGAAATGGAATGAATGAAGCCGACATCTAGCGGCGAGGATAGGAATTGTGCCGGCTGCCGAAGCCTGTCGCACTCCTCTGGGGCAATGATTAATGACTGACAGATGAAAGGAAATGATATTGAAGAGTGTTGCTGAAATGACAGATGACAGGAAAAACCGGAGCACCCGGAGAAGAACCTGTCTCACCTCCGCTTTGTCCAGCACAAATCTCACATGGAGTGACAGGGAGTTGAACCACGGAACCCAGCGGTTAGAGGTCGGCACACTGCCACCCGAGCCACGGGAGCTCTACAAACCGCGAGAGGTATTTTTTAAAATTTAAACAACAGTTACAACCTGCGTTTCACCCTTTTGGGAATATCGCAGAATATTTAGTATCGAGAGTGCATATGAAAGCTATAGTTAATAACAGTTGTTCAGGTTGTCTGGTATTTCTCATTGACTTAAGATCTGGCATACTTCATTCATAAACTCAACATTCCCAGGGTTTGAAATAACTTTGCACTTATATATATATATATATAACCCTATTAGTGTCCGACTCGTTGGCTGAATGGTCATCGTACTGGCCCTCGGTTCAGAGGGTCCCGGGTTCGATTCCCGGCCGGGTCGGGGATTTTAACCTTCATTGTTTAAGTCCAATGGCCCGGGGGCTGGTTGTTTGTGCTATCCCCAACATCCCTGCAACTCACACACCACACATAACACTACCCTCCATCACAATAACACGCAGTTAGCTACACATGGCAGATGCCGCCCACCCTCATTGGAAGGTCTGCCTTACAAGGGCTGCACTCGGCTAGAAATAGCCACACGAAATTATATTTTAAAAAACCCTATTAGTCAAACACCCAGAAAATTATTGAATATTTACAATATACACAACAGTATAACAGGTACCTGAAAAATATTACAGTTTTATAATAATACTAGCTGTAGTAGGCTCTGTTCGGATACTTTCTTCAATGTTTAATTTTAGGATTTGTATTTATTTTCATTACATTTGAGACGAAGATTAGCAAAACACTGTAGAACTGACCATCAATAGGAAAGGAACGAACTCAAACCTCTTTTTTGGAAGGAACAAAATTATAATCAGTTTCTCAGTACCTCGCAAGCACAACCTTCGCAGACAACACTGTCAAGCAGGAAATACTCACCAAGATACAGAAATCATCAAACTTTTACAATCAAGTCAGAAATTTGCTCTGGAACTGCAAAATACCACAATAATAAAAAACAACCCTGTACCACACCTACCTCGTACCAGTTCTCACATACGGTCTAGAGGCATGTACTCTCATAAACAATGACTACAGCAGAATTCAGGCAAGAGAAATGAGATTCGTTAGAACTGTGAATCAAACTAGACTGCTCGAAAGAACAAAATCAGGAATGAAGTAATGTAATAAAGATTTTTTTTGCTAGGGGCTTTACGTCGCGCCGACATAGATAGGTCTTATGGCGACGATGGGATAGGAAAGGCCTAGGAGTTGGAAGGAAGCGGCCGTGGCCTTAATTAAGGTACAGCCCCAGCATTTGCCTGGTGTGAAAATGGGAAACCACGGAAAACCATTTTCAGGGCTGCCGATAGTGGGATTCGAACCTACTATCTCCCGGATGCAAGCTCACAGCCGCGCGCCTCTACGCGCACGACCAACTCGCCCGGTATGTAATAAAGAAGCGTAGATTTCAGTGGTATGGGCACATTATGAGAATGAAGAGCGAGAGACCTGCCAGAAAATACTTCGACCTTACTGTCCAAGGAATAAGACCAAGGGGAAGTCCAAGGAAACGCTGGATAGACACAGTGAACTCAGAGGTGGAGGAGAGAGGTCTCAAATTGGAAGATGTCCTGGAACAGAAGATGTATTCAGACAGGAAGAAATAGCGAGCGCTTGTACACTCCACCCGGGAAGCTGGAGTTGGAAAATGTTTATTATTTTTATTGTTGCCATTAATGCTTTCACGGCCCGTACTTATAAACATGATACTGTATATGCTTTTGACTGCCCCTTCACTATTGTTATTTCGTCTCGGTGTTTTTTCCAAATTCGTACGTTCCTCGTCGCCAGATGTTTTATTCCAGGCTTATGTCTATGTCTTACACCTGTCATATGTTACGCAAACACGTTATGTGAACCGCTTAGTCTGATTGTGATAGTTCTGTCAGCTTCCGCTTCGAACGCTAGCGTTGTACCACGTCCTGGCGGCCATCTGGTGGTAAATGAACGTACCATTTCCATTTCTACTTCTATTATAACGTTCCAAATTTAAACGTGTCATTGTTTAAGAAGCCTTTCTCGTGGACAGTCGAGAATTCTTCTGAGGTCGCAGAGCACAGTTTTCTGCAAACCGTTAAGAATTTCACCTTATTTTATTGACACGGCACAAGCCCAAAAGCCTATACAATATCATGTCTATTATTTTTATTATTAACTGTCTGGAGTCAATTTTTGTAGATTTATTTATTGTGACGTTCACTGATAGTTTACGAACACTTTTGTAAATTTAGAGTTGTTATGTGTTAAATTTTAAGTTTTAGTTTGAGATTATAATTTCGCATTAAACTATTTCCTTGTGGCAGCCCAGATTGTCTGGGAAGTAGTCGATCCTTTCAAAGAAATAATAAAAATAAGGTATAACTATATGTATTTACGCCTCGCGCTATAGATATATAATGTAGACGATTTCCAACTGCCATTGGGACTGTCACCAATGTCTCTAGAGACATGACTGTGGACTCAACACAAATATCGGTCTTTTTGAACATTTTCTTTTCACCCCTTCTCAACCGCCGACGCAGGATGATCTGGGACTTTAAACGACATCCAGGGTGTCAGAATTCATCTCAGCAACTCCGAAAACTATATATTCGACGCTAATATAGGTCGTTTTCGATAACTGGTACATTTCCTTCCCTCCGCTAGGAGTGCTTAGGGATGTCTTTCCCTCAACAGTACTTTTTTCCTGATACTAAGTTATATTTGTATCAAGTCATGTTATGAGATATGCTGGAACGTACACACATACAAACATAATCTAGGCCTTTTTTGGACATATTATTTTCCATCCATTCTCACCCCCATGCCGATGAGGGCTGAGCTTGTACTTAAACGGCATTGGGAGTGTCACTGTTCATGTCACTGACCCCGAAAACTATGGGTTCCTTTACTGAATAGTAGGTTATTGCTTCTGACTCGAGTATTGCACGTTATAAATTTCATATTAGATCCCGTATTGTCGAAGTATCAACTCGTGAAAATTTATATTTTATAATTCCACCTTTACAGTACTGTAATTGTCTTTATTAAGAAGACTACATTAAATTACACTCGTAAAATATGTTTCGTCCTCTTATAGGACATCTTCAGTAACAAATACAAATACATAACATTAAAAATAAGGCGAGGACACATTAAAATAAGTGAATGCAAAGTCTTTGTATCCTGTGACGCGGCGTGATAGCGTCTTGTGCTATTATGATGATCTGGGTCTAATCACGGATGATATTGAGTCCATTTTGTATAGCGCAACTACCAAGAGATGACAGTTCAGAATTTAGTTCTAGTATAGTTTCCGAGATGTTACATGGGCCATACTGTTTGTAAATCTGCAATTCATCATCATAAATAAGGTAAGCAAAGGCTATCAGTGCCTTGGAAATATCGTTCATAAAAAGCATAAATAATACTGGGCCCAGCACAGAACCTTGAGAATCTCCACATGTTACTTACCTGCAGGAAGATGAACTATTGTAACTTTATGAATACGAGTAAGTGAGTTTTAAGACGTTTTCGCGTAAAAAGGACAGTTTTGATCAACCCCGTGCACTTACTTTTGAAACTAATGAGAAGGCTTTCATAAACAATGCGTAAATTTGGCCTCTCCACAGGCACCCATCCACTATATTTGCACCTACGTCTCGGTTATCTACTTCACTGTGACACGCTAGTCTCCCTGTCACGACATGGTCCCATGATTCACAGAGAAAGTTTGCAACGGCAAAGAACTCTTAGACGTAAGTGTTGGCTAGGGACACTTCGAAGTCGGCGTGGGGGCTGCGTGCTCGTTGATCTTGAGGACTGTTCCCGGCTTTGTGTCACCAATGGTGGAGTGGTCTCAGAGTAGCGCCAGACTAACAAGGCGTCCCTTTACATGCTTGAGAGGTTTCTGTACTCCATTCATTTCTTTTTATTTCTTCGTTTTACATCTTAATCTTCTCAAAATATTATTTCTCTCGAAGTCCATCCCCTCTCTCCCCTGTGGGCGTGGGCAGTAGAATACATCCACGGAAGAAGAGGTCATTAGCAGGAGCCAACCCCAGGGGCTCTCAACTTGTGAGTAAGGTTTTACGATCGCGAGTCCCCACGAGTCCTATCCGATCTCACTTGGTCAACTCTAGTTCTCAAGGACATTATCCTAATATTAAAAGAAGCGCTCTAACAGCTAGCACACGAAAGGTCCGCTTACTACCTGCCTGCTTGAGCAGAAATGTGTGGGGGTATGGTTGCCATGGAAACCTGAGTGGACCCACAGCGTTCGCCATTAAGACGAGCCTGCTGTTTCAAGAGGTGTGGGACCTTTCACTTCTTTGTAACGGCACTACAGTAGCCCCTCCTGCCTGCGCTATCTGTCAGAACGCATCTTTTAACATTAGGACTATAGTTTTGTGAGGTCTAGAGTGTTTTCACTTCCCCGCCCTTCTAAGCCCTTTCACCTCCTGTACCGCTACCTCCCCTTTTTCGAATTAAGAGAGGATGGCCGTCCGGTTGTATTGTACTTCCCCATAAACTTATAATCACCACCAGTTCGCTGAATGGTACCGTACGGGCCGCTTAGCTGTAAGCTTGCATTCGGGGGAGGGTGGACTCCAAACTCACCATCGAAAGCCCTAAAAATGTATTTCCATGGTTTCCCACTTTCACACCTTAATTAAAGCTTCTGTCTCAGACCTAGCTCCTTTCCTCTCCCATCGCCGCTGAAAACCTAAGTCCGACGTTAAACCAATAGCAAAAACATAAAAGAAAACTCTATTAGAAGAAGAAGAGGGAGAAATAATGTCAAGAAGGGAGAGAGCAGGTTGAAGCTGAGCTGCGGAAGTACTTCAGTGACGTATGATTGCACAGGAGGTTTTTGTTTAAGTTCGAGGGACAGATCTATGTAATATCTTGGCCGCCGCTCTAAGACGATTGGGCGGTTTGTTCGAGCGGAAGTACGAAGGAAGAGCGAGTAACAGGAGGCTGAGAGTTTCAATTTCTCCTGTCTGTGAGAGACAAAGACACTGGTGACCTAATTCCGTACTGTAAGCTGAGAGGAGTCGTGGCAGACTAGTTACATTGTACCAGATGTCTCAGTGAAGAAAACGTACACATGTATGTATTTAAAATGAAATAAGTATTAATAATGAGTTTTTCATTATGTAAAAAAGCGAAGTCATGGAGGCCTTTGGGCTACTTTCATAAATATCCTGAATGGGGTGTTCGTTCAAAGGATCCTGGATTCAATTCTCGGCCGGACTGGGCATTTTAACTTTTACTTGAGGACTAAGAGTGTTAGTCTTAATGCACACTTCAACATCAATATACCACTTTGCCAACCATGACGGAAATTCTTAATACCTCTACATACGGCTGGTGTTGAGACGGGCGCGTATACGTAAAACTAAGCCAATATGACATGTGTGACGCCAGAAAGGTATAAGAACAGTGACAGAGAAAGGAAAAAGAACTCTGGTAGCTCATGGGGAGGAATTATGCCGAATGTTTTATGTTGCAGTCAACAGGAGTCAGATTTGGAGTGAATTCTATTTACTCCATGTTTGACACAGGTATTGGAAAATGTAGCTTTTATTGAAGACTTTTTAATGGCAGTGACATTATGGAAGACTTTTTTATGTGTTTGTAAGATGAATAGGTGAAACGATTTTGAAGATATTATTTTCCAAAAAGGCCAAAATGTTTGCCCTTTAGAACATTACGAGTTATACTTTTCAGCACTTCGGCATTTAAAAAAAGTTGGTAAACACACTAAGTATGCAGATATATGTGTATAAAATTCCATACAGATGGAATTAGTACTTTGTTTAGAAAATGTACCTAAATTTGATAAAATTAACATTGTGAAGACGGGGCGCACCACCTCGCATTGGGTGGTGTTGAGTAATCACTAGAGCCAGAATGATCAGAATGCTTAGGCCTACTCTTCAAGCGAGTAACAAGTATACTCTAACCCGCAAAACGGTCCTGCTAAGAGATTCCCATAAACATTAGGCGTACGGCCGATCAGAAGTCCCAGAAGTTATGTTACTCTCACTGATTTACGTTAGATCGAGCTAGACGGCACTTCCTACCAGCCAAATTAGTTCGAGTTCTAACCTTTTACTGCTTGAACATCTAGGCTATAGAACATGACTTGTGCATCTGGATATTATAAAAGGTGCTATCCAAGAGTCAATGTTTCTGCAATAGTGTTTTCTAGTTCAGTGTGGAAAGCAATGGCAAACTACCTCATTTCTCACCTTCCATACCACGGCTCAATATAGCACCGCTATCAGATTTGACGTAAAACGTCTTTTAGATCTGTATGGTTGGGGTGGGGTTACCTTTGGCTAGTGGGTATGCACGAAATTGTATAGACCGAACACTTCTTTATAACTAGGAATGTATAACATACCCGAATGGATCATGTGTAATTCGAAAGAAATATGTAAATTAAACAGTAAATGTGGAACTAATGACGTCATCATACGAAATAATATGGACGCCGGTTACGGATGCATAATCACGTTTAGCTTGCAGCTTCCTGCTATATATAGGTGTGAATGGATTTTACCACCAGGTTTTATGTTGTAAATAACCGACAGTGTTCGTATCAGGCGAGTGCGGTGGCTACAGCAGTCGTTGAAATTCTCCAGAACGCTCCTCGAACCAATTCTGGACAACTTGAGGCCGATGACGCGGTGCATTAACCTGCTGGAATATCTCATCCTTGTAGGCGTACGTAAACTTTATGAATGTTCAGGTGTATCAGCGGATCCAGCCCAGGCCACGTGAACACGGCCCACACCATTATGGAGCTGCCATCAGCCTGCATGGTGATTAGTTATGGGGGCCTGTGCCATACCTGAACCTTACCATCAGCTCGAAACAACTGGAACAGTGACGAATTGTAATACCAATATTGTAAATTTTCCAGCTAATTCCTAGTTCCCAGGTTTCTCCCCAGTGTGCTAAATTGGGCTCATCAGTTGGTAAATAGCACACCTACCAAGATGCATGGCTAGTGCATTATAAACTTATTCATTCGGGACATATATTTCAGGTTCCTTGTGAGAATCATCATCTATATCAACGGCGACTAATTGGACCAAGCTAATTGACGCTAGTCCTCCAGGGTCCAATTAGCAACCTCACACGCCCAAGTGAGACGCTATGCCTCTGTCGTGGTATTAACAAGTGCACTCCGGTAGGTCTTCTGCTCCCGTATCCCACCAACGTTAAGGAACGATGCGTGACCTTCTGGAAATGCGTCTGATACGTCCTGTATTTAATGTGCGTGTGACTTGAATAAGTGTGGCTTATGTGTTTCCACGACGCCGTTAATCGCAATTATTAAGCATCCGTGGTCGGCCACTGCGCAGTTCACTGCGGGTGATAAAGACTTCCATGACGTATTCCCGATTCACACACGCGACGCCGTCGATCAAGAATTGTTAAATGTCCATACAACTTCGACAATGGAATGTTCCATCCATCTGGCCGTCGCTATCACGCCCCGTTTGAAAGACGATCATTCAGGTCACCACAGACGGTGTTTACACTCAATCTTGAGACTGATCACCCCTGATATATGTGTGGATACTTCTGAGACGTCACCGACTGCTATTCCCTGACTTTTGACATGTCACTGTATTTTGTACTTTCTACTAACTACAGTCGAACCTCCATTACTCGAAATTTCAATACCTCGAAATAATTCCAATTTCCCTGCCATCTGTTCTGTTCTTCACGTGTATTGTTTTTTTAATTTTATTTTTTTGCTATTTGCTTTACATCGCACCGACACAGATAGTTCTTATGGCGACGATGGGACAGGAATGGTCTAGGAGTGGGAAGGAAGAGGCCGTGGCCTTAATTAAGGTACAGCCCCAGCATTTGCCTGGTGTGAAAATGGGAAACCACGGAAATCCATCTTCAGGGCTGCCGACAGTGGGATACGAATCTCACGTGTATTTATTTCTCTATTACTCGCAATTCGATTACACGAATTTCTTCATTTTTTTTCGAAGCAAACGTTTCCTCCATAGTAGCTAAAAATATTCCGTAACTTGAATTTTGTACAACATTAAGTATGCAGTACAACATTTAAGGTTTGTGTGTTATTGTTCCTTAACGTACTACGGCATATCCTCCCGTCAAACTTCGGTGTGTTAACATTGCGGCGTATCCATACACCACTGGTGCGTTGACTATAGACAGCCGGAGCTGTCTGAAACCTCTCCAGGATAGTCTCTAGACCAAGCGTTAAGTGCGCTGACTATTCTTCAATCCCACATACAGAGTCAGTCGAATGTAAATGTTTTAACAGAAATAACAGTTGTTGAAACCTGTGCGGAAGAAAATAAGCTTGAGGCCGAAAAACTTAAGAAACCGACGGCTTTCTTCCAAGTTGTTCACGGAGGTATGTTACAAGTTCCTCAACTGTATGTATTCTGTCTTCAACGACTTGCTATAATAACTGTTGTAATTAAGATGACAAAATAATTTTAATTACTGCGTTGATAGGGTGAAAGTTCCCTTTGCGGATCATTGTAAATACCTAGGTATAAATATAAGGAAAGATCTTCATCGGGGTAATCACATAAATTTGATTGTAAATAAAGGGTACAGATCTCTGCACATGGTTATGAGAGTGTTTAGGGGTTGTAGTAAGGATGTAAAGAAGAGAGCATATTTGTCTCTGGTGAGACCTCAACTTGAGTATGGTTCCAGTGTATGGGACCCTCACCAGGATTACTTGATTCAAGAACTGAAAAAAATCCGAAGAAAAGCAGCTCGATTTGTTCTGGGCGATTTCCGAGAAAAGAGTAGCGTTACAAAAATGTTGCAAAGTTTGGGCTGGGAAGACTTGGGAGAAAGGAGACGAGCTGCTCGACTAAGTGGTATGTTCCGAGCTGTCAGTGGAGAGATGGCGTGGGAGGTCATCAGTAGACGAATAAGTTTGAGTTGTGTCTTTAAAAGTAGGAAAGATCACAATATGAAGATAAAGTTGGAATTCAAGACGACAAATTGGGGCAAATATTCGTTTATAGGAAGGGGAGTTAGGGATTGGAATAACTCACCAAGGGAGATGTTCAATAAATTTTCAATTTCTTTGCAATCATTTAAGAAAAGGCTATGAAAACAACAGATAGGGAATCTGCCACCTAGGCGACTGCCCTAAATGCAGATCAGTAATGATTGATTGATTGATAGTTAGGTTTTGCATGGTTAAATAACACTTATGATTACATGCAATCCCCAAAGGCGAGAATTCTCTATATCTTGAAACTTCGATAACACAAAATAAAATTCAGCTCCCGCGGTGAATCGAGATATCGAGACTCGATTGTACATTTACGGTTTTCTGAGACACCGAGGTGTCGGATAGTTTGTACTGGAGGAATTATTTTAAGTGTCGATAGACATAACGCACGTGGCTAGCGCATTAGAACACATTCAAATACCACTTGTCTGGGACGGGGTGGAACCTGCCAACTTGGACTCAGCCAGCGTCCTACCATACGACCCACTCAACCAGAATTATATTTATTTATTTTATTTATCTATTTATTTATAACAATGTACCCGAAACAAATTAACAAATGTTTAACTATTCTGCAGCACTTAGTGCAAACGTCATAAATAGTGGATGCATTCATTTAATGATATTCCTCATAGAGTCAGAATAATAAACTAGTAAATGCACTGTACTCAGAGTGAGACACTTTTGTACAAACACAGCTGAGTGAATATAATCTCATGGAAATGGTATCAACTATGGAAGGCAAAACATGAACATGTTTTAATGTTCAGCCAACAGCTTACTCGTTAAATCATATTATTACGCTTATATAAACATATTTACTATATTATTGCAACCTTTAATTACAGATTCAAAATTAATTGCATTAAGCTGCAATTACAAGAAAGCTAAACACACGAAAGGCGTGCATTGAGGAGAGAAAGGCAGAACACAAAGAACGAATGTGGGAGTCCTGAGGAAAATTAAAGCCTGAACTAGGAGACGGTTGAAATACCGTAGTCCATCGCTGAGCGAAACGAAATTTAATAAATATCCCCTGTGGGTTGGGGTGCTAGAATACATCCACGGTATCTCCTAAGTCTCTGGTAAAACCCCAACTAAAGTATGGTTCCAGTGTATGGGATCCTCACCAGGATTACTCGATTCGAGAAGAGGGAGAAATACAAAGAAAAGCAGCTCGATTTGTTCTGGGTTATTTCCGACAAAAGAGTAGCCTAACGAAAATGTTGCAAAGTTTGGGCTGGGAAGATTTTGGAGAAAGGAGGTTAGCTGATCGAATAAGTGGTATGTTCTGAGCTGTCAGTGGAGAGATGGCGTGGAATGACATTAGTAGACGAATAAGTATGAGTGGTGTTTTTAAAAGTAGGAAGGATCACAATATGAAGATGAAGTATGAATTAAATAGGATAAATTTGGGGCAAATATACATTTATAGAAAGAGGAGTTAGGAATTGGAGTAATTTACCTAGGAAGGTTCTCGATACATTTACAAATTCTTTGAATTTAATTAAACAGGTAAACAACTGATGGGGAATCTGCCACCTGGGCGACTGCCCTAAGTGCAGGTCTGTGGTAATTAATTGATAGGTTGAATGAATGATTGATTGAAAATTAAAACTGCGTTTGGAGGGAGCTAAACGAGCATACCACGGGCGCCATGGCCGCTTGGGGAGGCCTGGTCTACTGTGGAAAATCTTACTTTGCTATTTGGGAAACCGAGCAACAGCATCCAACTGTAGAAGTATTTCCCCAGGTCGACTCAAATACATTGCATAATGGGTACGATTACCTAACAGTTCAGAATGGACACATTTACACTTCCTTACCTAAAGTTCGTGATAGTCTACATTTGGCACGTTTAAACCCAAACTTCTCACACACCATATACAAGCACTAAAACTCTATGGTATTCCTGGCCGTAACATTCCCCAAACATGCACGTCTACATCCTGACATCTTAACTTGGCAGAATACAGTCCATGACATGCTACACGCTCTCGAGTTATTTACAGACAGCCATAAATTTCACGAGTCCGCCAACTGACACTCTAGAGTTTAATACTATTGATTTGAACGATTATAGGCGAAACCTCTGACTACTTTGGAACCCCATTCTAAGCCCAACCTGCTCCATACTGCCTATCTCTGGTAGACAATCGATAATCTACGATAATTACAATGATAATAATGATGCATCTAACTCACTCTCTGGATCAGTAGTAGTGTGTTGGCTTACTTATCTCAAGAACCTACAATTGAGAGGAAGATTATTATTATTTATTCGCTGGGGTCATCAGGACAACGTTAAGTCTTGTTACATTTGGCAGTGAACTTTGCTTTCTTTTGTGCCCAGAGTTCCCTCATTCTTTCTGAGTGGGCCTGCTCGCGTTCGTTTGTCCACAGGACACCGTGTCTTCTTTTCGTCTGTTCGTCTCGGTTTAGCCCGTTCGTCACTATCTTCTTTCGGAAAAGACTTCTGTCAAAGGCGTCTTCCGGTTTGATCTGTAGCACTTGAAGGTTTTTTTGGTGTTTCTAAACCATGGTATCGTGGTTTTGGGTGTAGTGGTTAGCGTAATTAGCTGCCATCCCCGGAGGCCCGGGTTCGATCCCCGGCTCGGCCACGAAATTTGAAAGTCGTACGAGGGCTGGAGGGGGCTCCACTAAGCCTCGGGAGATCAACTGAGTAGAGGTGGGTTCAATTCCCACCTCAGCCATACTCGAAGTGGTTTTCTATCGTTTCCCACTTTGCCTCCAGGCAAATGCTGGTATGGTAGCTAACTTAAGGCCACGGCCGTTTCCTTTCCTCTTCTTTGCCTGTCCCTTTAATTTTCCCATCCCTCCACAAGGCCCTCGTTCTGCATAGCATGTGAGTTCATCTTGGCGAGGTACTAGTCTTCCTTCCCAGTTGTATCCCCGACGAAGTTTCACGCACAGGGACACTGCCCTTGAGGCGGTAGAGGTGGGTGAGGGTAAACAGTTTAAGAATGAAAAAGAAAAAATATTATTATTATTATTATTATTATTATTATTATTATTATTATTATTATTATTATTATTATTATTTTGCTAATTGCTTTACGTCGCTCCGACACAGATAGGTCTTATGGCGACGATGGGACAGGGAAGGGCTAGGAGTGGGAAGGAAGCGGCCGTGACCTTAATTAAGGTACAGCCCCAGCATTTGCCTGGTGTGAAAATGGGAAACCAAGGAAAACCATTTTCAGGGCTGCCGACAGTGGGGTTCGAACCTACTATCTCCCGAATACTGGATACTGGCCGCACTTAAGCGACTACAGCTATCGAGCTCGGTATTATTATTATTATTATTATTATTATTATTATTATTATTATTATTATTATTATCGTAATTGTAGTTCCTATTTTCCGCTGAACTTGAAATTGCAATGCCTGAATTTAAAAAATCATGTGTTTCTTTCCTTCTTAGAAATTCGGCCTCATGTAAATTCTTGGGTCATAGCTTAATGGTGCTAGAAATTTAGTAATCAGTTTAGAATTTAACACCCCCTGTTGATGGGAGACGCAGACGAAGAATACATACACGGTGTCCCCTGCCTGTCGTAAGAGGCGACTAAAAGTTGCGACCGAGGGATGATGGAATTGGAACCATAAGATTACTTGTGATTAGTACCATTATGTGAGGAACATCATTGGCCTGGGCGTCCTGTGACTAGCACCATAGTGTGCAACCCACCTAGGCGGGGGAGCGGGCGCGCTCGACTACATAGACTAATGCCAATGCGTGAGAAGGTGCCGAGCGCTGCGATATATTATGTTGGTTCCCGTGTATTCAGAATGGGTCTGCCACCTTCGTGTCAATTTAGGCCTTCTCTTTAAACCTAGCAGTTGATAGGGAAGCCGGTGTTCTACTGGGAGAACTATTGCTGTGTTCTGACCGTTCTTTTCGGGTTTATACAGGACGTGTCACAGAAGATACCTTTTATTCCCACATCATATTTCATAAGGGATTAAAATGACTTCAAAACACAAAGACCTCCTTTACCGGGCTTCAACCCCAGATCTTACGATTCGGGATCTGATCTAAAGATGCAGAAATCCATAAAGAAGTGTCTTTGAAGAAGAGTCACTTGATGGTTTTACTCATGCTGTCCAATGCATACTCAAGGCATGAAAGGACTGACTGAGGATAACATCAGTTTTACTCACGAATAAGATATTGCAGTTGTGAGTTAGCTCATGCTATGTCCTTCAAAGAATGTCTTAAATTTGTTTGTTTCTTGTTTTGTTTATATTTATTTTTCATGACGTGGACTCACGTAGGAGTTATCAGGCGCATTTTATCTGGTGTTTCAGAAGATATATTCAATTTTGCTTTTGTAATGTGTAGGCATAAGTATAATCAGCCCTAACAAATAATAGTCATCACGTATGTCATGCAACACCCAAAGTCAAAGGCAACGTCAGTTTGCTTCTTACAGAAAGTGAAATTTCGTTTAAAGTATATGTCCGCCTCTGTGATGTAGTGGTTAGTGTGATTAGCTGCCACCCCCAGAGACCCGGGTTCGGCTCTGCCACGAAATTTGAAAAGTGGTAAGAGGGTTGGAACGAGGTCCACTCAGCCTCGGGAGGTCAACTGAGTAGAGGTGGGTTCAATTCCCATCTCAGCCATCCTGAAAGTGGTTTTCTGTGCTTTCACACTTCTTCTCCTTGTCTATCCCTTCCAATCTTCCAATCCCCCCGCAGGGCCCCTGTTCAGCATAGCAGGTGAGGCCGCCTGGGCGAGGTACTGGCCCTCCTCCCCAGTTGTACCCCCGACCCATAGTCTGAAGCTCCAGGACACTGCCCTTGAGGCGGTAGAGGTGGGATCCCTCGCTGAGTCCGAGGAAATAATCGACCCTGGAGGCTATAATTCTATGGGCCCAGTTGATAGAACGGCCTCAAATTAGTCTAGTGCATATTCCATTCAAGGGTACAGTATAACAAGAGAATTAATATTTCGAGTAGCGGCTGAGTGTAGGGGTAGTGTGCCTGCTTCCTACCCGGAGACCCCGGGTTCATCTCCCGGCCAGGTCAAGCATTTCTTACTTGGTTCTGCTTGGATACTCCTAATTCTTACTTCTGCTTTACCCCGTCTATCCCTTGCGATCTTCATCTTCTTCTTAATCTGTTTACCATGCATGGTTGGTTTTTCCCTCGGACTCAGCGAGGAATCCTACCTCTACCGCCTCAAGGGCAGTGTCCTGGAGCGTGAGACTTTGAGTCGGGTAATACAACTGGAGAGAAGGACCAGTACCTCGCCCAGGTGGCCTCACCTGCCACACTGAACAGGGGCCTTGTGGGGGACGAGAAGATAGACAAGGGATAGACAAGGAAGAGGGAAGGATGCGGCCGTGGCCTTGAGTTAGGTACCATCCCTGCATTTGCCTGGAGGAGAAGTGGGAAACCACGGAAAACCACTTCTAGGATGGGTGAGGAGGGAATCGAACCCCCACTACTCAGTTGACTTCCCGAGGCTGAGTGGAGCCCGTTCCAGACCTCTTACCACTTTTCAAATTTCGTGGCAGAGCCGGGAATCGAACCCGGGTCTCCGCGGGTGGCAGCTGATCACACTAACCATTACATAACAGAGGCGGACGGGATCTTACTTCCTAAATAAGCTGAAACAGGCCACTTGTTCAAGAATTCATTATTTATTACATAGCGACAATTTCCTACATCACGCGTTCTTCTTCTTCTTCTTTTCTTCTTCTTCTTCTTCTTCTTCTTCTCCTTCTACCACATTTCTCACACCTGTGGAGTCTTGGTTGAGAACTGTACTTTCCATATGGATTTTGCCGTTTTACATCCGGATGTCCTTCCTGATGCCAACACTATATGGGTGGATGCAATCACTATTGCGGTTTTTTTTTTTTTTTGTGGAGTATGGTGAGTTGTCTGAATATGAAGAGGAGTGTGTTGGAACAAACAAAAATGCCTAGTCCCCGAACCAGAATAATTAATCAGACGCGATTAAAATCCCCCGCCCGGCCGGTAATCGAACCCGGGGACTTCTAAATCAACGGCCTCGATGTTGAATATTCAGCCAAGAAGGTCAGTTTACCTACAGTATATCATGGATTGCTAAGAGAGGTAGTACACTGACTTAGCAAATATCATGGGATAGTCACCTAATAGCGTGTGGGACCTCCTCTGGCCCTGCAAACTGCAGTGAGACGCCGTGGAAGTGAGTCGACAAGTTCCTGGTAGTCCTCTGGACGCAGCTGACACCAAATCGTTTGCAGAGCGGCCGCCAATGCTGGTCTGTTCGCGGGTGCAGGATCCATGGCACGGAGCCTGCGTTCCAGGACATCCCAGATATGCTCGATAGGGTTCATATTGAGGCTCCTGGGTGGCCATGGCAGTCGTTGGACCTCCACTGCATGTTCCTGGAACCATTCCCGGGCGACGTGGGAGCGATGTGGCGGCGCGTTATCATCTTGAAACACCGCAGAACCGTCTGGGCGTTGGAAGGCCAAAAATGGATGGAGGTGGTCTCCGAGCAGCTCAACATACCACGTACCATTCAAAGTCTCTTCCAGAACAACTAGGGGGCCCATTCCATACCAGGAAAAATGCACCCCAGACCATAACAGATACACCAGCGCCCTGGACCACACCTTCGAGGCAGGCGGGATCCATCGCTTCATGTGGTCTGCGCCATACACGGTGCCTCCCATTGGCATGGTGCAGTTGAAATCGTGATTCGTCCGACCATATCACGTTACGCCATTGTTCCAGTGTCCATCCCTCGTGACTGGCGACAAATGCGCGTCGTTGTGCCCGATGACGTTAGGTTAACAGTGGCACCCGTGTGCGGCGCCGGCTCCCATACACCAATAGAACCCATGTTCCTACTCTTTATCCACTGGGAGACGTGTCTAACACGGCCTGTGTTGAACTGAGCCGTGATTTGTTGCACGGTTGCCCGTCTGTCACTATTGAAAATCCGTCTCAGTTGTCGCCGGTCACGGTTATCGAGGGTGGCTGGACGGCCGGTCGTTCGTCTGTTGTGGACGGTGACACCCGCATTCAACCATTCACGATACACCCTGGACACGGTTGATCGTGTGAAGCCGAATTCCCGCACCACTTCCGAAATCGCATTTCCCATCTGTCGGGCACCGATCACCATACCCCGTTCGAACGGTGTCAGCCCACGACGACGTTCCATATTACACCTGTCACATGCACAGCCACTGCTCACACGGTCTCCTAAACAACTGCCACTGGCACAGGGGGCGTGTGGTGCGCAGATAACACACCTGTGCATCAGTGCTCCGCTATCCCATGACATTTGCTCAGTCAGTGTATATTTCTAACAAAAATGTGAATGTAACCTATTACCTACTAAATCAGTGTCAACAAAATAGTTTGATTATTGAGCCAATTGGTTGCGTATTACGAGTCTCGTAGCTGTAAGTCTGCATTCGGGGGATGGTGGGCTCAAACTATACCGTAGGCAGCTTTTGAAGATATTCCGTTGTTTCCCATTTTCACACCAGGCAAATGCTGTGTCTTAATTAAAGCCATGGCCGCTTACTTTCTAGTCCTTACCTTCATAGAGGCTGAAATCCTTCTGAATTGATGTGAAGTTAAACCTCTAACAAGAAATAGAAATTAATTGCTATAGAGATGAATATGAAGGACTCAGAGAAAGGCACTGTTGTGATCACACAAACCATTGTGAACCGTTTTCCATGTCTAAATCTGGGCAAAACTATGCCAAAAGGGTAAATATTGACTGTGTAACAAATATTTAACTCTTTCTCCCCTAAATATAAATTTAAATGCTTTCTAGTCTGCTGCACACACAAATTCAGTTTACATTTAAACTGAGTAGACAATGAAAAGTACGGATTTCTTTTTAACAAACTAAGATATTTCTCTCTCCTCAGAGATTTGATATTTGGAATTATGGTACTTTTGACAGCAATATCCTTGTGCTACCTATATCTGAATGATCTCTTACAACTTCTAAGCTGAGATGCAAGTGTCTTCCTGAAGTTAGATGAAAACGTAATAAACCGGAGCACCTTCTTGATCCTCAAATCCGAGATATGAAGTAGGCAGGAGATATATTAAGGCTTCAGGATGTCAATACTTGGCAAAGTTTAACAACTTCCCGCCAAGTGACGCTATCTTGACAATGACGAATACGCGAGGTTTTCTTATTTCATGGGTCACAGCAAACATATCGAGAGTCTTGGAGATATCGACATGGGCTCCGTGTGTACGCTTTGCTATCTGGAGTGTCTTCCGCTGCAGCAGAGCTCGCTAGGCAGAGGGTTTGATATCCCCAGCCATGACGCACTGCGGTCCATGAGCATCGCTCGTTAGGGTCACGGTAATATTATGGTAAGGCAGTCCGGCTCCATGGCTAAGTGGTTAGCGTGCTGGCCTTTGGCCACAGGGGTCCCGGGTTCGATTCCCGGCAGGGTCGGGAATTTTAACCATCATTGGTTAATTTCGCCGGCAAGGGGACTGGGTGTATGTGTAGTCTTCATCATCATTTCATCCTCATTACGACGCGCAGGTCGCCTACGGGAGTCAAATCAAAAGACCTGCACCTGGCAAGCCGAACATATCCTCGGACACTCCCGGCACTAAAAGCCATACGCCATTTCATTTCATTATGGTAAGGCATATTTTCCTTCTAGTCTGCTTTCTCGTCACCAACAAACAAACCCGTGACGCAACAACCCATTGGGGTTGCCACATTTTCAGATGGCCAAAAAAACAGATATTTTGATTTCTTTAAATTATAGCACGCAGATGAAACATTACAGCATTTAATACACCAAAATGTCAGCTTTGTACCATAACAGCCAGTAGCGGCCATTACAGGGGTTTGGCGAGGGGGGCAGTCAACCCTCCACTTTGTGGAGAAAGAAAGTAAATTTTTATTTCATTTTAGCCGCCTAAAACTGGGATTTATTAAAAAACAATTTGTATAAACCCAGCTAAATATTTCCTTTAATTTATTTCATTATTAAGCAAAATATTTAGTGGAAATACGCACAGAATGTCGTTCGTCGCGGCTAACCGCCGAACTGTACAGCGCCATAGCAAGTAGCGAAGACCTGTGGAGGAATGTGCAGCATACTCTGCAACGAAGGGTAGCAGGGGTATATTTTTGCTAAGGTCACCCGCTTGCCACGCGTCTTGGTCAGTGTGGCTGTCTCACTCAATGTGTCTGTTCAGTTCTATATAATGTCTGTCATCACTTTGTTGCCGTGTAGTCAAATACTAAATGACTTTTTAATTGTGTAACCAAGCAGTATTTCTATTTAATTATATGATATGCGTAATTATTGTTCCTCTAGTGAAAGTTTTATTGAATAGTACGATTATTAACGCACTTAAGTTGGTAGACTGTTAAAGTTTATGTCTCTATCGAAATTCGCTCAGAGAGCACCAGAAATGTACCATTTTATAGCAACTTTTAAAAAATGTTGATGTCTACCCCCCTCCCCCCCCCCCCCCGCTATATCCTTTTGACTCGCGTAATTTTTTGTCTATATATTTTTTCCCCCTCCCCACTTCTAATTCCCAATCGCCGCACTCCTTTCTCTAAGTAATTTCAGGTCTGAAAAATCAAGAACCAACTTGCTTATCACCGTAGATTGTATCTTAAGCCGTGTTATAAGGAAGACCAAATTATGAAACAAATATTAAACAATGTATGATATCTTACGTAAGTACTCACCACCAGTTACGGCGAGGCGATTAAGTAAATGGCCAACTTACCTGCAACAAAGAAAAAGATAAGTATTAGTATGTGGCAACACTATGAAACATATCAGTGGGTGAAATCACTGCAAAACAATCTCTATAATCAAAGATACAGCAAAAATCATGATGAATATCTGGGGACATATTGGGGGAGGGTCACAGGGAAAATACTTGCATTCTACCAATTATAGTTATTATGCATACTCTTGTAAGCCTCAATGGCTCAGGTTGCAGCCCACCGGCCTCTCACAGCTGGGTTCCGTGGTTCAAATCCCGGTCACTCCAGGTTAGATTTAGCTGGACAAACCGAAGGCCGGACAAGTTTCTCTCTGGGTACTCCGGCTTTCCCTATCATCTTTCATTCCAGGAACACTCTTCAATATAATTTAATTTCATCTGTCAGTTATTAATCATCGCCCCAGAGGAGTGCGACAGGCTTCCACTACCGGCACAATTTCTATCGTCGACGCTAGATGGGGGCTTCATTCATTCTATTCCAGACCCAGTCAAATGACTGGAAACAGGCCGTGGATTTTCATACATACTCTTGTACAGGCAGGTAGGCTTGGTTGTTGCGAGCCGGATAAGCGGGCCACTTCACGTAGTAATGTATAGTCATACTCATAAAACATGAATCATTCGTGTCGTTCAGTACTAGTAATATCGCTATTGATAAAGAAAAGTGACACATTACTGAAAACTGAGCGACAGCATAGGTTTTACATTGCAAATATTCTGCAAACCATTAAAATAAAAATAATTTTCGAACAGTTTGCAGAGTATTATTATTAATTATTTGTTTTGCTATTGCCTTTTACGTCGCACCGACACAGATATGTCTTATGGCGACGATGGGACAGTAAAGGGCTAGAAGTGGGAAGGAAGCGGCCGTGGCCTTAATTAAGGTACAGCCCCAGCATTTGCCTGGTGTGAAAATGGGAAACCACGGAAAACCATCTTCAGGGCTGCCGACAGTGGGGTTCGAACCTACTATCTCCCGAATACTGGATACTGGCCGCAGTTAAGCGACTGCAGCTATCGAGCTCGGTCAGAGTATTTCTACGACTACCTTTGTTTAACACTTCAACCATGAAGGTGCTTCAACGCACTACATCAAGGTAGTTTTTTGTGGAAAATTCAAAGGAACGGGAGGATAAACTGTCATGTTATCAAACTCTCCAGTTCTCATACCTGTGCATTTTTCATTTCGAAGTTTAGTCAAAGACCAACTGTTCGCCACAAAGCCCATAACGTTGGATGACCTCGGCATTTCCATTGAGCAAACTGCACCCTCTGCTAGACCATTTTCATTACTGTCTCTGAACACCTTTGTAGCAATAAATGAGAAAGTGACTATTGTAGCAATAAGCAGGTAGTGTCACGCAATCTAAAGCTGAAATGCGACACAACAGTCATCCGCACGGAAGCCTCGTATAACATGTAGGTTTATGATACTAAACCAAATGGGCTTGTTGAAAACCTGGAAGTCAGGGAGAGAATAATTCTCAGAACGATCTTAGGTTCGGTACTGGAAGATGGGGAATACCGGACACGATACAAATCAGAGTTCTATTCCAAGTTAGAGAGCTCTCTGTCCTTGCCAGAAAAAGGATGGTAACTTCCTATGGTCAAGTGACAACATTGCCTCCAAGCAGACTGAACAATGCCTGCTCACTTCTGAGGAAATAAGAAAGTCCGTACACCTAGGAGACGGAGAATGAGAAGGAAATAACAAAAGTGGGGCAGACAGGCTTAACAGAACAGATCCTGAAGAAAATCCGTGATATTCAGGAAAAAACTCTGAAGAAGAAATGTGATTATAACAAAGAAAGGAATTACATCGGAAGAAGATGAGAAAAGACTGGGCAAACATCACGGCCCAACGGTTGAGAGAGTGTGGTCCCAATAGGCTCATTCGAAAGAAGAAGAAGTAGAAGAAAAAGTGGGCAGTGCGATTACATTACTTAATTCGGACTTATACTTCAAAGGGAGATATTTTGCAGAAAATTGAATGTAAGGCATGATAGACCTACAGAAGTAGAATTGTCAGAAATATGATTGAGAAAGGTTATTTTGTTACGTACATTAGTTTTTTAAATATCATATTACCGGGCGAGTTGGCCATGCGGTTAGAGGCGCGCAGCTGTGGGCTTGCATCCGGGAGATAGTGGGTTCGAATCCCACTGTCGGCAGCCCTGAAGATGGTTTACCGTGGTTTCCCATTTTCACACCAGGCAAATTCTGGGGCTGAACCTTAATTAAGGCCACGACCGCTTCCTTCCAACTCCTAGGCCTTTCCTCTCCCATCGTCGCCATAAAACCTATCTGTGTCGGTGCGACGTAAAGCCACTAGCAAAAAAAAAAAAAAAAAAAAGTAATTTTATCACCCTGCTCTCAGGATTCCGACATTGTGAACGTTCCACCAGTTAGGGTGTTAATAAAAACACACAGACAAAATTCGTAATATAAACTGGTCTACTTTGCATGTATTAATGATTTTTATTATTATATATAAGAATAAATTGCGGTACACCTGAAGTAAGGTTACTACGGTTACTAAAGTATGGTAACTCACCCTTTAACTCTTACAGCAGTGAGCTGTGTATGCCAGTATTGGAAATACTCAAGCTTTAAACTATGATTTAATCTAGATGAAAAACGATTGGCAAAACATGACTAAGAATTCAGCCACTTCCTAGAAATGTTAATTTGCATTCTAGAAGTTCAGAGACTCAAGGAATCGTTCTTCAAATAAAAACGTTTAATTAACGTTTCCCCGTTACTCGGAAATTGTTCAAATCCCTCGTTATGAGAATATGAAGAATTTTGTACTCATGGACTCATCAGTCCTTATCCGTATTTGAGAACTGTTCGCTAGCCCAGGACGAGACTCATATAATTCCAGGAGCAGGTTTGAATTTATTCATTTGGTTGCAAACTCTAACAAAAACGTTCCGACTTCCCGCGGAGCATTTTTAACATGATAACGACAGTAAAATCAGGCTTCATACATTTAAACCGAAGGGTACTGAAATCATGCGTTCATGTTCGGACTTATACCTCCGGATTTAAAGATCCGATCTGAATGGTTGAGATACCGTGTGGTTGGAAATGTGAGCTTCAGTGTATCTCCGTTATATAGATGGGGAAGTGGGTTATTTTTTTAATTTGTGAATCACCTCTCGGAAGCCAAAAGGTTTAAGAAGGAGGTTAAGACGTCTAAAGACAGAACATATGACACCTTGCACTCGCATCATAAGGCACAACTCAGAAATTCTCTCTTCTTCTTCTTCTTCTTCTTCGTTTTGCCCCATGACTGAGGCGTCGTGACTATCATAATATTCAGCCATCTAGCCGATGAACCATACTCCGCCATTCTTCCCTATCTAAAGCTTTCAATGTGGTTGCTCTGAGAGAACACTGTAGGGGGCCGTTCACCATGTCAATCCATCGCGTTGGTACTCGTCCTCATTGTCTGGTTCCCTGGACTTTGCCCTCAACAATCAGCTTTTGAAGACTACCATCTCAGCGCATTATATGTCCAAAGTAGCGTACAATCCGCTGAGGGACCTTACACGATAGACGAACTTTTATCTGAAGTTGGTTCAGGATTGATGTGTCCGTGCGATGAGCTGTCCAAGGAATCCTTAACATTTTCCTCCAGCACCACATTTCAAAGCTTTCTATCCGTTCACGATCACGTTTGAGGATGGTCCACGTCTCTGCGCCATACAAGAAGACTGAGAAGACTAGACATTCAACGAGCTTCTTTTTTGTCTTAATGGTGATATTGTTATCTTTCCAGATCTTCCGCAGACGGATCATTGCTATGTTTGCTATTTCAATTCTTCGCTTTATTCATCTTTGGAACCACCAGAATTGGATAGTAAGGAGCCTAGGTATACATACTGATGTACAACTTCACACCTTCCAATCTGTTTGATATGTGGACTGTTGTTGTTCTTACGATCAACAATCATGACTTTGGTTTTCTGTCGATTTAGGCGTAATCCAATTTCTAGGCTTGCTTCCTCTACTCTCTTGATC
Source organism: Anabrus simplex (assembly GCF_040414725.1). Taxonomy (NCBI): domain Eukaryota; kingdom Metazoa; phylum Arthropoda; class Insecta; order Orthoptera; family Tettigoniidae; genus Anabrus; species Anabrus simplex. Next base: position 271,921,597 of record NC_090270.1, read on the forward strand.
AGCTTTGTCAACTCCTCTTCAGATGATGCTATCAAAGTGGTGTCATCAGCAAATCTCAAGTTGTTGATCTTGCATCCCCCAATGGAAAACCCTTTGTCCCAGCCATCTAATGCAGTTCTCATTGCATAATCACCATACATATTGAAAAGTAACGTTGACAGGATACATCCCTGGCGAACCCCAGCCCTTGTACGAAACTGCTGAGACTGTTTGTTTTGAATCTTCATAGTGGCCAATCAAATGGAGTGGCAAACCCATGTCATCCAAAATTTTCCAAAGATGGTTCCATTTGACAGTATCGAAGGCCTTTTGGTAGTCAATAAAGCACAGATATACCGGAACATTGAATTCTCTAGCCTTCTCTATGATTTGTCTTAAGCTTTTAAATCCAAGTTAAGAGTCCATGGTTTTAAATACGTTCATTTGGTAGAGATGAATTCATAGGTAATAGAACCACCTAACAACTTTCCCCGCACTTACCAAAATTCCAGTATGTTTAAGAATATAGAGAAGAAACTATACTAGCATGGCACTCACCATGTGGCAATTCGTCCAATGAGGAGATAGCTAGTGATGGGTCGCGTGATGCAAAGTTCTCGATGCATTCTGAGCAAGCGATGCAGTACGAGCCTCATAATTTTATCACGATATTGTATAGTGACGTCAGGCGCATGAGCTCTTTGTCTCGGAAGACAGTGCTGGGAAACGCATCGAGAGCTCTCGATGCATTTCGAGCAACCGATGCAGTCCATGACTCGTAATCCTATTTCGAAGTTTGAATCGGGACATAATGCGCATGCGGTATGTTATCCCTCGACTATACTTCGCCTGCTGATCAACTAATGACGACTCCGAAAACCTTAATAAGTAGTTAATGGGACGTAAAGCAAATAACATCAACAACAACTAATAACGATACGCCAACTTATTTATAATCTACTCGCGGTCAACTTACCTACCTCTACTTCCTGCATTTTACTTGTACGCTGTCCGCTTCCACGGCGAAATGGTTAGGGTGCTGGCGTTTGGTCTAAGGGCTTCCGGGTTCGATTCTCGGCTAGGTGACGTATTTTATTCTTCATTGATTAGTTCCTATGGTTCGGGAACTGGGTATGCGAAATAAATAGTAATGAAGAGTGTAATATATTTTTAACATTTTATTTAAACCATTTCTTGTACGACGCATCGAGTTGTGTAATAATTTGAACAGAAAGAAAATATACCGATAATGGCATAAAGATCCTGGTATATGTGTGCATGTATCTGAAAAGGGACTCGTTCTCGGGTTAAGTCTCCTTCTGGACTATCGACACTTTTATATAAGTATGGTAACAAATGTCCGCCTCTGTTGTGTAGTGGTTAGCGTGATTAGCTGCCACCCCCGGAAGCCCGAGTTCGATTCCCGGCTCTGCCACGAAATTTGAAAAGTGGTATGAGAGCTGGAACAGGGTCCACTCAGCCTCGGGAAGTCAACTGAGTAGAGGTGGGTTCGATTCCCACCTCAGCCATCCTGGAAGTGGTTTTCCGTGGTTTCCCACTTCTCCTCCAGGCGAATGCCGGGATGGTACCTAACATAAGGCCACGGCCGCTTCCTTCCCTCTTCCTTGCCTGTCCCTTCCAATATTCCCATCCCTCCACAAGGCCCCTGTTCAGCATAGCAGGTGTGGCCGCCTGGGCGAGGTACTGGTCATTCCCCCAGTTGTATCCCCGACCAAGAGTCTGAAGCTCCAGGACACTGCCCTTGAGGCGGTAGAGGTGGGATCCCTCGCTGTGTCCGAGGGAAAAGCCGACCCTGGAGGGTAAACAGATGATGATGATGATGATGATGATGATGATGATGATGATGATGATGATAATGTTGGGTATTCAGCCCGAAGGCTGGTTTGATCCTCCACAGCTATGCCAACAATGGCCTAGGCATCACTGAACATTATAATGAGTACTATTTTCAGTGCAATACAGATACAAAGCTAACTGACCAGATGACATGACCAGGTAATCAGGTTTCTTTACATTATGATTAGTTTATAATGCATGTAGGGGTGTAAAGGCGTGCTCGGGTCGCCCGGAAGGACGTGGGTTCGAATCCCCGTCAGGAAGTCGTAAAATTTAAGAAACGAGATTTCCACTTCCGGAGGTGCATATGGCCCTGAGGTTCACTCAGCCTACACCAAAAATAAGTACCAGGTTAATTCTTGGGGGCAAAGGAGGCCGGGCGTAGAACGAACCACTCTACCCCATCATGTGCCGAGGTTAACAATGGTGGAAGCCCTTACCTTCCACTCCTCCAAGGGCTTTCATGGCCTGTACGGAGGTGACTTTGCTTTTTATATAGCATGTGCTCAAGTGGAAGAGATTTTGTTATCTATGGGTTATTTTGTATATTCAGTAACGTTACAATTACTTCTATTAGCGATTTTATTGTTTCTGCACGACCAGGCGTGTGTTTGGTAGCTGAAACTCCGGTTGCAAAACAAAAACAAACAAAAATATTTGAAGAGAAGATTCGAACCACCACAAAATGTAGCGGTGGATGATAACGGGCAATGCTATTTAGCCAACTGAGCCATGCTAACAGCTCGAGTTCAGTGTTTACTAATCATTTCTGTTTCTACCATATTCGTCCTGGCTGAGGTCCAATTGGAGCGTGCCTCGAGATGAATCGAGATAGTGACGCCAGGCTCGAGTAAAACGAGAGTTATGCCCATCCCTACGTAGACCTCGAAGATACATCGAGAGTGGTGACGTCAGTCTCGAGTATCTCGAACGAGAGTTTTGCCCATCACTGGAGATAGCGTAGGGATCAAGAGGAAGTAAATATGGTGAAAGAATCTGTTGTCATACAACCTCATACAAATACTACAGCTGTGGTGCACGCATAGGGAACACTTGTTGAAGTGAATGGAATTAAACACAAGTTGCAGTAACAACCGTTCAAATGGCACACAATTCCGTGCCTCCAAATGGATGGCAACCCAACTAACTACGAAGTATGCGCCTGCTTGTACGGCAACCCATCGAACTGCATAGTAAATAATGTGAACTACTTGGAAAATCGTGAGGTAAGTAACAGGCATTCTTCTGCTCTTCAGGAGGAAAAGATTATATTCTTCAACTGTCATGTCGTCCGCCTCTGTGGTGTATTGGTTAGCGTGATTAGCTGCCACCCCCGGAGGCCCGGGTTCGATTCCCGGCTCTGCCACGAAATTTCAAAAGTGGTACGAGGGCTGGAACGGGGTCCACTCAGCCTCGGGAGGTCAACTGAGTAGAGGTGGGTTCGATTCCCACCTCAGCCATCCTGGAAGTGGTTTTCCGTGGTTTCCCACTTCTCCTCCAGGCGAATGCCGGGATGGTACCTAACTTAAGGCCACGGCCGCTTCCTTCCCTCTTCCTTGCCTATCCCTTCCAATCTTCCCATCCCTCCACAAGGCCCCTGTTCAGCATAGCAGGTGAGGCCGCCTGGGCGAGGTACTGGTCATTCTTCCCAGTTGTATCCCCCGACCAAGAGTCTGAAGCTCCAGGACACTGCCCTTGAGGCGGTAGAGGTGGGATCCCTCGCTGAGTCCGAGGGAAAAACCGAACCTGGAGGGTAAACAGATGATGATGATGATGATGAACTGTCATGTCATGAGATATGTACATGGTGTGATGTAGAAGTTTAAAAGCGGGAGAATCTAATACGAAATTAAAATAGCTTTCAGTAGACTTCACCTTTTACAGGTGCTAATTTCCAATTTTGTACTAAATTTTAGACTGGCTTGGATGTAAATACTTGCCAATTTGAAGATGTTTAACGGTCCATAAATTAGAAACATACTCAAACCAGAAAGGAAAATCATACCCCGAACATAAAGCATCCAACCACCTTCTTAGCCCTTTTCGTAATTATACGTGTTATTTGAGCCGTCTTGAGCATAGAACTCATTATAATAAATATCAGTGAGGCCGGTGTTTACGACGGCTTTGTAAATAATTTGTTTCCATATCTTTATTTTAATTGCTGTTGGTATTAGCAGTCAGCCACCCTCATGAATAATGTGGCACCATTTAATTCCACCTACGTGTGTTTGCTGAAGGAAATAGGATTCAGACAAATTTCCTGCACAGCTTGAAGTACTAGCAAGTGAACCGTTCGTTGACGGGTTTGCGTTTGTACAACAGGAGCAGGAATGTCGCTGTCTAGTGAAAGTTAGGAGATACATTTCAGAAGAGTGAGTGGGTGTAAAGCCTATTGCTGGGGGTTCCTCTTAGGATTATTGGATGCAGGATTGCAAATTCAAACCAGAGAGCGGTACGATTTCCTAGGTTATGTGCAATGATATTAGTCACGATTGGCTCTATTAAAAAGGTAATCACGAAATGAACCATACATCTTCTTTATACACTGCTCTGCATTTAAGCATTCAGTCTGTAAGCCTCTGTGAATTTACTAAACGCCGCCACAATCCTATATTTCTAACTAGCTGTGAGGTCACTTTTAGTTCTATAATTCTTATCTTTAATCCCTTTACTACTCTTACCGTCCATGACCAAGTCCATTATATTTCTAGGAAGCCTATCCTCCTATTTTCGCCTCACATGACTCCACCACCGAAGCCGGTTTATGCGTACAGCTAATCCATCGAGTCCATTCCTAATTTAGATCTCATTCTGAATACGCTTCTGCCATTCTTCCCACTTGTTTATACTAGTGATCATTCTCGCTACTTTATAGTCTATTACTTCTGTCTGATGAGGAAGATATCCTAAATCCACCCCTTCCACTCCCGTAAAGCAAAGTTGGCCAGAAGACAAACCGATATAAAGACAGTTTCGTCCGGGATCTGACTTCCTTCTTACAAATATACTGTTGATTCAAACTACGAGCTCACTGCTTTAGTTTTGCTGCAGCTTGATTGAATCTCGCTTACAATTGGGGTATTACAAGGGGGATCTCTTGTGTCCTATATTATTCAACATTGCGACCCATGATGTGATGCAAACAATTAAGACGAATGGAGTACAAACCTATATCTATGCTGATGATATGGTTCTCGCATCAGCTTCTAAAGATGCACTCCAGGAAGCCATTGACAAGTTACTGGTTTGGGCTCGAATCAACGAATTGAACATAAACAAAAAGAAAACAGTAATGATGACATTCAAACGAGGTGGGAGACGCAGTGAGTCTGAGCCCATTATGTACGAGGGTGAAGAGCTGAAAATAGAAAACAAATTTAAATATCTAGGCATAACGTTTCAAACTCACGGAACAACTTTCACTATTCATGTTAAGGAGAGGTTGTCGACAGAGTTTCTTGCTATTCATGATATTCAGCACCTGCAAAAATTATCTCTGAGAACTGCAGTAGCGATATTTCACATGAAAGTAAACCCAATAATCTCCTGTTATCAGATCAACGTCTGGATTTGCCACAGACACAGAATTTTAAGAGAAGTTCGTATATATATGGACTGCATTTAATATGGGAATATCTCACTAAATCAAATTCGAAAAATATCGAGAAGCTTAAGGCTACTTTTCTGAAAAGTGTGCTTTGTGATTCTAAGTGGACACCATCCAGACTGGTCTGTGAATTATGTCGACAACCAACGTTCTTGGAAGACCTGAGATACAGCCTGTTACTAACACCTACGATGCCTATCAGGAGCTAATGCAAGAGCATTATCGGAAGAAAGCAGAGATTCGGAGTGACTTCTACTCTACTGGCGCTATGATCAGCAGAGATTGATCAGTTTCCAACTACGAGTTATGTCATCTTGTTACTAGATTTGCGGTAGATGCTTTTCGCTGTAAAGTCTACCGCACAACAGAGTTTCATACACCCACCGTCCGGCCCCGCGGTGTAGGGGGCAACGCGTCCGCCTGTCACCGGCGACCCCGGGTTCGATTCACGGCCGGGTCAGAGGTTTTTAATTGTAAATGATTAATATCTCTGGCCTGGGGACTGGATGTCCGTGTCGTCCTTAAAGTTCCTTTCCTCATATTCAACACTCTACACTTCCGCAATTACACTTACACGCAGGCTCCTATCATATGGTGCAGGTGGTGGCAAAAGATCTGCAGAGGTCGACGCCACGAACTAATATCATTGCAAAAATAAGTAAATAAAAAAACCGTGAACTGTGTGTGCTCTGTCTGCGATAATACTTGTGATCGATACTAACTCGATAAGTGCCCGAAGAGGAAGTCCTTGAAAGAATTATGCGACTAGCTGTTTATTCTATACCTCTTGTAATATATGACCATTGGTTGCAATAAATTCTATTAATACTGTCATCTTAGGAGCATACAAATCCTAATTAATTGAAATGATCTCTCTGTTCCAGCATTGCATTCCCAGCCTGACATTCAATTCTCTTAGGCTTCTTACCTACAGATATCAGTTTAGTCTTGGAAGACTAATTTTCATACCATACTCATCGCACCTATTTTCAAGTTCCGAGATATTAAAGTGCAGGATTCCAGTACAATCTGCAATTAAAACAAAGTCGTCGGCATAAGCCAAACTGCTTTTGACTAAAGCCCGAATTTTCATGCGGTAATAGGTTAGATTGCAAACTAATTTGGTTAGTAGGTAATGTCGGCCATCCGCTCTTCCATAGTGTAGAAAGAGTAACATAAATTATAGGGGTTCTGATGGGTTGTACCTCCAATGTTTATGCAAACCTCATAGCATGACAGTTGTGAAGGTAGACTATACTTGCTTCTCGCTTCAGTAAGTTTGCATTCTAACCTATTAATGCATAAAATTCCGGGCTCTACTTATTACATTTCCACTTCACTGAATCCCTACATGCCACTTAATACCTTTCAGTAGATGATCCATGTAAACTATGAACAATGAATGTGAAGGATTACAGCCTTATCTAACCCCTGTAAGCACTTTGAACAAAGAACTCATTCTACTATTAATAAATTCTCAACATAAACGCCATTGATTGCTTTTAATAATCTAGCACTAATCCCATGATCTTCTACGTTAATAACTATATTAAAAATTGTGATTCAATCACCGATGCTGCGATGTCAGGAGGAAGCAATATCGTACCTGCAATATGGTGTACAGTATTTTTATCAGATCCACGTCTGGATTTGCCACAGACACAGAATTTTAAGAGAAGTTCATATACAAACTACAAACTTCCTGATACACCGAGTGGTACAGCTGCCCCTATTCACTCAGTTTTATGCAACCGGCAGATTATAGCCTAACCTAAAAACATTGACGTTGGCTACTCACAGCGATGTCTGGTCTTACTACGCTTTCTATAATTCGTTTACACGTGTCAACGAAATCAGCATTAACGATAAAATACCGAATGATTGTAACGAATCGTGAAAATTCTGTATTACAGAAACTTCATGTTCAGAGAATATGATGGCTGAATGATTAGAAGTAGTGTTGATACAACGCTGGCAAACGACAGCACGTGATAGCCGAGCATGCTTGAAGTAAGAGGATCGATTCCGATATAGGACGTTTTATTTTACTTCGTTATTAAATGCTCTTGTGAGTTACATTGTTGAAGACAAATCTAAATCATGATCAGTTCTCATGTTGCAGGTATTCTATTACGTTCATTTCTAAGTAGCTCTTAAAAGAAGTATTTGTAGTAAAATAAGCTATTACCGACAGAGGGGCAATGGGCTTGTGTATGGCCAGTAGATTAATAATTGAATTGCTCAAAATGAACACCTTCGTTAATGCATATCTGAGTACGATAGAGGTGAGTCATTTTTGCTTGCTGCAGTGTATGCGATGGAACCTGCCTGCACTTTGCTGTAACGATTCCTATGTGCTGTTTCATGTGCCCTACGTATGAAGTCCAGTCATTCTTCGATCCGAATGTGTGCAGTTGTCTGGTTGAATGGGTGTACCATAATGCTGACAAGTGCAGTGCGCTTCACTCGTTGTAGCCGTTTGCCATATAAAATTCGCACGTATTTATTCCTTTCTGATGTATGCTTTCTTTCCAAAGTGAAACGTGACTTTTGATACTTAATGAAATTAAATCTTAATAATTTAAACCTTGACTACGAATGCCTTAAGAGTATAAAAATAAAAAGCTCGCAGATGGATTCAAACTGTGGATCCGTCGGTAATATCACATGCTGGCTGCGATTAGTACCATGTAGCCACTCTAGGAAAAGAATATGTCTCGTATTTCTGTACAAAAGGAATAATCTACGCTATCGCTTCGAAACTGATCTTGTACGTCACAAGTTCTGAACTTGAATGTGCAGACAGGTTTACTTTGCTGCAAACACCACAACGTGCTAAAGAGTCATGTCTCTCTTAAGCTCAGATAGTTGCAACCATTCCCAACGAGTAGAGTAGGTACCTATTACTTGGTTAAATGAGTCCAGCATTATGTTTCAGGTGGTATTCACAATAAATTTGTCCGTAGTCGGTGCTTACATGGCGATAATTATTATGTCTTCCTTAGAAGAATATCTGAGATTTCAGAAAAGTCAAGTCTTCGTAAAGAATGCCTAGAAGTGTACGAGATAAAATTGTAAAACCACATGACTCAATAAAGTTTTGAAACCTCACTGCTTCCAGTAGCTTATCCAAATATATCTGAAATGTCTAATTCCGCGCAGCTACTTCCTGCTTGAACGTCTACCTCTTACAACTCTGTATTCACGAGGAGAGTGAAAGTTCTCGCTTCGTCAAGTTACTGATGTACTACAGCCTTATGGTCCAGTTTTATGACTTTATTGAACTCTGTAACGGTCATAATTACATGGCGTACGCTATTACATCTGCTGTGCAGTATTTGCGTCCCATAAATTATAAAATCCTGTGAAAAACGCTTTTCTATCAACTTCGATGTGATGAGACTGTACAAAATGGCGAGGAATTGGCCTGGCTTTAATTGGTCTTAACCTATTACATTTACTATGATACTGTGACCACCCTTTTCTGTCAAAAGAAAATGGCCTCTTCAACCAATTAGGTGTGCAATTCTCTACCGACAGCTAAAGGCGTGGCTATGGTTTGTACAGTACAGTGAAATTTCGTAAAAATGACTGGAGTACTGGACTCCGCTCTACATAAAATGGTACAGTGTTTTTGAGATGGGCCTCACTTATTGAATCTTGTACCGTTTTGGCATTGTGCGTGGAAATCTATATCGGACTAACAGCACATAAAATTGCTCTAAGATGTTGCGCAAGATAGGACTAAGAGACATTAATTACTAGCTGGTTGCATATGTTCCGGTCTAGAAAGCCAAGAATAACGGCCGAGAGGATTCGTCGTGCTGACCACACGACACCTCGTAATCTGCAGGCCTTCGGGCTGAGCAGCGGTCGCTTGGTAGGCCAAGGCCCTTCAAGGGCTGTAGTGCCATGGGGTTTGGTTTTTTTGTTTGGTTGCATATGTTTGGGATAAAATAGGGCCAGGTGTACCACCCGCTATATATATATGTATATTTACGTTCTGCTTTACCTCGCACCGACACAGATAGCCTTGTGGCGACGATTGGATACGAAAGGGCTAGGAGTGAGAAGAAAGCGTCCGAGGCCTTAATTAAGGTATAAATCCAGGATTTTCCTCGTGTGAAAATGGGAAACTACGCAAAACTATCTTCAGGACTGCTGACAGTGGTGTTCGAACACACTATCTCATGAATGCAAGCTCAGAGCTACGCTATCCTAACTACACGGCCTTCTTCTACTGCTTCATCATCATCTTCTTCTTATTCTTTCCTGCCCATATTTGTGCTCACAATGGACACTCCCTAGTGTCACTCAGGGTCGGCTCTTCTGATCCTTAGAGAGTACTCTCTGCGGTTCGATATCTCCGCCACTGGAATGCCGTTTCTATTCAAGGCCTTTTCGGCTGTACGCCACCATGTTGCTTTCGGACGCCCACGTCCTCTCCTTCGTTCCTCGATTGCAAAGCTCTCTTAACGAGATGATCTTCATTCGACGCTGTACGTGTCCGTACCAGCGCAACTGCTGCTCCTTCAGTTTCTCACCGATAGGGACCGAATTAAATGATCCTCGAATATGATCACTGCGCAGTCGGTCCAAGAGAGTGACACACATGGGCTGAGATATTTAAAAATAATACTATACTACACACATATGGTGATCTACGAAGAGTACAATACATGAGTCCGGAATAGGTAAAATTACCATGTAATTAAAAAATGGATCATTATTTTTATTGGCTTTACGTCGCACCAACACAGGTAGGTCTTATGGTGACGATGGGATAGGAAAGGCCTAGTAATGGGAAGGAAGCGGCCGTGGCCTTAATTAAGGTACAGTCCCAACAGTTGGGCTGCGGACAGTGGGGCTCGAACCTACTATCTCCCGGATGCAATGTCACAGGTGCGCGACCCTAACCGCATGGCTAACTCGCCCGGTAAAATGGTTCTTTAGATAGCCACTGACTGTTCTGTAATGATTTGTTCTTGTAAGGCTTTCTCTGACACACTAGTTTTTACAGAATTTTGGTATAGTACCAGGAAATGAAATCCTAGAAATAAACGAGTGACAGTTATCTACATCAGACCATACGACTGGAGAAACTGTGGTATTGTCGGTTCATAAATATTTTTCTTCTCATTGTCCACTTCTTTGGGCTGAATTAGTTACTGCTCAAAGTTGGAGCAATGATTTGTGCTGCAATTTTTCCTTTACTGGTGGCGATAATGTCGATAAGTCTATGGCTACCATTCGTGGTCAAACAGTGAACCTCTGTCCGGCTCCATAGCTAAATGGTTAGCGTGCTGGCCTTTGGTCACAGGGGTCCCGGGTTCGATTCCCGGCAGGGTCGGGAATTTTAACCATCATTGGTTAATTTCACTGGCACGGGGGCTGGGTGTATGTGTTGTTTTCATCATCATTTCATCTTCATCACGACGCGCAGGTCGCCTACGGCAGTCAACTCAAAAAGGCCTGCATCTGGCGAGCCGAACATGTCCTCGGACACTCCCGGCACTAAAAGCCATACGCCATTTCATTTCAGTGAACCTCTTCCTGGACGATATTGTGCCGCTCTATACGCAGCATTTCACCTAGACTACAGTTTCTCAGCACAAGAGCCAATGTCCGTGCAGTGATTTGTGCTGGCACGTTGATCAGGCAGTAATTTTACTGGTGCCACCATAGCTACCATGTTAATAATATCCCGCCATTTAGATGGTGTTAAATTCACATGTTTATTATCCAGAAATTTGCTTAGAAACTTCCGCAAATAGCACCACTGCTTTTCCCTCATGTGGATATCAACCCCACTCTTTACATTCTAACTCTCAGATCAGTCTAGTCCTTGTAAGTAAACTGCAACTCTATCAGACCTGCTGTCTCAATGCTTTAAAATGTAACTACTGTATTTCAATAACAGTCCGCCTCTGTGGTGTAGTGGTTAGTGTGCTTAGCTACCACCCCCGGAGGCGCGGGTTCGATCCCGGTTCTGCCGTGAAATTTGAAAAGTAGTACGAGGGCTGGAACGGAGTCCACTCAGCCTCAGGAGGTCAACAGAGTAGAGGTAGGTTCGATTTCCACCTCAGCCATCCTGGAAGTGGTTTCCCTTGGTTTTCCACTTCTCCTCTAGGCAAATGCCGGGATGGTCCCTAACTTAAGGCCACGGACACCTTCTTCCCTCTTCCTTGTCTATCCCTTCCAATCTTCCCGTTCCCCACCAAGGCCCCTGTTCATCATAGCAGGTGCGGCCTCCTGGGCGAGGCACTAGTCATCCTCCCCAGTTGTATCCCCCGACCCAATGTCTCACGCTCCAGGACACTGCCCTTGCGGAGGTAGAGGTGGGATCCCTCGCTGAGTCCGAGGGAACAGCCAACCCTAGACTGAAAACAGATTAAGAAAACAGATTTGAATAAAGCGAAACGTCAGTATTTACGGTTTTGTTTAAAATGAGAAACATACAAATTACGTAATTTATATTCCTTACTTTATCGCTTGTTAATTCGGGGTCTCATTTAATAATATGTGGTCCCTTGGAACATGGTCTTATCGAGTTTTTACTGTAAATGTATCGCGGTAAGCTGTTTTGTGTGTGTTCGTAGTAATAGTTATCGTAGTCTATGCGACGTTGTTCAGCTCTGTGTTATTAACTCACGATCTATTTCTGTTTTAAACGACTTGCAATAAAAATGATAAGTTAAAATTTACGATGGTCCTTAAACATAAGTGATATGATATACTCTATAGCCCGTGTCTCAATAAGGATGTACGGTACGGACGAATTTGGCTATAAAACTGCAATGTCACAGCGCAGCGAGCGCGCTGGTCACAGGGGGGAAGGCTGGAATGTGAAGACGCTCTTGCGGGGATCCAATGGACTGGAATGTCCCCCGCCTACCGCCCTAATCCGTTATCGAGATTGGGTCACGCCGCCGGCAAAACCACTTCAGGCAATGCTTGGCTCCTCGCAATGACATGCCCCAGGTTACCTTCCTTTAATAATAATAATAATAATAATAATAATAATAATAATAATAATAATAATAATAATAATAATAAGGAGAAGAAAAAGAAAAGAAGAAGTTGCAAAAATCATTCATCGGAAATTAGCCCGACAAAATAACCTAATCCATTGTACCACAGCATATTGGAAGTAGAATCCCCAATCAGTCTTGGAAAGTAAAAATTACAAAATTTACTGGGATAGAAGTATCATTACTGATAAAACTATTACCTGCAATATACCAGATATAATTTTTGTAGATAAAAACAAGAAAATCTGCTTCATAATTGACATAGCATGCCCTAATACTCGCAACCACCAATCAACACATACAGAAAAGATTTCCAAATACACAGATCTGGCCACAGATATAAAAACCATGTGGAAACTTAACAATATTGTCATAATTCCAGTAGTAAAAGGAAATGGCGTATGGCTTTTAGTGCCGGGAATGTCCGAGGACAAGTTCGGCTCGCCAGATGCAGGTCTTTTGATTTTACACCCGTAGGCGACCTGCGCGTCATGATGAGGATGAAATGATGATGAAGACGACACATACACCCAGCCCCCGTTCCAGAGAAATTAACCAATTAAGGTTAAAATTCCCGACCCTGCCGGGAATCGAACCCAGGGCCCCTGTGGCCAAAGGCCAGCATGCTAACCATGCAGCCATGGAGCCGGACTATGATTGGATGTAATGGTATTATACCAAAGACACTACACAGGAGCACTGAAGCTCTTAATCTCCACCCTCTCACTTACAGAGAATTACAAAAAGCAGCAATCCTGGCCACTTGCCATATAGTAAGGAAGTTTATTGGCATGAACCATCCACTATATACAGATGACTGATGAAAATCGTCCACTAATAATTTTGACCATTTATGTACCGTATAGTGAATATCTGTCCGCCTCTGTGGTGTAGTGGTTAGCGTGATTAGCTGCCACCCCCGGAGGCCCGGGTTCGATTCCCGGCTCTGCCACGAAATTTGAAAAGTGGTACGAGGGCTGGAACGGGGTCCACTCAGCCTCGGGAGGTCAACTGAGTAGAGGTGGGTTCGATTCCCACCTCAGCCATCCTGGAAGTGGTTTTCCGTGGTTTCCCACTTCTCCTCCAGGCGAATGCCGGGATGGTACCTAACTTAAGGCCACGGCCGCTTCCTTCCCTCTTCCTTGTCTATCCCTTCCAATCTTCCCATCCCTCCACAAGGCCCCTGTTCAGCATAGCAGGTGAGGCCGCCTGGGCGAGGTACTGGTCATACTCCCCAGTTGTATCCCCCGACCAAGAGTCTGAAGCTCCAGGACACTGCCCTTGAGGCGGTAGAGGTGGGATCCCTTGCTCAGTCCGAGGGAAAAACCGAACCTGGAGGGTAAACAGATGATGATGATGATGATAGTGAATATCTCATAAATATCCGTCAAGTTTATATGTCAACAATATAAGTAGCCTATATATACCGATATGTATGAAGCGTATGTGCGTATGTACTAAATAGTACTTCTTCCATGCACATTGTACCGAAGAAGGTCACAACCAAATTATAAAATTGTGAATTATATAATAATAATAATAATAATAATAATAATAATAATAATAATAAAGCGTACAACATTCGAGGGATCAGATGGAATTTTAGTTTTATTTGAGGTACAGTAACTGTTGAAATTCGCGCTTTTATATTTTTAATACATTGTTTTTACAAGTTACTTTACGTCGCATCAACACTGATAGGTTTTTTTTCCTTGCTAGTGGCTTTACGTCGCACCGACACAGATAGGTCTTATGGCGACGATGCTGATAGGTCTAATGGCGACGTGGCCTCAATTAAGGTACAGCTCAGCATTTGCCTGGTGTGAAAATGGGAAACTACGGAAAACCATCTTCCGGGCCGCCGGCAGTGGGGTTTCGAACCCATTGTCTCCCGAGAACAAGCTCACGGCTGCGCGTCCCTCTACGCATGGCCAACTCGCTCCGTGAATACATTTTTTTCTGCTCTCTCCATAACTAGAGGGTGTGTAGAAACAAAACACAAATAACACAGCTGTTATAAATGAAAAGAAGTGTATTAAACATTTATAATTTAATAGTTGATTTATTGTATGTTACTGCGGAGAGGCCTGGATCAGTGTTTTATTTATTTATTTATTTATTTATTTATTTATTTATTTATTTATTTATTTATTTATGTTTGCTAGTGGTTTAACGTCGCATTAACACATCGAAGATTTCGGCGACAGAAGGATCCGAAATGGCTAGGTTTGAGACGGTAGTGTTCGTGGCCTTAATTAGTGTACAACCCCAACATTTATGATAATTCACAGCCTGTTTCCAGTCAATTGACCGGGTCAGGATTGGAATGAATGAAGCCCCCATCTAGCGGCAAGGATAGGAATTCTGCCGAATGCCCAAGCCTGTCGCACTCCTCTACCCCAGCATTCATTTGGTGTGAAAATAGGAAGCAACGTAAAGCCATATTCAAGGCTGCTGACGGTAGGATTCGAACTCACCATCTCCCGAATGGAGACTCTGACCGCACGGCCCACTCGCTGGGAGCAATTGTTTCTATTTGACGCCCAATGGCGAACTACCCGTCCGGATGTGTGATGATGATGATGATGATGATGATGATGATGATTATGATGTAGGGAGAGGGTGAAACCCGATGTCGGCAATTAGCGTACGCCTGTGAAATAACACGAAGGGGTCAAGGCTCAAGGTCGACGGACAAATCAGCATCAACAGCATCATATTCCGAGCACACACTATGAACATTGCAGAGGGGTTTGGAATTGAACCCAGGTTTCTGGCACGCAATCTGGTGATTAGGAACTGTATAAAACCACCTCTCCTACCCAGCCGGCCAGCATACTGAATGGTTAACATTGTTTCTACCAACGATACTCGAACCAGCTACCCACGGTTTCAGACCATAGAGCCTTGGCGCCTTTAACGATCGTGGCTACCAGGCGGGCTAATTTAGTGGTATCAAACTGATATTAAATCTTACAAACAGATGTAGGGGGTCCACTGTCTGACATTTTTGTCATTTTTTCTATCAACTCATGGTTTTTCATTGGGTAGAAGGCAAGAGATACATCATAGTTAGTGTCTAATCATCCAGGAGCAGGTTTCAGTTTAACATGTAAACCAAACCCCATGGCACTACAGCCCTTGAAGGGCCTTGGCCTACCAAGCGACCGCTGCTCAGCCCGAAGGCCTGCAGATTACGAGGTGTCGTGTGGTCAGCACGACAAACCCTCTCGGCCGTTATTCTTGGCTTTCTAGACCGGGGCGCCATCTCACAGTCAGATAGCTCCTCAATTCTAATCACGTAGGCTGAGTGGACCTCGAACCAGCCCTCAGGTCCAGGTAAAAATCCCTGACCTGGCCGGGAATCGAACCCGGGGCCTCCGGGTAAGAGGCAGGCACGCGACCCCTACACCACGGGGCCGGCTTAACATGTAGTATTAAAGCATAAATGCATGAAGGAGACATGTAATCCATTGCAAATTCCCGTTCAATGAACGGGTACAAATGCTAGTCTAAAATAACATCCATCAAATTTTACTTACAGACAGTAAGATGATTTATTCTACATTACTGTCAGGTGCTGTGTTCTGCAGCCGTGCTAGAGGGTCCATATCATCTTTCTCCAGGTGAGAGTGCAGTCTGCAGTTTTGCATCAGGGTGACTGTTCAGATGAAGGCATCAAGTTGCAGACGTACGGTGTGTTGCTTGTGAACACTCGGGTGAGCAGTGCCATGCTGTTACTATAGCATGCGGCATGCTCCTCACCAGTTATTTACTACACGGCCAATGAGCCTGGCAACTATAGTTCTCTCAATTTGCTCGTTAACGACCGGCGACTTAAACGTTGAGCAGTACCACACCCCCTCAACAATAACCAGATTTATGACTGTCTACACTCGCCTCTATTGTGACCAATGGCAGATGGCTTTTGACCAATAGCATGCTTGCTTTGCCAGTGACAGTCCACGCGAAGTACTTCAAAAGCGTGCCGGTCCTGGAGCCGGCTCACTTGTCACGTGTCCAGTGTTTCAGATCCGCACGAAGTTCTGACCAGTCTCGCTGCTCGCTCCCGTTGGCTATAAAAGCTCACAGGACAAACAATGAGTTACTCCAGTGCGCACGCACAGATGAATGGTTAAATCTGTACAGATGGCGCAACGAACGAGTCCCGTGCTCAACCGCATGCGCACTGCCTCTACGCGAGCAAAAGGCGGTGGCGATCAGTGAGACATCGATGTTTCAAGCGGGTAGATGTAAGGATGTGACAGAGTGGCAAAAAGGGGAAAATCGAATTTGGCCGTGTACATGGCAATACTGTGCGTCAAGTTGCTGGATTTGTTGGTGTTTCGCAGCGAAGAGTTCCACGTGTCTACAAGCAGTGTTGTACTACACGTGGCCACGAAACTCGACATCAGAATTGTGTCGGAAAAAGATCCTGACTTAGAGGGACCGGAGAAGCGTTCCACAGCCTGTGAGACAAATTCGCTTCCAAACCCGATAGGCTACTACTACCACTACTAAAATGTTTTCATTCTTTCCCTGAAGGGGGAGGCGGGCCTCTTAGACGGTGACGCCGTTTTGCAGGCCGGGAGATTTGTTACTGTGAAGGAGATGTTCGTCGGAGAAGGTGAGGAGGTTGGCGGCCGAGGCCTGTACTAGGAACTGTCCCGACATTCGCCTTAGTGCAGGACAACGGAAAACCACGGAAAACCATACTCAGGATAGCTGACGGTTCGGGCCAGCCGTGAGGTCCAGTCCCGTCTCCCGGATGCAGAGGCGTAGAGCCACGGTAGAACCGTGGCCACTCCTACTCTGCTCGGTTGGCCGGTCAGAGTGCAGAGCTGTTAGATCACTGACCAGCCGTGACCACTTAAGGGCCAAGACCCATTCTGCATCTACCGACCGTATCCGAGAGGAATTGCTGCAGTCAGTGAATGAAGGTCCTGTTTGCGAGAGGACATAGCGCGGGAACTGCACGCAATAGACATTTGGAGTGGCTCATCTCGCAAAAGGCCGCTGCTCACAAAGGGACATAGAGCTGCGCATTTTCAATGGGCTAGAAATAATCGAACGTGGTCAATAGCTGACTAGTGGAACGTAAAGTGGTCTCATGAATCACGTTTTTTGCCTGTACTCTCATGATTCACGTCGTCGAGTGCACCAAAGACCAAATTAAACATTTAATCCTGAATGTGTGCAAGGTCAGGTTCAAGCCGGTGCGGCGGTGGGTCTGTGATGTTTTAGGGGTGTTTTTCGTATCAAGGATCGCGTCCGCCCACTGAGGTGACCGCTAACATGAACCAGCATGTTTATTTAAACTTTCCGGATGATCAGGTATTGTCTTTCAGCCAACATCTGCATGATGAGTATGTTATTGATACCCTGAATTTTCATGATGACGTGATGTGTTTGTGACTTGTTTTATGAACAATCCCCCTACCCTATTACATTCCGATTGGCCTGCAAAATCGCCTGACTTGAATCCCATTGAAAATCGGTGGGACATTTTGGAACAGCGGGTAAAACGCCGACATCAGCATCACCGCAGTTTGGTGGAATTGTGCGATGTTACAAGGTATTGAATGATGCTTGTTATGATTTCTCCAGGGGTGATTAATTTTTGCCCGGTGAGCGTTAGAAGCTGCGAGTTGATAATGCTGTGTCTGTAGTTGGGGAAATCTTGGCACATCGCGGACAACGAATGTAAACGCAGGCAACCAGCTAGGCTTCGAAAGTATGCCCTGTTATTATTTTCTTTTTGTATCTATCTCTCGGCGCAGGCCAGACAAAATATAACTCACACCGAAGTCTCGGTCTCATTATTTTACGGCTCTGACACGGCAAAAGCTGTTGAGGCATGATGCTGCTGAGTAACACATTTGGAGAAGAAATAGTGCAACTAGAACAGGCCTGTCCAGCTCGGCAGACGCGAGTGCCACGGCACGCGTGGTATAATTGTCTAGCACCCTCAAAACACAACTTTAACTCTACCAACTTTAACCGTAGCTAAAATTTGAGTATTATTTTTTAACATAAAGTAATGGTAAAATTTTCCCTGACATTTGTACAGTTGTAATTCATCTCATTCTCTTCTTTGTTTTAGCGGTATTCATTCCACAGATCACACTTCAGCATAATCCCTCAGGCGCTGTGTGCTTTTGAAGTACAGTGTGTATTTTAATTTTAATCCCTGCTTCCTGCTGAGTGACAGGCGCCACAGGGAAATATTGGGGGATGAGGTGAATATGTTTTGACTATGTCCCACTTAGAACAACTTCCACGAAACGATGGTATAGTGAATGTTTCATAAATCCTTCCTTCTCAACATTCCTACGAAGCATCTCTGTTCACAACCGTGGGACAAGTAGGTCATGTTGACTTCGGACTGTATCGTGACAAGGAACAGCGTGACAGTTATCTTTAAGAACATTTCATTTGATCTCTTTAACCTACAGAATGTCGGGCTCCATGGCTAAATGGTTAGCGTGCTAGTCTTTGGTCACAGGGATCCCGGGTTAGATTCCCGGCAAGGTGGGGAATTTTAACCATCATTGTTTAATTCCACTGGTTGGGGGCTGGATGTATGTGTCGTCTTCATCATCATGTCATCCTCATCACGACGCGAATCAAATCAAAAGACCTGCATCTGGCGAGCCGACCATGACTTCGGACACTCCCGGCACTAAAAGCCATAAGCCATTTCATTTACCAGCAGCTGTAGTCATCGCTGACGGCACAAACACTCCGCATGTGCATGATTACAATTTGCGACCGCTCAAGTCATCCTGACGTATTCATTTCCTCGGTCGTTACGGCCCTTCGCCGTTTCACATCGTTTTTTGCATTATTGCTGCTCTTTGATACAAAAAAGTAAATGTGATAATTCTTGTTTACAAGAGCGAAAGGCCAGTGGAGTGGGGATACTTCATCGGTTCTGGTGGTACAGCCACCTCAATTGCACTGCAAACAGAACTGAAACAGATCGATCGATATGCTCTATTCCCATTTCACCATTTCCAACGCCATATTTGTACCATGCTTAACGGTCAGCTGTATGCATTTGTCTGTATGCATTTCCAAGGTTTGGAAATGGCGTCTCCTTCGCCGAGTCATAACAGTTTTTCTACTTCTTTTCCTTCTAGTCTTCTGATACCCTTTAATCACTCATTTGTATACAGCCGCACCTTCCACGTGTCTGGGGCAGGGCTATGGAAAACTCTTCCTGACAGTATAATTAAAAGCACTTCAATAGTCTAATGTAAACGGTGCTGTCGAGATTTTCTCTTAAATACGTAAACAACTTGTATGAATGTTAAAGTGAATGAGAGAAAGTACGTAAGTTAGGTAAATTAAATAGATAATATTAATAAATAACAAAATAACTATTATAATACTATATTATTCCACTAATGTAGGTAGTTTCTAGATAGGTATCCAATCGTATTAACTTTCAAATTATGTGACATTGTACTGCAAGTTGTGGTAACATATAAGAGAGGGCCGTGATCCCTGACTACCCTACATATAAAGACATCAAATAATTTTTTAAAATAAATAAATACATAGTTAAGGGTACTGTAGTGAAATATATTTACTAACAGTAAAAGGAAACGACAGCCGGCCCCGTGGTGTAGGGGTAGCGTGCCTGCCTCTCACCCGGAGGCCCCGGGTTCGATTCCTGGCCAGGTCAGGAATTTTTACCTGGACCTGAGGGCTGGTTCGAGGTCCACTCAGCCTACGTGATTAGAATTGAGGAGATATCTGACGGTGAGATAGCGGCCCCGGTCTAGAAAGCCAAGAATAACGACCGAGAGGATTCGTCGTGCTGACCACACGACACCTCGTAATCTGCAGGCCTTCGGGCTGAGCAGAGGTCGCTTGGTAGGCCAAGGCCCTTCAAGGGCTGTAGTGCCATAGGGTTTGGTTTTTTAAAAGGAAACGACACTAAACTATGGAAGTCAACCACTTGTGTGCTAAGGTGTTCTTGATATAAATTTAGTATTTCCTCAACCATTGCAATAAGTTTTAAAAGTTAAAAAGTTTCTGGCGCAAAGGAGATTACAAAACAATTTACACCACAGGGTAAGGAGCTGCATTGATAACTATCTCAATAACA
Organism: Anabrus simplex; assembly: GCF_040414725.1. Taxonomy (NCBI): domain Eukaryota; kingdom Metazoa; phylum Arthropoda; class Insecta; order Orthoptera; family Tettigoniidae; genus Anabrus; species Anabrus simplex. The sequence continues at coordinate 271,942,190 of NC_090270.1, forward strand.
TTCCAGAAAATTTGAGGTATTTAATGAAGTGCCATGTACACTGACTGACAGTGACAATGCAACACCAAGGAGGAGTGGTTCGAAAGGGATGAAAGTTGGGGAAAAAACAGAGACGGCACGGACGAATAACTGATGTTTATTTCAAACCGATATGCAGGTTACACAATGCGCACGGCATCGACTCATTAGGATGTAGGACCACCGCGAGCGGCGATGCACGCAGAAACACGTCGAGGTACAGAGTCAATAAGAGTGCGGATGGTGTCCTGAGGGATGGTTCTCCATTCTCTGTCAACCATTTGCCACGGTTGGTCGTCCGTACGAGGCTGGGGCAGAGTTTGCAAACGGCGTCCAATGAGATCCCACACGTGCTCGATTGGTGAGAGATCCGGAGAGTACACTGGCCACGGAAGCATCTGTACACCTCGTAGAGCCTGTTGGGAGATGCGAGCAGTGTGTGGGCGGGCATTATCCTGCTGAAACAGAGCATTGGGCAGCCCCTGAAAGTACGGGAGTGCCACCGGCCGCAGCACATGCTGCACGTAGCGGTGGGCATTTAACGTGCCTTGAATACGCACTAGAGGTGACGTGGAATCATACGCAATAGCGCCCCAAACCATGATGCCGCGTTGTCTAGCGGTAGGGCGCTCCACAGTTACTGCCGGATTTGACCTTTCTCCACGCCGACGCCACACTCGTCTGACAGAACAGAAGCGTGACTCATTGGAGAACACGACGTTCCGCCATTCCCTCATCCAAGTCGCTCTAGCCCGGCACCATGCCAGGCGTGCACGTCTATGCTGTGGAGTCAATGGTAGTCTTCTGAGCGGACGCCGGGAGTGCAGGCCTCCTTCAACCAATCGACGGGAAATTGTTCTGGTCGATATTGGAACAGCCAGGGTGTCTTGCACATGCTGAAGAATGGCGGTTGACGTGACGTGCGGGGCTGCCACCGCTTGGCGGCGGATGCGCCGATCCTCGCGTGCTGACGTCACTCGGGCTGCGTCTGGACCCCTCGCACGTGCCACATGTCCCTGCGCGAACCATCTTCGCCACAGGCGCTGCACCGTGGACACATCCCTATGGGTATCGGCTGCGATTTGACGAAGCGACCAACCTGCCCTTCTCAGCCCGATCACCATACCTCTCGTAAAGTCGTCTGTCTGCTGGAAATGCCTCCGTTGACGGCGGCCTGGCATTCTTAGCTATACACATGTCCTGCGGCACACGACAACACGTTCTACAATGACTGTCGGCTGAGAAATCACGGTACGAAGTGGGCCATTCGCCAACGCCGTGTCCCATTTATCGTTCGCTACGTGCGCAGCACAGCGGCGCATTTCACATCATGAGCATACCTCAGTGACGTCAGTCTACCCTGCAATTGGCATAAAGTTCTGACCACTCCTTCCTGGTGTTGCATTTGCTCTGTCAGTCAGTGTATTTCATCTAAGGGCTCCCATAAACGGGCTGATTTCAGAGCAGTCGACAGAAAGAAGAACGTTGGCTTCCTTACCGATTAAATTGTGAGGTTGAAGGAGGAAATGTGTATGCAGAAAAAGCTGATCCTGAAAAGAAATAGCACTACGAACCATGCTTTAAACATCTAGAAGAGAAATACAACATTTCGTTCCAAATTTGAGAGGTGATTAGTCTGCTGTTCAGTCCTCGAAGAGTGATATCTAAATTCTGTGTAAATGTCTTTCGGAAAGTTGGAATTACTATTTTAGAACTAGAAGAAATTGCCCTCTCTAGAAATTGCCAATCACCATTTGTGTAGCGCGACAAATTGCAATATGAATGTTTCCATTCGGGGAAAAACTGCCTCTTTAGGGAAATTTTGAAAAATACTATTCAATAAATGATATACCTCTTTGATTCATAACATATAAATCTTCATTATAGACCGTTCAGTCTGCCAGCCACTGTGAATTTACTAATCGCCGCCACAATCCCCTATTTGTAACTAGTCTTGTGGCCTAGTTTAGTTATCTCTTTAAATCGTTAGAAACTGAGTCTAACTATCGTCGTCTTGGTCTCTCTCTACTTTTCTTACCTTCCATGACAGAGTTAATTATTCCTCTACGTAACCTATTCCCCTCCATTCACCTCATATGACCCCACCACCGAAGCCTGTTTATGCGAACAGCTTCATCCATCGAGTTCACTCCTAACATAGCCTTTATCTCCTCTTTCCGAGTACCCTCCGGCCATTTTTTGCATCTGTTTATAACAGCAATCATTCTTGCTAATTTAATGTCTGTTACTTCTAACTTATGAATAAGATATCCGGACTCCACCCAGCTCTCACTCCCGTAAAGTTGGCCTGAAAACAGACCTATACAAAGATATGAAGTAGTTTAGTCCGGGAGATAACTTCCTTCTTACATAATACTGTTCATCGCAACTGCGAGCTCACTGCATTAGCTTTACTGCCCCTTGATTCAATCTCCCTTCCATAATCCATAATAATAATAATTAAATATTTTATGAAACAACAAATTATGAGGCTGTATCTTGACGGTAACCCTTATTCAGGGGCATCTATCAATTTTGAATTTTCACTCTAACTACAGTATATTATGCGACGTTTTGTGATTATAAAGCCAGATAACACGCCGATGTATAATTGAATCATTTTTGGCGTTAGAGATTGCCAATCCTAAACACGAAGAAAACACAATCCTGCTGATTCAGTACTACGATGTCGAAGTATCACTTAGAGTTCTGCGGATAGTAGGCTCTCCGAAAGTACCTGTTCTATGTTACCATGTTTAGAAGGCTCGTATCAGTTCCATCACTGATCTGATTACTCTGAGTATACTGTCTCACATCATTAAATTATTGTACTCAAGAGGAGATGTATTCGATAGTGCAATGCTAAAATTTTGTGCAACAACAAACCTGAAACAAAAAGATCCATTTCGATGCTGCTTCAGAAACCCTATCTCCAACAACTTCCAGAAACAGAAATTACAGATGGAAAGTTGGATAAAGCTAGGAATATATACACCTTCAGATTGAAGCTATATAAATTTATTCCGGTAGTACAACAGAAATATCCCCATCGCAACTGGAAGAAGATATGGAAAAAATATATAGAACAAATGGATCCCAAATGAATGGAGGGTATCTCTCTACATATGCACAAATTAATTCATCTCGACGGGTCAGAAAATGAAAAGGCACGGACAAGTATCTGATGACAAATGCCTGGTATGTCATCAGACGGACAATCCCATGTATCGAGTTACGACATGTGGAAATGCGGCATTAGTTTGGAGATGGACACTAAACTTAATCCACCGGATATCAGGGACAACAACAGAAAGTGACAGAGGGAGAGAGATACTGAATCTGGAACTTAATCACGGATAGAACGAGAGCGGAAACGCTTGCATATGGATAATGGCTGGGGCCTTTCACTATGGTTTCAAGGCGTACACTCAGCCTACAATTGCAACATTAACTGGGATTCTGGATCACCTCAGGAAAGAACGCTGGAAGAGGGTCAAACAGAACTGTCTTCAAGGAGCCTTGGGAAAACATCTTTTCAGATTTGTAAGTGCTTTCCTGTTATGTATTGTGTGTAATATCTATCAAATTTTATATTAATGTGAAGAGTATTTTGTGTTCAGTACAACTCTGAATATACTGTAAAATTATTATGATAAAGAAGATGACAGATATAAATGTCACTGCTCCTGGTGTGAAAAAGGTAAACGTGATTTTTTTCAGTTCAAATATTACGTGAACAATTTGATGTTCTTCTGGATTAATGTTTAATATTTTAGATACATACTTGTAAACGTTATGATAACTGAATAATTATAAATTTGTTTTAATTTCTTGTGTCTCATCACACACTTTTTGTGTGGTAATGATATATATTTTAAAACCAAAAGATTTTATCTTTCAAACAGTAGATTAATAATAATAATAATAATAATAATAATAATAATAATAATAATAATAATAATAATAATAATAATAATTTTCTCCAAGTTATGAAAAATGTTAGTGTTATGTCTTGGTAACATACTGTTCTTTAGGGAATAGTTTTACACTATATCTATACGCAGGCCAATTATCCCATAAAAAATCAATAAAAATATTAATATTAATCATTTTATCCTTTGAATTTTTACTAAAAAGGTATTCGTCCCGGTCACGATTATTAGAAAGACAATAAGAGTGTCCTTTCAGCCTAAAATCGATGAAGAGTAAGGAATCCCTAAATAGGTTGCTGGGCATTCTGGATACTGTCAGTATCCAGAAATGCTGGGCAGGAAAAGAGTTGTGGACGGAGTTCTTTGACGAAGTTTCGTGACAAATTCTTGTTAGTATGCGTGTTTGGCTGGACCCACGAGATTGAAGCCGGTGGCCTAGTTCTAGTTGTGTACTGAAATGAAGAAATTAATGAGTTTGCCCCGATACGACCACCCAGAATTAATTTTCACATGAATATTCTAGTTCCCACATCAAATCCTACCTTTTTGTGCGAAGGAGAATTGAATTTGTGAGCTCAAACCGAGTGGAGTAAAGCGTGCATGGTGCAGATTAGAATTGAAATGTTTAATTATTGTGCCGTGTACGCCACGTCCTCATGAACAGATGGACCCTTATCACTGTTGAAATGTAAATGCCTCAGTTCGATTTTGTTTATAACGAGGTTGTGAAGATGATTTAGACAGTGTGGCTTGTCATTCAATAACTAGCAATTATTAGCTGACTGACCTCTCATTTCAAGCAAATGCCTAGGATCAAACATTTTCTGACACCATGAGATCTGCGATAAGCTTTCCAATAGTTCCTGCCTTAGTAATGCCAGGGACATCAACAACTTCAAATATTTAAGTAGCTATATGACGTCTGATAACACAATCAAACTAGAAATCAACAATCAAAGTTGTTCCGGGGTTATCTGGGGAACGCAGAAGGGAAGGAAGGTGCTGGTGGAATCGGTGTATCTACGATATTCAAAGATTAAATAATAATCATAATAATAATAATAATAATAATAATAATAATAATAATAATCGTGTGGCCTCAGCTACCATGTGCAGACATTTCGATTTGACACCATCTGGCTGTCTGCTCGTCAATTTCGACGTTCCGTTTCACTCTAGGTCCGTTAGATGGCAGACAGAGTAAACCGGATCTCTCCTGGGCGTCTATGGCTGAGATTTAATTAATTTTGTCGGGTAAATACCAAATGTATCACCAGAGATCTTTTACACGCCGACATCGTACGACATGGAGTGTCGAATGGACTTTTTTCCGCCCTTCAAAAATCCGACTACCTCTGCCGGGTTTGAACCCGCTATCTTGGGATCCGGAGGCCGACACTCTACCACGGATCCACAGAGACAGCTAGTCAAAGATTAATTTAAAACTTTAAAATAAAGGTTATATTTCTCTTCAGATCTTAAATTTTAACAAAAGAACAAGAACAAGATTTCAAGTACGAAGCAATTTTGGTACAAACAGAAAAAGTAAGAATTGGTAATTTACAATCTTGAGCTTCAAGCTCATGCTTTACAAAGGTCGCAACATCGCAAATGTTGCGTTTAGTTAGATGAAACGGGAGAGATACCTCCCAAAACACCATTTTCAAGAGCACTTTGCTTCAACGATTACAATTTACGGCCTTCCAAAGGCACCACTCAATATTACACAATTATCTATTACATACCAGGAAAAAGCATACAAGCTCTACAAATTCAACCAAGGAGACTGCGCTCCCAACCCTTCCAGCCTGATTCAGGCAACCTTTAAATTTATATTAGAGATTAGAGCTTCTTTGCATTTCTAGGCCTCTCTAGGCACAACCTACGATTTACAACGCCATATCGATTAGTTTACACGGGGATATCTCGTACCCATTCTACTGGGCCCTTATGAAAATGCACAGATTTAATTACTGGCCCCAAAAGCAAAATGTATGGAGACGGACACTTACGCTGCTTGAAATTCAGAAGTTAAAACCCTACTTGGGCTTGCAGCCCGACGATGCAGAGGCTAATCCCACACTACTGAGGTGACTAAGACAACTTAATTTATGATTTACAAGAGAAAAACCGTTACAAAATCGTAGTAACCTCAAGATTAATTGAAAGGGAATTCAAGATGGTAACACACTGCCTATCCCCGATTTACAGTTTAAGTCCTTAGGACTTACATGAAATTTTACACAAGAAAGAAGAAAGTTTACATTTTAGGGAACTGACTGTTACATAGTTAAAGGTTGTAACCTTCCCCTAGGGTCACCTTGCGGAGATAATTACTTACATGGAAAAACTGTTGGCCATTACCCTAGCTGAAGTTCTGCCTGCCGAAGATTTAGGCCCCCGCCTCCTGTCTTAACACACACACTCAGTAAGATGACGATCAGAAAGACAAGTTAACTCGAAAAGGCGTCAACTTTTATAACCGAGAGGAACATTCGAGAAGGCTCTGGACTAAAACCGGACACACCCTCTCGTTTTTATTGGCAGATAAAATAGGTACAAGAAGCGTTTGATTGCCTGAAAAATAAATACATACAATTTCTAATTGGTCAGAATTCAACGTTGGTGGGATGATTAAGAAGTGTTGCAAAACTTGAAGTATCAAAAATCATGAAAGTCCGTTCAGTTCAGAAAACCTATAAACACCAAACTTCGTTAAATTTCTAGTTGTTTCACTTTGCACCAGAGTCCATGACCTTAGGTTTTTAATAGAGACATCTATGCAGAAAAGTCCAAAACTTCTTGAAATAGTAGTTGCAAACACACACAAAAAGAAATCCGTCACTTTATAAAACCTTTAAATAACACATTACTCTATCACTTTAGTAGTGACATCTGTTGATTAACGTCCCAAATTCTTGCACTAGTTGTTTCGATTTTTGTGTGATAAATAGCGTTCTTCAAGGCGCTTCATTTAAATGCGCGGGGTTGAGGTGTACCTCTCGGTACAAAAATAATACAAACTTCCTGAAATTTCTACAGCTCTGTATATCACATTCTCTAGGATGAATCTTTTCCCCAATCCACGAAAGTCACACTATATAAAACACATATCGTCGCTGAGCGAGAAAAACCTCGTATCCCACAATGTTCTCCCTATCCATAATTCCTTAACTCAAACTTTAACCAAAAGAAAGGGAAATGAGACGTATAATTTCGTGGCTGATGGGAGTATATAAGAATAAATCTCTACGACAAAAAATTAAGGAAAACTGATGCATTTTATGGAATAAAGATACGGAGGTGGCACACCCACTAAAAGAAACTTTGAGGGAGGGAAGATGGGAAGGAGATAGGTAGGTAAAATATAAAATGAACCTGAACTTCACACTACTGTTAAGTTATTAAACAGAGAATGGAAAACAGCAGGGAGAGCATCAGAACTATGTAATAATATAAGATGAATATGGGAAAAAATTAAAAGAGGGTGAAGACAGAGAAGATTCATATAGCTGGTATATAGTAAAAATATGTTTATGGAGGTATCATAGATTGTATGACGTAGTAAATGTCTAGGGAGTACCTTTAATGCTAAGTTTATATAATGTACCGTAGCAGATAGTGATAGCGTAATCCTGTGTTGTGACCTTTTTTTAAAAATTTGAATAAGTTTGGTGTTTTTTAATTACTACCAAAACGAGTTGCATGTGATTGCGATGATTGCTATGGACGGATGTGCTCTCCTCCAGTTGGTGGACATCCGTGACTGGGTGGGTGGTTGGGGAGTCCTCTTCGTCCATTCATAAGTAGTAGGAACAAGGCTAAGGTTGTAACAATGTTGTAATATTTTTAAAAAATATTGTATATTATAAAATCAACTAAATGAATGTATTATATTATGATTGCAATAAGTGCCCAGCTCCATGGCTAAATGGTTTGTGTGCTGGACTTTAGTCACACGGGTCCAGGGTTCGATTCCCGGCAGGGTAGGAAATTTTAACGATAGAAATGCAATGTTTTCTCCACAAAGTGGGCGAGGAGGGCGACTGTTGCTACTGGTTCGCATTGTAGTAGACAAGGAAAAAGAAAGTAAGAAATGAAGAAATTCACCAACGGATTAAGTTGGAAAGGAGCTTGATAGTAACATAATCTGCCAGTCAGGTATTAGGATACGTGATCTCTTACGGTCTACAATTCCTCCTTCAGCTGGGCGTCCAAAAGATCGTGTTTTCCTCGTTTGGTATCGTACGATCTGGTTTGGGACTCGTTCAAAAGGCAGTGTGTTGATGTGGTCTCTGCAGTATTTCCTAGAGGTTCCTATGTAATGTAAAGCAAACAGGGCCCGTTCATTTCGTGTTTCCATCCTGTGTATCCCATAAACTTCATCTCAGCATTAGTCCTGTCTTATGATTGCACATGCATCATTTCTATATGTGAAGACTGGTCTAGCAAGTGTTTTGTGGACTCGTAGACTCTTGTGTCTCTCTGTACTGAGGATGATTTATTAATGAGTTCACCATTCCTATGGTTCTGCTGGACTTTACTGTCCTATTAGAAACATATACATCGTTGTCAAATACTAAGGAGCAGCCGAGGAAATTGAAGGTGTTGCCTCTTTCTAACAGTTCGTTGTTGGGACAGCTCTTACCCAGAATTGGTACTTTACCCTTGAAAGCAAGTACTTTTAATTTTTACTTGTAGATATTTCCATATCATATACGGTGTCAATTCTACTTAGATGATGTAGGGATCGCTGTAAATCTTCTTCTGTGCCAGCAAACAGTACTTGGTCTTGAGCATATTGTCGTTGAAGGAACAAAAATTCATATGCGACAATGCTCTTCTTATCCATGATTTTCCTTAAGTCTGGTCAGAGCAGTCTATCAGAACAATTTTGGTTGTATTCATTTTCCTGTGTTTACGTGTAATGGAAAATAAACCTTCCTGTACCGCAATTTAAGAATGTGTATTTGTGGAACGTATTTACGCACTCCTCCAGAGTCCTGTATTTAAGGCGACACTCCGGACATAAAAATCGATATTTTGGTCATTTTGTGAATTTTTTATGACGGAAATTGAAAGGATTTAGTTTCTTTTTTCTTGTAGCGAAGTTATTCCTCTGAATTCAAACAATTTATCACTGTAATAATGCTTTGTTTGCCGATTGTAATTTTACATTTAAATCCCATTCTTCTGCCATAATATTCTGCCAAATGTAACACAATTTGTATGGTATATGTATCACAGCTATATTAAAAAATATTCGTATGGAATTTTTGATCGCAGAATTTTTTCAAGTAGAAGGGAGTTTTAAGTCCAAAATTTTAGAACGTAAAAAATACACAAACTTTAGTCTTTATATGAATTATGTTCAGAAAAATCGATACGTAGTGCTTTTTACGAATTTACATGAACATGTTAATTATATTTCATGAAACAAAATGGAAATAAATATTTCCATTGCACCTTCGCATAGGAAAATGAAGACAACAAACGTTGTTCTGATGGACTGCATATCCATAGGTGGCTGGAAGGCGTGACTAGTCTTAAGGGAAAATAAGATATAAGATCACTGTGTCATACGAGGTATTATTTCTTCCCCGAGGATACAGAAGCGCATCTAATTTCATCAGATGTCTGTTCATTGTGATACTGCCTTGGAGGAGACGTCTTCAGTTTTTTTAAGGACATTCATGTACAGTATATCGTTGTTGTGCCTGGGAAAACCGTTCTATGAAACATTTCATCATAGAAGTTTGGACAGTAAGGTGCTGTCATTTAAGGTGTGAAATGAAAAATGAAAATGAAAACCTAAAACCTGTTTTCCAGTCATTGATCGGGTCAGGGATGTAATGAATGAAACATATATAGGCTATTAGTACGATGGGGTCTCCACTCCCAAATTGATTTAGTAATGAGTGATAGATGTTATGAAATAATATTGGAGAGTGTTGCTGGAATAAAAGATGACAGGGAAAACCAGGGTACCCGGAGAAAAACCTCTCCCGCCTCCGCTTTGTCCAGCACAAATCTCACATGGAGTGACCGGGATTTGAACCACAGTATCCAGTGGTGAGAGGCCGGCGCGCTTCCGTCTGAGCCACGGAGGTTCCTTCATTTATGGTGTATTGTGCGAACAATGTCAAAGAATTTCCGCTCTTGATGATATATGTGCTGCGGGTAAGTATTTCTCCCACAATACTTTCACACAGCGTTCTTCGCAGACGCAACGACGCGACGGTATGATAAAAATAACAGGGGGATAGGCCGGAACCTTGTGGTACTCCTCTGGTGATTGGTTTCCATGGTGAAACTTTATTGTTAGCACTGATTGCAATCAAGTTGTTTGCATATATTTTTCACAATGATTCGATCAGCTGCTGTGCTACTTCATCGTTATGTAGTATATTTATTAATTTTGCACTATTCATTTTGTAGGACTTTTTCTACACTGCCTGACAAAAATTGAAGCACTCAGAAGAAATGGTAGGATATCAGTGCAACTTCGTACATGTACCTACACATCATCGGCGGGTTCCATGGCTAAATGGTTAGCGTGCTGGCCTTTGGTCACAAGGGTACCGGGTTCGATTCCGGCAGGGTCGGGAATTTTAACCTTAATTGGTTAATTTCGCTGGCACGGGGGCTGGGTGTATGTGTCGTCTTCATCATCATTTCATCCTCATCACGACGCGGAGATCGCCTACGGGAGTCAAATCAAAAGACCTGCATCTGGCGAGCCGAACTTGTCCTCGGACACTCCCGGCACTAAAAGCCATATGCCATTTCATTTCATCGGCGGGTATGTAAATGCTTAGAGTTACAATTCCCTGTGACAGGCAGAATGGCTACCAGAGCGTATTAGTTTTGTTACCAGGCTTGACAGAGTATATAGGAGGCGTAGGGTTGTAAATAGTGTCAGATGTTCAGTGATTACTGTGAGGGACACGAGATGCCGCGTACTCGTGTGAGACAGCACCTGACAGAGTTTGAAAGGGGTCTCATTCTGGGTCTCCGTTTGGCCGACTGATCGAATCGTGCAATATCTAGATTTGTGGGGCATTCGGATGCGACAGTGGCTCGATTTTGGACTGCATGGGAACGACGGTATGAAAAAAATGCAGGGGGATAGGCCACAACCTTGTGGTACTCTTCTGATGATTGGTTTCCAAGGTGAAATTGTAACGTTAGCACTTATTGCAATCAAGTTGTTTGCATGTATTTTTCACAATTATGAACATGCATGGGACCCACTCGGACGTCAACTCCGTCCAAGTGCCAGCATCAAGGATATCAAGGACCAGTTACAGCAGTTGTGGGCCAGCTTCTATCAAGAGAGGATTCAGCGCCTTTATGACATCCTTCCCAACCGAATCACTGTTGATTCATTATCAAGGTACCGGTCAACCACGTCTGACCACCGCAACGAAGAATCGCCATATTGTGCACCAAGCACATCGTAACCCATTCACAACTGCGTCTGGCGTCCGAGAACAAGTAATGGATTCCCTGTAACATTCTGTGTAATCTCGCACCATTGGTCGGAGACTAGCAACAGCCGTCCCATGCGTAGGCTGCCGTCGGAGTGGTGCCGTGACCGGGAAGCACGGACCGCTGATGAGTGGCGTCGCATTGTGTTCAAAGTTGATGATGCTTGTTGTTTAAAGGGGCCTAACATCGAAGGTCATCGGCCCGTTCAAAGTTGAATCGCGGTTCTGAACTACCTCGGATGTCCATCATCTGCGAGTATGGCGGCGATCTGGATAGAAGTCCCATCCTTCCAATATTTTGGAGAGGTGAAGCGGTGTTATTCCTGGCGTCATGCTATGAGAAGCCATCGGGTATGTCTTCATGTTACGGCTGGTAGTGATTGAGGGAACTCTGGCCGCACAACGGAAGATCATGGACATCCTGCGTACTCATGTGTTATCTCTTATGCGACAATATCACGGTGCTATTTTTCAACATACAATGCGCATGTTGAGGAACTCTCGTGGCAGCGTGATCCCCAGATCTGTACCCGATAAAACATGCGTGGGACCAGCTGGACGTTAACTCCGTCCGAGTGCCAGTATCCAAGATATCAAGAACCAGTTACAGCAGTTGTGGGCCAGCTTCCCTCAAGAGAGGATTCAGCGGCTTTATGACACCCTTCCCAACAGAATCACTGTATGCATCCAGGCCAGAGGGAGTGCAATGTCATACTGATAAGTGGGTTCGTACTGCTAAGTTCTTTATAAATTGGACTCGATTTTGTAATCACTGAAAAAACATCAAATGCCCTATCAACACGTGAAGCTTCATCTCGTTTCCTCATTCCATTCTGAGCGCTTCAATTTTTTTGTCAAACAATGCAGTTAGCTAGTAACACTATAATTGAATAGATAAAAGTGTTAAGGCCACATGAAAAGAATGACAACTTACAGGACTCCAAGAACGTACTCTGATCAGACTTCCCAGCCAAGAGATCACTAGGAAGCCCTACAGAAATCTGGGAAAATAAATATTGGGAGACTTGGCCAAGAGAGTTACAGGGTGACAACAGGTGAAGAACTGTCTCAAAGGGATTTCGTGCTAACGTCACACAGCGCAAATCTGAATTTGGGTGAGATGAAATACATTTTGATAATCAGTTCAATACAATTCTATTTAGAAGTAGCCGATGATCACCACATTAGAGGACAAGATGGTCCTTGTGAATGTAAAGTCAATTGTATTGTGCGAAGTCGCTGATATTATTTATTGCGAATTAGTTTATGTGCTCCTTCGTCTGGCGACTCGGATGACTAATATAACAACACCAACATAGATGATCCGTACTGCTACTACTACTACTACTACTACTACTACTGTTAAATTGTTTTTATTCCTCCCCTGAAGGGCGAGGCGGGCCTCTTAGATGGTGATGCCGTCTCTCAGGTCAGGGGATTTATGATGGTGATGGGGATGTATGGTAAGGTGAGGGGGTTGGCGGCCTATAGTAGGAACTGTTCCGGCATTCTCCTTAGTGTAGGTTAATGGAAAACCACGGAAAACCATCTCAGGACAGCCGACGGAGGGGACTGAATGCAGAGGTGTAGAGCGACGGTAGAACCACCCCTCCTCTGATCGGTTGGTCGGTCGGAGTGCCGTGGCCACTTGTAGGCCGACGTCTACTCTGCAACCTCAGACGTCCGTATCACTTCGTACCTGTCAGTGCATGCGCGTCTGAAAACCGTTTGATTCCGTCCGGCTATAATTAGTGAAGTTGATGTCTTCTGGCACAGTCCAACCCTATTCGAATTCCTGTTTCCAATGATACTAAATACTTTAATGTTTCAAATCGTTTCGTATTTTTCCAGAGTTTGTACATCTTACAGACCTACGAGTATTTTCTGCCCAAATCTAACACACTGGTATCCTTACGTCGACGTAAGATTATATGTTCGGTGATACACACATCATAGGTAGGAATTTACACTGATTGATCAAATGTCATGGGATAGCGGAGCACTGATGCGCAGGTGTGCTATCTGCGCACCACACGCCCCCTGTACCAGTGGCAGTTGTATAGGAGACCTTGTGAGCAGTGACTGTGCATGTGAGAGGTGTAACATGGAACGTCATCGTGAGCTGACGCCGTTCGAACGGGCTATGGTGGTCGGTGCCCGACGGATGGGAAGTGCGATTTCGGAAGTGGTGCGGGAATTCAGCTTCACACGATCAACCGTGTCCAGAATGTATCGTGAATGGTTGAATGCGGGTGTCACCGTCCACAACAGACGAACGACCGGCCGTTCAGCCACCTTCGATGACCGTGACCGGCGACATCTGAGACGGATTGTCAATAGTGACAGACGGGCAACCGTACAACAAATCAGGGCTCAATTCAACACAGGCCGTGCTAGACACGCCTCCCAGTAGACAATCCGTAGAAACATGGGTTCTATAGGGTATGGGACCCGGCGCCGCACACGGGTGCCACTGTTAACCCAACGTCATCGGGCACAACGACGCGCATTTGTCGCCAGTCACAAGGAATGTACACTGGAACAATGGCGTAACGTGATATGGTCGGACGAATCACGATTTCAACTGCACCATGCCGATGGGAGGCACCGTGTATGGCGCAGACCACATGGCGCGATGGATCCCGCCTGCCTCGAAGGTGTGGTCCAGGGCGCTGGTGTATCTGTTACGGTCTGGGGTGCATTTTCCTCGTATAGAATGGGCCCCCTAGTTGTTCTGGAAGAGACTTTGAATTGTACGCGGTATGTTGAGCTGCACGGAGACCACCTCCATCCATTTTTGGCCTACCAGCGCCCAGACGGTTCTGCGGTGTTTCAAGATGATAACGCGCCGCCGCATCGCTCCCACGTCGCCCGGGAATGGTTCCAGGAACATGCAACGCAGGTCCAACGACTGCCATGGTCACCCAGGAGCCCCGATATGAACCCTATCGAGCATATCTGGGATGTCCTGAAACACAGGCTCCGTGCCATGGATCCTGCACCCACGAACAGACCAGCATTGGCGGCCGTTCTGCAAACGATTTGGTGTCATCTGCGACCAGAGGACTACCAGGGACTTGTTGACTCACTTCCACGGCGTCTCACTGCAGTTCGCAAGGCCAGAGGAGGCCCCACACGCTATTAGGTGACTATCCCATGACATTTGCTAAGTCAGTGTATATATAGAAGTCGATATGAAGGAGATTTTTTTTTTAACTTTTCAATCGTACATTTTCTCTGCTACACATTTTTTGCTTAGAAGACGAGAGAAGGAGATTATTTGGTTGTTTCCCTCGTAGTAGCCTCTTATAATATGCATGGGTATACATAAATGCATAGTTTGACTGCCCGAAGGCAGGTCCAAACCTCCGCAGAGGTGTGCCTGATCCGGAGTTTACTTACGGTAGAGTGGCCAGTTCCTTTCCGCTCCTCCATTCCCTTATCTCCCCCTCCCCCCTTCAATAATAGCGCGTGGCAACCCATCCAAATCTTGACCACGCCCAATGTTGCTTAACTTCGTAGAGCTCACGGGATCCGGTGTTTCAACACGGCTAGAGCCGTTGACATACACAGGGGAGTGTAACTTAACAGCTTTCCCGGTCCGTCGAATACACAAGTTCAATATAAATATTACACTATAAAATACTTGTAAAAAACACAATATTAAACAAGGAATAAAAATACTCGCTACTGAACAAAGAATTTGTTTATTATTATTATTATTATTATTATTATTATGTCCGACTCGTTGGCTGAATGGTCAGCGTACTGGCCTTCGGTTCAGAGGGTCCCGGGTTCGATTCCCGGCCGGGTCGGGGATTTTAACCTTAATTGGTTAATTCCAGTTGCCCGGGGGCTGGGTGTTTGTGCTGTCCCCAACATCCCTGCAACTCACACACCACACATAACACTATCCTCCACCACAATAACACGCAGTTACCTACACATGGCAGATGCCGCCCACCCTCGTCGGAGGGTCTGCCTTACAAGGGCTGCACTCGGCTAGTAATAGCCACACGAAATTATTATTATTATTATTATTATTATTATTATTATTATTATTATTATTATTATTATTATTATTATTATTATTATTATTATTATTATTAATAGCAAGCCCTGTGGTGTACAAGTGACGTGTTTTTCTCTTATTCAAAGGCCCTGGATTCGTTTTTCTGCTAGTTCAAGGATTTTAATTCTGTACTGTGGAATAGTACGCGGTTCACATTATACGATATGTTCCCAAGCTCTTAGTTACAAGAAGAAAACGCATAGTGAAAAGTTGTCGCTACTGGCCTAATATACATAGCCGAACACTGGTTCCCATGGTTACAATGGTGTCGGAAAATTGATGATGTTGACTCCAGATGGACCCCAGCCCAATAACATATACTGTACATGTTAGAAAAAAGCATATCAAAGTTATCTCCGTATTTTTTCCTCACAAGTTCATTACAGGCTTCCACTTGGTGGGGTAGAGTGGTTAGCTCTACACCTGGCCGCCTTTGCCCCCACGAAATAACTTGCTGCTCATTTTAGTGTGGCCTGAATAGGACTCAGAGCCACATGCACCTTCCAGGTGAACCACCTCGGTCAGGCAGCCCTTACTATCCAATGCGCCCGGTATAAAAAATTAAACGCCTGTGTGGCGTAGTGGTTAGTATGATTAGCTGCCACCCCCGGATGCCCAGGTTCGATTCCTGGCTCTGCCACGAAATTTGAAAAGTGATACGAGGACTGGAACTAAGTACACTCACCCTCAGGAGTTCAACTGAGTTGAGGGGGTTTGATTCCCACCTCAACCATCCTCGAAGTGGTTTTTCCATGGTTTCCCACTTCTCCTCCAGACAAATACCGGGATGGTACCTAACTTAGGGCCACGGCCTCTTCCTTTCCTCTTCTTTGTTTATCCCTTCCGATCTTCCCATCCTCCCGCAAGGCCCACGTTCAGCATAGCAAGCGAGGCTACCTAGGCGAGGTACTGGTCTTCCTCCCGAGTTGTATCCCCCGACCCAAAGTCTCGTGCTTCAGGACACTGCACCGAGCTCGATAGCTGCAGTCGCTTAAGGGTGGCCAGTATCCAGTATTCGGGAGATAGTAGGTACGAATCCCACTGTCGGCAGCCCTGAAAATGGTTTTCCGTGGTTTCCCATTTTCACACCAGGCAAATGCTGGGGCTGTACCTTAATTAAAGCCACGGCCGCTTCCTTCCCACTCTTAGCCCTTTCCTGTCCCATCGTCGCCGTAAGACCTGTGTCGGTGCGACGTAAAACAACTAGCAAAAAAAATCAGGACACTGCCCTTGAGTCAGTAGAGGTGGGATTCCTCACTGAATCCGAGGGACATCTCACCCTGGAAGGTAAACGAATTAAGAAGGAAGGAGAAAAAGTTGAAAACGAAAAGTAAACAACTATAGGCCTATCTACTGTACTACCTTCCTATGATATACCGAGAATTTCTCCATGAACGAGCAATGTATTCTTTTCTCACAAGTTCATTACGTTATAACCTGAGTATAAGTTCATCAGCAGTGTAAAAATAAAATACATCTTATAGAACTCTAGCGAATCCACTTCAGTACCGTAACAATTTACAGTATCAAGGGATAAAATATGGCAGGCCTCGTTCTACGTAAAAACTCTGTGAGAGATCCAACTGTGTATCGCTATTTTACGCGACGTAAATCGCATTACAATACTTTGTTAGCGCGCATGACTTCCTTTATTGGATTTTCCCTGCTTGTCCGCATGATTATCATTTCAGGAACACCTCTCCTCTGGAACACTCTGCTCGGTTTAACTTATTTACGTTCGCACGCCACATCACTAATTTTATTAGCGATTACATTGCAGGAATAAAACCATTACTTTCTACAACGATAAAAACCAGTGTTTGTCTATAATATAATATTACATATAACCTCAATAAGAAAACCGGTAGTCCCTCAAGGCAGTGTCCTTACTCCAGTTCTTTTTAGTTTATACCAAACCAAACCAAACCCCTTGGCACTACAGCCCTTGAAGGGCCTTGGCCTACCAAGTGACCGCTGCTCAACTCGAAGGCCTGCAGATTACGAGGTGTCGTGTGGTCAGCACGACGAATCCTTTCGGCCGTTATTCTTGGCTTTTGAGACCGGGGCCACACAGATAGCTCCTCAATTCTAATCACGTAGGCTGAGTGGACCTCGAACCAGCCCTCAGGTCCAGGTAAAAGTCCCTGATCTGGCCGGGAATCGAACCCGGGGCCTCCGGGTGAGAGGCAGGCACGCTACCCCTACACCACAGGGCCGGCCTTTTGAGTTTATACTAAGATGATATCACAAAACGACTTAAATTTTGCAAATATTATCTGTATACTGATGATCGCCAAATTAATATGTTACAGTATCATTCCCCAGTTGTAAACGTCCATTTTACAATACCAGTAACACAAATCAATGTCTATCTCAACAAGTAAACACGATAGGCAGGCGAATGTTCTCATTATTAATCAGAATTAAAAGCAAGCAATAATCCTTGGGCAAATTAGAGTCATGACTACGACCCGGATTTTTTAAAATGCATATGCGTATATGCAAATGCATATTTTAAACGTTACCGTATATTTTGAATGTTAGAACATAATATTATGTAGATATATTTTTCTCTTATGTGTGATCGATTATCTAAGGTTTGTAAACGAAATGAACTCTATATATGTTGTACATCCGCTGGCAACACGAGTAGCCTTCTCTGATCAAGGAAAGTGCTTTCAGTGTCGCAAATGGATAATGACACTTTTCACAACAGCCATTTCCTTCTTCCTGATATTCAATCCATAATTAACTACATAAGTGGAATTAGGCAGTCTTTGTCAGAAGAATGTTCCATGCAGTCAGTGCCAGTGTACAAGCATTGCATAGTTATGTCCGTCGACGTAGAACGATCATTTTCAGCGTATAAATAAATTCAGTCCGACAAGAGAAAGTCATTGCCCATGAAAAAATATATGTTAATAACCTACTACCATGCATCATTTTGCAAGGAATGAAACATGGTTACCAATTTAACACGGAGTTAAAGTTAAATAATGCGCTTGGTAAGTGTATTTTGTTTTGTTTTTAGTGCATATTTTCGTGCATATTTACGACATTTTAGTGCATATGTGCATGCATATTTTTGGAGTTTTTGTGCATATGAATCCGGGCCCTAGTCATGACTAAACTCATATGCAGCTTAGAGCTAAGTGGTCTTAATGTTACGTTCTCAAATGGAGTACAAAGCCATGGCACCATTAAGACCGAAAATCTCAATATTAGATTGGTTCAGACACGCATACTCCCATTATTTAATTATTGTGATGTACATATTGATGCGACTTTTGAACAGATCAATATGCTAACAAAGCATTACATTCATGTATATGATTCATTTTTTTAAATTATTCTGTTCATGTAACACTCTATTTTGAAAGACCAGGTTGGTAAAAATTCGAGGAACTAGTTAAGTTGCTCACGGCTACTCTTGTGTATAGACTGTTGAATGAATCACAACCCCACTACCTTTCTTCTTTGTTCAACTCACTTCTTTTCACGACCTATTTTAAACCGGTCGTTCTAAGTGTCGGGTGCCAAACTCTAGAACTCCAGGGTATATGGCATTAGAAATTCTACTAATTTTAAGAACTCTGTATCTTCTTACCGAAATTATTCCCTAAACTATTAAACTGCCGTAATTAAAGTTGTATATTTGTGTTTTAGTAAATTGTTATATTGCTTCTTAACATTTTAAGATAGGCTATTAATTAAGCTACATTATTTTTTAATGTGAGATTATTACCATTGTTAGGTTAAAACTGTTGTTTGTACCATATCATGATGATTTTTTCTATTTTGGTTACGTGTAACAGGGAGCCAGGAGCCCTAACTTCGCCATTAATAATAATAATAAATTCTCGAAAATGCAGTCTTATAAGAATGGGAAAGAAACATAGGCAAGAGGTCTATCAATACTGTCTTGGAACGGACGCTCTCGTAGAGAGTGGCTCATGCAAGTACCTAGGAATGCACGTAAAGAAAGATCTAAAATGGGGCACTCACGTAAGAAGTGTAATTTCTAAAGCGTACAAGTCCTTAGACATCGTGATGATGGTGCTAAAGGGCAGCAGTTCCCAGGCGAAGGCGCAGGACTGTACCGTATAACACTCATTAGGCCGGTCGTGGAATATGGGGCTGTTGTATGGGATCCAGACCAAACAGGACTCATTAATAAACTTGAGATGGTACAGCGAAAGGCTACAAGATTCATGATGAATGATTTCAATCCTAGAAGTAGTGTGACAAGTATGATAGAAAAACTTGGGTGGGAAACGATGGGGAGTAGAAGGAAATGAACACGGTTATGTGTCATGTATAGTCATGCCAATACGAGTAAGCCAGCTTGGGGAGAAATGAACAGGACTACAGTAGAAAAACCTTGTTACATAAGTACAACAGATCATCCGCAAAAAGTAAACGGTAGATCGCAGAAAACTAAGTACGGTAAATATTCGTTCGTAAATCGTGGAAATACGATTGGAAATCATTACCTGCAGCTGTCTTAGTGCCTTTTCCAAAAAATGTAAGATTCTTCAAGAATAGACTCTAGCATTCTGTAAATTTGTGCCATTGATGCTTTCGCGACCCGTTCTTATAGACATGATACTGTATAGGCGTTTGGGCTTATGACGTGTTGACGAAATGAGGTCCCTTCACTATTGTTATTTCGTCTCGGTGTTTTCCAAGTTCGTACGTTCCTCATCGCGAGATGTTTCATTCCAGGCTTGTGTCAATGTCATATGTTACGTAGACATGTTATGTGAAAATCTTAGACTGATTCTGATGGTTCGGTCAGCTTCCGCTTCGAATGCTAGCGCTATGCCACGTCCGGAGAGCCATCTGGTGGCGAATGAACGTACCATTTCCACTTCTATTATAACGTCTAAATTTAAAAGGCCATTGTTTAAGAAGCCTTTCTCGTGGACAGTCGAGATATTCTTTTGACGACGCAGAGCACAGTTCTCTGCGAAACGTAAAGAATTTCACTTTTTTTTTTCTTGACACGGCATAAGCCCAAAAGCCTATATAGTATCATGTTTACTCTGTAAATTATCTGTAAATTGTGTGTAAATTTCTATGTGATGGTGCCATATTTTAATGTAACGCTCAATCCACTATAAATCGTAGTATTAAGGTATTAAGGCATCTGAATTATTTAAGGTATGTGGCAATTTGTACATGAACGTGTTGTATTTACAACGGTAAGATAATGATTAGTGTAAAAATGTTGAAATCCTTAAGGTACGTGTGAATTTGTATATAACGGAGTTGTAATGTTATGCTAGTTTTAAGTTTACTTCGTTGTTATACTACTGTAAGTGATCACTGCCACCGGGATATTTCCCAATTGTGATGTATTTGTTATTATTATTATTATTTATTATTATTAATAATATTAAATAATAATAATAATAATAATAATAATAATAATAATAATAATAATAATAATAATAATAATAATAATAATAATAATTGTACCCTGCCTGTGAATTCAAATGAAGCGCCTTGTGAACCGACATCTTACTCCTAAAGCTTCAAACAACTAGTGCAAGAAGTTTGGACTTTGGTCAACAGATGTCACTACTAAAGTGACGAAGTAATTTCTTATTTTAAGGTTTCCTAAACTGAGTTGATATGTTTTTGTTTTTGGTGTACTACAGTTGTCAACACTTAAATCTTTTCCCGCCAACTTTAAAATTAACCAATCAGAAATTTTGGGTATTTAATTTTCAACCAATCAGAGTTTTCTTGTACATATTTAATTAGCCAAAATAATTTGGGGGTGTGTCGGGCATTAGTTTAGATCTCCCTCGAACCTTCCTCTCGGGTATAAAAGCAGGCAATTTTTCGAGCTTCCTTGTCTTCTTGATCGTCCAGTGTTCTGAGTGTGTGCTGATCGTGGAGGTGGGGGCGTTTCGCTCTTCATCGAGCAGTCCACCGCAATAAGGTAATGGCAGCCATTTAACAACTAGACGATAGCCTCTGAAAGCTAACCCGAGGGGAAGGTTTCCTGTCTTTAATTACGTAACCTTTATTTCCAATAATGTAAACTTCATCTTCAAATGTAAATCTCAAAACTAGCCTAGAAATTTAGACGAAATTCGGGAACAGAGGGTGTGACACCCTCTCGAGTTCCCTATCAACTGGTGTTTGGGGTGACTACGTTTTTGTAATCGTTTTCTATTTATAGCCTTGTAGGTTAAATTTTCTCCACCTAGTCACCTCAGTAGAATGGGATTAGTCCCCTGTAACTTCGGGCCAGGAGCCCAAATAAGGTTTCTTTCTTGTGTGGAAATTTCAAGGAGTGCAAATGTCTGCGTCCGCAGCATATTGATTTTTGGGCCAATAACTTTAACCTGTGTGTTTTTTTCCAATAAGGCCCGGTAGAATGAGTATTCGCTACTCCTGTAGAAATTCTTCATGTTAAGTGGTTAGACAATTAAGAGTTTAACAGTGAATTCTGTTTGTGTTAAAATGTAGGTTGTGCCTCGAGAGGCCTAAAAGTGTAAATTTTAGTGAGTAAAGATGCTGGGGTAGTTGAAGTTTGCCTCGATAAGGCAGTAATGGTATTAGGTTCGGAGCTCAGTCTCCTAGACATTTATAGTCCATATGCTCTTTCTGTCCTTGTAGGCATTCTCTGTAAAAGAAATTGGGAGACCTGTCTCCTTAACGTCTGGGTGTATGGAGCAATTGTACTCAAATAACACTTGTAAAATTGTATTTCAACTACTGTACCTGAAATCTTGTACTGTCGCTGAACGACTGCTTTTGTTATTATCTTATTACCTTGATTTTTAAAGCTCTTAATTAATCTTTTGATTGTAGTAAATAAACCCGTTCATGCCCGCACCTTCTTTCACCTCTGTGATCCACGAAAACTCCGTAATAATAATAATAATAATAATAATAATAATAATAATAATAATAATAATAATAATAATATTAATAATAATAATAATAATAATAATAATAATTTTATCGTATGACTGTTAGTGCCGCGAAGTCCCGGACATGTTCAGCTCTCCTGGTGCAGGTCTTTCTATTTGACATCCATGGACGACCTGCACGTCACGGTGTGGTGGTCGTCATAAAGAGGCAGGGAGAGGGTGAAACCCGGTGTCACCACAAAGCCTACGGTTGTCGAATAAAACCCAGGGGTCAGTTCAAAGCTTAACGTCACCATTCCACGGAAGGATCACCATCATCAACGTCATATGCCCTTATCATGAAAAGTTTTCATTTACCTCCCTGAGGGGGAGAGGCGGGCCACCTAGAAGGTAACACCTTCCCTCTGGCCAGGGCATATGCCCTCACTCCATATGAGCCCTGCGGAGACATTTGGAACTGAAACCAGGTTTTTGGTTTGCAACCTAGTGATTAGAAATTGCATGCCACCATATCTCCTACCCTGTGGGCCAACATTCTGATGGTGACTTTTTTTTCACCTACGGGACTCGAGTCGGCTAACCACAGTGTTAGATCATGTAGACGCCTTAACGAACAGGGTCACAAAGCGGGAATAATAATAATAATAATAATAATAATAATAATAATAATAATAATAATAATAATAATAATAATAATAATAATACTGAAAACCTACACCTGTTTTCCAGTTGGTGACCGGGTCAGGGATGGAATGAATGAAGCCCCCATCTAGCGGGAGGATAGGAATTGTGCCGTCTGCCGAAGCCTGTCGCACTCCTCTGGGGCAATGATTAATGACTGACAGATGAAATGAAGTGATGCCGGAGTGTGTTACTGCCATGAAAGATAACAGGCAAAATCGGAGTACCCGGAGAAAAACCTGTCTCGCCTCCGTCTTTTCCAGCACAAATCTCACATGGAGTGACCGGGGAACCCAGCGGTGAGAGGCCGACGCGCTGCCGCCTGAGCCACAGTGGATAATAATAATAATAATAATAATAATAATAATAATAATAACAATAATCCATATATATATAAATGAAATGGCGTATGGCTTTTAGTGCCGGGATGTGTCTCAGGACTTCGGCTCGTCAGGTGCAGGTCTTTGATTTGACTCCCATAGGTGACTTGCGCGTCGTGATGAGGGTGAATTGATGATGAAGACGACACATCCACCCAGCCCCGTGCCAGGGGAATTAACCAATTAAAATTCCCGACCCTACCGGAATCGAACCCGGGACCCCTGTGGCCAAAGGTCAGCGCGCTAACCATTTAGCCATGGAGCCGAACATCCATGTAGGTCTAACAATACGATACAGATGATTACGGACACAGTGTGCAAACGCAGGACTCGCTTCTACGGTCACCTACGACTGATGGGCGGCTCTCGATGGTCAAACGCATTTTTAATAATTTCGACTCAAAAAAACAAAACAACATTTCCCTGGTAGGTTAACGTAAAGAAAGACCTCGAAGATGATGCGCACAAATGAGACCTTTTCAGAACAAGTATTGTGACTTTTGAGACTTTTCGGGATATGAAGTGAAACTGAGTAAACGCCAGAATGTATAAGGAAACTTATCGTAGTCCCTAGCTGGCCGATTAGAGGATAAATAAATAAATAAATAAATAAATAAATAAATACATCTTCATAACAATATGTTGTGCCTTTCAGCGTTCAGTCTGCAAGCATCTCTGAATTGACTAAACGCCGCACAATACTCTGTTTGTTACTAGTTCTGGTGCCTCGTTTTGTTCCATACCTCTTATCTTTAAATTGTTAGAAACTGAGTCTAACCGTCGTCATCTTGGTCTCCCTCTACTCCTCTTACCCTCCATGACAGAGCCCATTATTCTTCTGAGTAACTTATCCTCCTCCATTCGCCTCACATGACCCATCACCGAAGGCGGTATATGCGTACAGCTTTATCCATCGAATTCATTCCTAACTAGCCTTTATCTCCTCATTCCGAGTACCCTCCTGCCACTGTTCCCACCTATTTGTACTATTAATCATTCTCACTATTTTCAAGTCGGTTACTTCTAATGTATGAATAAAGATATCCTGAGTCCACCAAACTTCCACTCCCGTACAGCAAAGTTGTTCTCTAAACAGACCGATGTACAGATAGTTTTGCCCAGGAGCTGACTTCCTTCTTACAGAATTCTGTTGATCACAACTGTGAGCTAAATACATTAGTTCTACTGCACCTTGATCGGTAGCCTATAATACTACCATCCTGGGAGAACACGTCCTAAATACTTGAAATTATCTACCTGTTCCAGCTTTGTATCCCCAATTTGACATTAATTTCTCTTGGATATTTTACCCACTGCCATCAATTAAATAAATAAATAAATAAATAAATAAATAAATAAATAAATAAATAAACAAATAAATAAATAAATAATAATAATAATAATAATAATAATAATAATAATCGTATGGCCTCAGCTACCGTGTGTAGACATTTTAATTTGACGCCATCTGGCTGTCTGCTCGTCAATTTCGATGTTTCGTTTTATTCTAGGCCCACTAGATAGCAGACAGAGTCAACCGAAACTCTCTTGGGTGTCTGTGGCTGAGATTTAATTCATTTTGTCGGGTAAACACCAAATGTGTTACCAGAGATCTTTTACATGCCGACATCGTTCGACATAGAGTGTCGAATGGACTTTTTTCCTCCCTTCAAAAATCCGACTAGCTCTGGCGGGTTTGAACCCGCTATCCTGGGATCCGGAGGCCGACACTCTACCACTGATCCACAGAGGCAGCTATTAAATAAATAAATAATAATTACAGACGACACCATAAACAATCTAAAATCTTTGGAATTCTGGTTGTAAGTCAGACATTCGTGGGAAAAGCTATAAAGGCCGCTCGAAAACAGTGGACAGAACAGCGGAAAAATCACCACAGGGAATTCATGAAGAGATTTTTGGAAGAAGAGAAGAAGAAGAATAATAAGAAAAAGAAGAAGAAGAAGAAGAAGGGAAAGCCGTCAGAGTAAGCCAACAAGTTCAAACGCGCTCTTTAATTCGGCATAACGAATAATAATAATAATAATAATAATAATAATAATAATAATAATAATAATAATAATAATAATAATAATAATAATAATGACGCCAATCAGTGAACCGTATAAGGACATCAGGATGGCTGTGAAACTGTACTGTTAAGAGTGATACAGCAGGCCATGCTCACCACACTCTCAATCAGACAGGACAATAAGAGGGCGGTGAGCTTAAAACATCCTACATGATTGTCCACGCTAAATTTTCACTGCTGGCCATTCAATTTCCAGTAATTCTAATTTATCTCTTTAAATTCAGCAGATCCATAATGCAAATTAATTCTATTAACTAAACATGCTCATGCACTTCTGGACTGAAAACCGATATTAAATGTAATGTGATTGCTGTCGACTCTTCTTTTTTTACGAAGAGAATACAACAAAAAAAAAACTCCACGCGATTAAACAAATAGCATTTGCCTTAAAATTGACAAATGAATTTAGCTTCAATTGCACAGCAAGCCGATAAGGACACTGTCCGATTACTTTTGTACTCCACAGTGAGTGAAGCAGGTTTCTTACCTCACGAGGAGTCTTGTAGACAAATTGCATTAATAATTCTTGCGAATTGAGGGATAATTGTCTGCATTAGCTAAAAGAAGAACATACCCTTACAGGCGATGCTTCCTTCAATTACGTTAAATGAGAAGTGTAAACTAAACAGCGTTTTTCAAGTGTAGCTGGCCGTTCTCATGACAATTATGAGAGTAATATTATATGTAGAAGCAAAGCAAAATCACCTCCCTACAGGCCATGAAGGCCGTTGGAGGGGTGGAAGGTAAGGACATCTACTATCCGTATTAGGCTACGTCCGCACCGGAGGTGGCTTGCATATCACCCAAAGAACGACTCGTCGTCACTTTGAGGTTAGTAAAAGACTAAAGTATCCTTTTGTTTTTATTGCATGCTTTAATTTTCATTTAAAAGAAACATGTGCGCAGGTCCAGTTAAAACAGAACAAAAGCTACGTAAAAGGTACGTCACCGAGCTCGATAGCTGCAGTCGCTTAAGTGCGGCCAGTATCCAGTATTCCGAAGATAGTAGGTTCGAACCCCACTGTCGGCAGCCCTGAAAATGGTTTTCCGTGGTTTCCCCATTTTCACACCAGGCAAATGCTGGGGCTGTACCTTAATTAAGGGCACGGCCGCTTTCTTCCCACTCCTAGCCCTTCCCCTGTCCCATCGTCGCCATAAGACCTATCTGTGTCGGTGCGACGTAAAGCAAAAAAAAAAAAAAAGTACGTCAAGTACAACAAGTTCACGTTTCTACTTGGATAGGAGCTTGGAAAAACAGCCAGTTCGTTCGCTATGATAGACGCTTAGCGGTTACCCAGGAAGCCAAGCCAAACTGAGCGCTCGGTGCGCCCACTTCCATTCGATCTTGGGAGTTCGTCCGCTTGGATGAATCATCCTAGTGACTATCCACCATCTAGGCGCTAAGCAAGCCACCACCTCTGCGGACGTAGCCTAACCTCGGAACTGCAAAAAATGAAATGGCGTAAATTATGGCTTTTAGTGCCGGGAGTGTCCGAGGACAATTTCGGCTCACCAGATGCAATCTTTCGATTTGACGTCCGTAGGCGACCTGCGTGTCGTGATGAGGATGAAATGATGATGAAGACGACACATACACCCAGACTCCGTGCCAGCGAAATTAACAAATTACGGTTAATCGAATTACGAGAATCGAACCCGGGACTCCTATGACCAAAGGCCAGCACGCTAACCATTTAGCCATGGAGTCGGACACCTCGGCACTTAGTGAGATAGATATGTTATCTCCAAGCCCGGCCGCCTTTGCCCCCACGAATTAACCTGGTATTCATTTTTGGTGGAGGCTGAGTGAACATCAGGGCAAAGGGCACGTCTGAAAGATGGAATCTCGTTTCTTAAATTTTCCGACTTCCTGGCGGAGAATTGAACCCAGGCCCTTTCGGATGAACCGAGCGCGCGTTTACCTCCTATGTAAGGCAGTCCTTAATGTTGTAGGCACAACAATTAAGTAATGGCAAAACTCTAATTTTAGTAATATGCATAGCGAGTAATGCAATTTATCGGAGAACGTTTTTCCATTTACTCCAGGATATTTCTGAAAAGGTACTCATTGGCTCAATGGTCAGCGTTTAGGCCTTCGATTCAGAGAGTCCCGGGTTCGATTCCCGGCCGTGTCGGGGATTTTAATCGCGTCTGATTAATTCTTCTGATCCGGGGACTGGGTATTTGTGTTTGTCCCAATACTTTTCTCTTCATGCTCAGACAACACACTACACTACCAACCACCACAGAAAAAAGCAGTAGTGATTACATCCCTCCATTTAGGGTTGGCGTCAGGAAGGGCATACGGCCGGAAAACAGCGCCAAATCCACATGTGCTACACAGTTCGCACCAGCGACCCCACAGATGTGGGAAAAGTGGTAGAAGGAGAAGAAAAAGAAGACTTCTGGAAGCGCTGGAGTTTTCCTGACCCCTATGGGTGGGGGCGGCGGAATACATCCATAGTATCCCCTGCCTCCCGTAAGAGGCAACAAAAAGGGGCCCCAGCGGGCCTCGGAGGGTAGGTGGCAATCACGGGGCCCTACCTGAGTCTGTTATTATTTCCAATTAGCCAGGCTGAGTGGCTCAGACGGTTGAGACGCTGGCTTTCTGAACCTAACTTGGCAGGTTCGATCCAGGCTCAGTCCGGTGGTATTTGAAGGTGCTCAAATACGCGGAGTATTTATTGTAATAGTGCTGTTCCTCTCATGTCACAATTCAGAATAAATTAGTATTCGTGACCCCAATTACATGATTCATGTCATTTCTTGCAGTCCTAAGCAGTATCCTGTAGATAGTTGAATCCAGAAATCCTACTTTCACAACAGATCAGACTCCATCTTAAGTATTTTCTTCGTTTTTCTTTCGAACGTAACCACCCCCCAGGTGCTCGAGTTGCCGATGCTAGCACAGAAAGTAGGAGGGGAGTGGTTCGAAGCTCGTGTTGGCAATTCGCGCCACTGTTCACTATAGTCTCATCCGTGGTTGTTTACCGTGTTACGCTGATGCATTACTATGCGTGCTTCCATGCGAAGCCCGGTAGGGTACAGTACATATGTATATAATTGTAGATAGGGCCTATATGAGTAACATATCGCCATACGCCAAAATAATAATACTGACCTTTTCAAGAACGTGTAGATTAAGGCAGTGTATGATAAGTAGTGAAAGGATTTTAAGGCGGAGCATCTTTTAAAAAATATAACCACTGTACTTTCATACAGATAAAAGTCAATATTATGTGGGGACATGGCATGAAGCGAAATAAACACTATTTGTTACACCTTGTCAAGTTACTATATTTTGCCAACTTTTCCCTTCAATTTCATGTTTCAGCACCTTTTCACCCCACATTTATCAGCGCTTTTATAATATTATACTTTTTTCCTTTCTTTAACAGATTTTTAACATTTTGTTTGATCATAACTAAACATCAGTCAATAAATAAATGTTAAAATATAATTTAATGAAACTAACAGTAATTTATATCCCAGCAACAATGGCCAACCTCAGCAAGAATTTCCAACCTGCAGCAATGAAATAAAATTAAAATGTAAACAATGACGTTGCAACAGTTTTAGCTAAGCTCAGTTAGTACTGTGTACTCTCTTGTTAGCCGTGTTAATGTTTTACCAGTCCGGAGCAGAGCGAAATTTTTACAACACAAAATCATGTCGAAGTTAAGGGGGAGGTATGGAGGAGGAACACTGAAAGAAGTTAGAGACAACCCCGATAGATTTGCTAACGACAAATTCGAATTAAATTTGAAGATGGTGAAACCTTTGCAACTTCGACTGAACTCCCTTTACGAACGGAACCGAGTAAATGTGATAAATAAAGTTCATGTAACTGGTTTAAACATTATTAAAATAATTGCATCAACGCTTATTTTGTACCTTTTCGTATGCATTTTCAGAACATATTTGTCCCTTTTCTGACCAGAATTTCCACATTAAAATCCTTTCCCTAATGATAACACATATTGAACAATATGGCATTGTGTTCATCGTCTTCCAGGCGATGTTTCTTAATTTTTTTCTACTTGTTTTTCTTCGCACAAATACAATTAACCCTGGAGTGGTCGCAATGGGTCTATGAGACCCGGGCGGACATACTTAATTGTGTTCCTGTTGTTGGAATGCACCGAGCGCTTCCCCATCCCTGGTAGCTTCTTGGCTCCCGACCTTCAACCGAACACAGTAGCCCACTCTCAGTTGCATTGGAAATTTTGCGCGTACAGGCTGTTCAGGGTCTCGCAGACCCGGTGCGACTGTTAACGTTGACTTTTTTTTTGGTCAAACTTTGCATTGTTAGTTTAGTAGACTTTTTCTTCCGTGTAACAATGCATGAAGCTAACTCTGCCTGGATTCGTTCCATATTGGAGGAATCTGAAAATGAAGAAGCTCTTAGTCATTTCTGCCCGACAAACAAAGAGGAAGACATCCTTCATCTGCCCCGAGGGCCAAAATTTCCTTTGCGGAGAACATGGACAACTTATCTGCAGAATGTGCATAGAAATTGATTAAAGTGATGTTTCCCTGTACTTAGATGTGTTTCTAAAACTAATTTAATTTTGATGTTATGAATCATGATACATAATTCACACATACCTAAAAAAAAATCCAAATTTTTGTACCAATATTTCAAGTGTGAAATTCTCAAAAATATGTTTTATTAAGACTGTGTAGAAAATAGATGAAGTGTTGCTTTGTGCATGTAGATGCAGGAAAAAGTGAAAAAAAATTGATGTTAAATACATTTTACTGTCACCATGTTTTATCTTTCACAAGTTCACAGAAAACAATCAGTTTTTCAGTGTAATTATTAAAATACATTTTTGGTTAAGAAACGGGATAGTTAAATATTGTAGTCATGTAAACTGCATTAAAATAAACGAAATAATGTCCTATAATACTGTAATTGGAAATAAAGTATAAAAATCTAATAGTAAAACTCTGAGAAAAAATGGGTCTGAGAGACCCGGTGCGACCATTAATATTGACAAAACCCAGGCGACCACTCCAGGGTTAATGTTTTTGGTCACGGAAGGATGGGAAAAGGTTTGGGAAGGAACCGGCTCCAGCCTTAATAAAGATACAGCCCAGGAATTTGACAAGTGTGAAAATAGGAAACTACGGAAAGCTATCTTCAGGGCTACTGACAGTGAGATTCGAACATAATATCAACCGAATGCAAGCTCACAACTGCATGGCCCTAACCGCAGTGCCAGATCGCTCGGTTTTCTTTATAGCATACAGTATCCTTACGGGTTGAGTAAATGGAATAAGGAAGTAAAATATTAATTTTCTTTTCCATGAGTTACGAATTTTGGCCATGGGGTAATTAGGTAAACATATGAGGCTACAAATACGGGATACGTGATATCAGGCAACTCTATTAAATGTGTGTGGTTAGCGTGGAATTGTCAGTCTCAACTGCAGTGTTTGTAAAGACACGATGTGATTCACCTCTACGTAAAATAAACGACTGTCTGTGATTATAGGGGAAAGGGAAAATATACGTAGTAATATGACGATTCGAATAATTCCAGTGTTCTAAAATACAGTCCTACTTGTAACCTTCATTGTGGGAACACCAGGAAGTAGTAGTTCAGTCTCTCGGATAAACTTCTAATAAAGAGGTGAAGATATTCACATTTCAAATGATGTCAGACATGCAGTTTTACCCAACTTAATCGATGCCATTTGAATATTTTCTAGAAGCGAGACAATTATCGTTCCCGGAAGTAGGGCAGAGAGTTCAAGTGCCTCATAGAGAATAATCACTACCACGGTCACAAGTCGAGTGCGGGGGGGCCATGAGTTAATTAAACAAATGAAGTGAGACGAGCCGTGATATTAAGAAGGAACGTACGAACTTCTAACTGCGAAGGAATCCTTTTATTCTCTTTAGAAGTGACTCATTATTCTCCGTCAGTACCCGGCCACATGGTTGGGTGTATTTGTATAATATATATGTTTATGATAAAAAATTGTAGAGTAAATGATGTGGCCACGCCATAAGTAATGAGGCGAGCCATTAGTCCGCCTGTGTCGCTGTGTTGCTAATTGCCGGGGAGGGATATTGATCAGGCAGCCTTGCGCTCAACGGGGCGTAGGCTACCGCTCACCGACATCTGACGTATCTCGCTCAAAGCTTTCCTCCAAAGAGATTACACACAAGCTCTTTACCTCAGTTTCCGGCTAGGATTATCAATAAATCTCTAAGCTTGGTAATCTATCAAAACAGCGTACTGTTTAACACTGGTTTAATAAAGCAGCTCTGTTTTCTTTGTAATATGGAGTTAGCAACTGAAACATAGCCAACAGGAAGAAATTCCACGTGTAATTTGCTTGGACTAGACATCGTAAAGAGATTTACTCTCCCTCACCTTAATTAAACTAGTTATGGACCAATGCATTTCTGTTCACAGTTGACGACTATTCAGTCAGAGGAGTGGGAGTAACACATAGTAATGTCTAAAGGCTCTTACAGTTAATACCACCACTCTTTGAAAGTTCTCCTTTTCACACGGCTCTTCGCAGAAATAATAATTTATATAACAAGTGGCTAAAGTTTTACGAGAGGAAAGTTTAGTACATAAGCCATAGGCGAGTGCCTCAAATCACACAAGTAAAAAAAAAGAACATCATCTTTGTCATCACCCTTCGAATAGGTGCCGGTAAGCATACGATAATATTGTTAAAATGCACACATTTTAAATAGTTAAGAAAAATTAAGGTCCGCCTCTGTGGAGTAGTGGTTAGTGTGATTAGCTGCCATCCCCGGAGGTTTGGGTTCGATCCCCGGCTCTGCCACGAAATTTGAAAAGTGGTACGAGTACTGGAACGGGGTTCACTCAGCCTCGGGAGGTCAACTGAGTAGAGAGGGGTTCGATTCCCATCTCAGCCATCCTCGAAGTGATTTTCCGTGGTTTCCCACTTCTTCTCCAGGCAAATGCCGGGATGGCAACGGCCGCTTTCTCCCCTCTTCCTTGCCTATCCCTTCCAATATTTCCATCCCATACAAGGCCCCTGTTCAGCATAGTAGGAGAGGCTATCTGGGCGAGGTACTGGTCCTCCTCCCCAGTTTTAACCTGATTAAATAAGAAGAAGGAGAAGAAGAAATGCAATGAAATAAACTAGTCCGCAGCATACTTCTACACTTTCCTTGAAGGCACTGGTTATACATGTCAGTAGTTTCCAACGTAAAAATACTATCAAGAAATCTATCAGCAACCCAAATGTGTATCCATGTATCCAACCCTCTCTACGAGGTTGCGTAGAAAGTAAGATGAACCTTTAGAGTGATGTTTTACAGACAGATGTCCTTCCTGTTGTCAACTACATTCGAGAATTTAATATGATGAAATGAATGACATAACATATCGTTGTTGCGGTGCCAAACCCGCGCCTGTAACAATACTCTTCCTATCCCATTAGTCAAGCCTCCCAGCCACATATTGCTATAGAATCCATCAGAACGATTTTCTTTGAGTTCATTTTCCTATGCGCATGTGTAAAGGAAAATGAATCTTACCGTACTGTAGGAAAGTATATTTGCATGACATATTTACAC
The DNA here is from genome assembly GCF_040414725.1 of Anabrus simplex. Classification (NCBI taxonomy): domain Eukaryota; kingdom Metazoa; phylum Arthropoda; class Insecta; order Orthoptera; family Tettigoniidae; genus Anabrus; species Anabrus simplex. The sequence continues at coordinate 271,975,321 of NC_090270.1, forward strand.
ACTCCTAGAGTGTGATGTATTTAAGGTTAATTTTCATCTACTGTACAATTTCTTCTTCTTTTCCTACCGCTTTTCCCACACCTGCGGGTTCGCGGGTGCGAACTGCCCCGCACATGTGGATTTGGCTCTGTTTTTATGGCCGGATGCCCTTCCTGACGCCAACCCTATATGGAGGGATGTAATCACTATTGCGTGTTTCTGTGGTGGTTGGTAGTGTGGTGTGTTGTGTTGTGTGAATATGTAGAGGAGAGTGTCGGGACGGACACAAACTGCCAGTTCCCGAGGCAGAAGAATTAATCAGAAGCGATTAAAATCCCCGATCCGGCCGGGAATCGACCCCGGGACCCTCTGAACCGAAGGCCAGTACGCTGACCATTCAGCCGAAGAGTCGGACAATTTTCATTTACACTTTAGCATAGGAAAATGAACACAACGAAAATTGTTCTGATGGACTGCATACCAACACACGGCTGGGAGACGTGACCAGTCTTAAGGGGAATAATGGATAGAATGAGCATTATCGCATTCCCAGTTTTGGCACCGCAGCGACGATATGATAATAGGAAGGGACAGAGTGAAACCCGGTGCCGGCACGTAGCCTACTCCTGTCGTATAGCACCAAGCGGTCTGCTCAATTCTTACCGTTTCCATCTGACGAACGAATCACTATCAATGGCGTAACTACATATGAACATTGCCGAGAGGTTTGGATTTGAATCCAGGCTTTTGGCACTCATTCAGTGATTAGAAATTGTAATGTCGACTAACATCCGGCTAATCACGGTGAAAAACGACTTAGACGATAATGGCCAACAGGCAAGCTAAAACTTTCTATTCCCAGTCATTACTGGATCACTGGAACCAACAAGGCTCGATTTGGACGGAGGCTTAATTGTGGGTCAATCAACCAATCAATACTGATCTGCATTTAGGGCAGTCGCGCAGGTGGCAGATTCCCTATCTGTTGTTTTCCTAGCCTTTTCTTAAATTATTCCAACGACATTGGAAATTTATTGAACATCTCCCTTGGTAAGTTATTCCAATCCCTAACTCCCCTTCCTATAAATGAATATTTTCCCCAATTTGTCCTTTGTATTTCAACTTTATCTTCATATTGTGATTTTTCCTACTTTTAAAGATGTCACTCAAACTTATTCGTGTACTAATGTAATTCCACCCCATTTCTCCGCCGACAGCTCGGAACATACCACTCAGTCAAGCAGCTCGTCTCCTTTCTCCCAGTTCTCTCCCAGTCCAAACTTTGCAACACTTTTGTAACGCTACTCTTTTGTCGGAAATCACCCAGAACAAAACGAGCTGCTTTTCTTTGGATTTTTTCCGGTTCTTGAATCAAGTAATCCTGGTGAGGGTCCCATACACCGGAACCATACTCTAGTTGGGGTCTTACCAGAGACTTATATGCCCTCTCCTTTACATCCTTACTACAACCCCTAAATACCCTCATAACCATGTACAGAGATGTGCACCCTTTATTAACAATCATATTTATGTGATTACCCCAGTGAAAGTCTTTTCTTATATTAACACCCAGATGCTTACAATGATCCCCAAAAGGAACTTTCACCCCATCAACGCAGTAATTAAAACTCAGAGGACGTTTCCTATTTGTGAAACTCACAACCTGACTTTTAACCCCGTTTATCATCATACCATAGCCTAATGCCCATCGCACAACATTATCGAGGTCATTTTGCAGTTGCTCACAATCTTGTAACTTATTTACTACTCTATAGAGAATAACATCATCCGCAAAAAGCCTTACCTCTGACTCCACTCCTTTACGCAAATCATTTATATATATATATATAAGAAAACATATAAGTCCAATAATACTGCCTCGAGGAATCCCCCTCTTAATTATTCCAGGGTGAGATGAAGTTTCGCCTACATCTATTTTCTAGAAATATAGCAACCCATTCAGTCACTCTTTTGTCTAGTCCAATTGCACTCATTTTTGCCAATAGTCTCCCATGATCCACCCTATCATATGATTTAGACAGGTCAATCTTGATACAGTCCATTTGACCTCCTGAATCCAAGATATTTGTAATATCTTGCTGGAATCCTACAAGTTGAGCTTCAGTGGATTAACCTTTCCTAAAACCGAACTGCCTTCTATCGAACCAGTTATTAATTTCGCAAACATGTCTAATGTAATCGGAAAGAATGTCTTCTCAAAGCTTACATGTAACGCATGTCAAACTTACTTGCCTGTCTATCACCCCTTCCTTTATACACATGGCCTACTATAGCAACTCTCCATTTGCTTGGTATAGCTCCTTCAACCAAACAATAATCAAATAATTACTTCAGATATGGTGCTATATCCCAACCCATTGTCTTTAGTATATCCCCAGAAATCTTATCAATTCCAGCCGCTTTTCTAGTTTTCAATTTTTTTCGAACCCCACTGTCGGCAGCCCTGAAAATGGTTTTCCGTCGGACTGTACCTTTATTAAAGCCACGGCCGCTTCCTTCGCACTCCCTGTCCTTCCCTGTCCCATCGTCGCCATAAGACCTATCCGTGTCGGCGCGACGTAAAGCAACTAGCAAAAAAAAAAAAAAAAAAAAAAAAAAAAAAGAAAGTTTTCAATTTTTGTAGTTGTAAATACCATTGTTATCATAGGTAAATTTTAATACTTCTTTAGCATTTGTCACCTCCTCTATCAGGACATTTTCCTTGTAACCAACCCTTCCTGACGTCAGATGATTTTTGAGATAAAATTAATTGAAATGAGTCGATCGTTATTCGAACCACAGCTTTCCGGGTGGGAAATCAAGAGCTAAGCCAATGAGCTAATCTCACCCCGCCCCCTTTTCAGCCATCTGAATAAAAGTCAAATACCGGGGAGTTGGCCGTGCGCGTAGAGGCGCGCGGCTGTGAGCTTGCATCCGGGAGATAGTAGGTTCGAATCCCACTATCGGCAGCCCTGAAGATGGTTTTCCGTGGTTTCCCATTTTCACACCAGGCAAATGCTGGGGATGTACCTTAATTAAGGCCACGGCCGCTTCCTTCCAACTCCTAGGCTTTTCCTATCCCATCGTCGCCATAAGACCTATCTGTGTCGGTGCGACCTAAAGCCCCTAGCAAAAAAAAAAAAAAAGTCTAATATACCCAACAGGAGTCAATCTCATATTCTAGGAATTAGTTTACATTTTGTGGCTGCGCGGTTTGGGTCACCTAGCTGTCAGCTTGCATGCGGGAGATAGTGGGTTCGAACCCCACTGTCAACAGAAGATGGTTTTCCATAGTTTCCCATTTTCCACCAGGCAGATGCTGGGACTGTACCTAAGGTGACGGTTTCTTCCTTCCTACTCCAAGTTCTTTCCTGCCCCATCCTCGCCATAAGACCCGTGTGTGTCGGTGCGACGTAAAGAAAATTGAAAAAAAGTGTTTACCTAGCCTTTCCTTAAATGATTTCCAAGAACTCGAAATTTATCGAACATTTTCCTTGATAAATTATTTTAATCACTAATCATCATCATCATCTGATTACCCTCCAGGTTCGGTTTTTCCCTCGGACTTAGCGAGGGATCCCACCTCCACCGCCTCAAGGGCAGTGTCCTGGAGCTTCAGACTCTTGGTCGGGGGATACAACTGGGGAGTATGACCAGTACCTCGCCCAGGCGGCCTCACCTGCTATGCTGAACAGGGGCCTTGTGGAGGGATGGGAAGATTGGAAGGGATAGGCAAGGAAGAGGGAAGGAAGCGGCCGTGGCCTTAAGTTAGGTACCATCCCGGCATTCGCCTGGAGTAGAAGTGGGAAACCACGGAAAACCACTTCCAGGATGGCTGAGGTGGGAATCGAACCCACCTCTACTCAGTTGACCTCCCGAGGCTGAGTGGACCCCGTTCCAGCCCTCGTACCACTTTTCAAATTTCGTGGCAGAGCCGGGAATCGAACCCGGGCCTCCGGGGGTGGCAGCTAATCACGCTAACCACTACACCACAGAGGCGGTCTTAATCACTAATTCCAGTTCAAATAAAGAAATATTTGCCCCAACTTTTCCTCTTGATTTCCAGCTTTATCTCCATATTGCGATCTTTCCTTCCTTTAAAATCTCTATTCATACTCATTTGTCTACTAATGCCATTCCAAGTCATCTCTCCAGTGACAGCTCGGAACATACCGCTTAGTCAAGCAGCTCGCTTCCTTACTTCCAAGTCTTCCCAGCTGACAGCTGACATAGGGAGCGCGATCACGGCCAGGATGATGCACCCTTACCCATCTGCATTCAAGTAACGTACTTACAAATGTATGCTTGGGGACCATACACAACGGCCTCAGTTCCTTGAAGCGAGCTGGAAGCCAGCTGTCAATCACACCTTGCACGCTGCTGAGTTAGCGAGTTCTAAGTGATCCTTTTTTGATGTAGGGAGGTTGCCAAACCACTTCCTTCCCCAGTCTTTTAGGTTTTTATCCCTTCTTCATGTCGAGCGCAGTAGACGATTTGGCAACTCCGGCTACAGTAGACGTAGCTTTTAACATACACCGGGTTGCTGCTGGAGAGTGGTGGTGTGATGCGAGGTTGCCATGTTTTGCCCCTAGGTATATATATTACATGTTTAGCATTAGCGTATTTTCGGGAAATTAAAAATCGTTGTCATGACTTCTGAATCAACCCTCGTAATATTCGCTCTAAATGGATTATATGTACCGTAAGTGCATTCAGGAGGAGGATGTCCGGCTCCTTGGCTGAATGGTCAGCGTAGTCTTCTTCTTGTTCAGAGGGCTCTGGGTTCAATTCCCGGCCAGGTCGGAGATTTTAACCTTACATGGTTTCACCAGATTCGGGGACTGGGTGTTTGTACTGTCCCCAACATTCCTAAAACATTCCTCACACCACGTACAATTTTATCCTACACATTTTCCATACACAGCCGATGCCGCACAACCTCGATGGAGGGTCTGCCTTACAATGGCTGCACCATGCTAAGTTTAGTCACACGAAATTAAATTAAAAATCTAATTAGATCTACTTCACTAGGGGAGTGGGGCGTCGGACCAACCATTTTGTCATGCGAATGACAGGGGTCAAATGCTCGATTTTAAGACTTTCGATTTCGGAGAAATTAATTACAAAGCAAATTATAAAATTGAAAATCGTCACTATTTTTCTGAAAGCCTCCCCATCCCCTCTTATAGTATTAAACTGAGGCACAACAGGTGTCTTTCTTGTATCATGCCGAATATTTTTGATCAGACGGTACCTCTACCATTCGAATTGAAAAGTTCCGCAGGTATAAATCCAAATGTGAGCCCATGGTTTCCTTACACTAAAGTTTGAATGTTTGTAGCCTGATTTTTTACAGTGGAGTCTTTTTAATTCGAATTCCAAGGGGAATAAGAAAAATCGAATTATCCAAAATTCGAATTAACCAAGAATGACTATTTTGATGAAAATATAGTACAGTAAGGTAGGGGTGCCTAATTCCGTCCCCACACCTAATTTCGTCCCCACCCAGTTTGCACGGTTGGTACCTAATGTTTAGCCGCGCGCACAAATGTAGCCTCATCCCGTTATCTTGTGCACCACGTTTAGTTTCCATGCACAAGTAGGATTCATTTTTCGTTCTGAGCTGAGTTAGTGCAGCATTCAAATTAAGAGCCTGTTATTCCTAGAGTGAGTACTGATACGTGTATGAAATACTGGACAGCATTTCAGTCGTGTGGTGTAGTTCCTGGCGTGTAATCGCTATAGTGAGGTGGTTGGTGTGAGTTACTGTAGCGGCCATTATAATAAATCAGGGAATGTTCTTAATTTCGTCCCCCTTACAGTTTCAATTTTCGTACCGGGTACGAAATTTGGAACTGTTATTAAAGTTTCATTTTATCTGTCATTTATGAAGTTCATTAATATTTTCAGATGGGAAAACGCAAACAGTCGGATAAGGAGGCTATAAAAAGACTATTAAGGCGATGAGGGGATAAGATAATGGGCTACAAACGTGCAAGTAAAGCGTTTAACATCCCACGAGCAACGCTGAAAGACCGTGTTAAAAAGAATACCCAAAAATATTTTTCATAACTGCCCTTCAAGTAATTCATTATAGGGAAAGTGTTTGGTAAGGTTAGAAAGGAAAATATATTAAAATTAATTGTACTTGGCATAAATTTGGTGGGGGACGAAATTACGAACACATTTTGGTAGCATAGTTTTTGTAGTGTTTATGTATATTGGCTACACGTTATAACCGTTTCATTGTAACTTGCCCGTAAGTAGAAAATATAAGGTAAGGTAAGGGTGTATTCTGCCCGAAGGCAGGTCTGAACCTCCGCAGAGGTGTGCGTGAGCCGGAATTTACGTGCGGTGGGGTGGCCAGATCCTTTCCGCTCCTCCCTTCCCTTACCCCCTGCCAACAGCGCGTAACAACTCATCCAAATCATAACCACGCCCAATGTTACTTAACTTCGGAGATCTCACGGGATCCGGTGTTTCAACACGGCTATCATTTTTAGCCTTATCCATAATATTCCTGAATTTCTACAAGTCCAGATCTGCTAAGGGGTCGAATGCCATGCCATGCTCGATGCCATGTTGTGCCGTACTGTAAATGAAAGTTTTCAGAAGAAAATAAACTGGATAAATACTAGTAAAACAATAGCATTTACAGTATTTAGACAAAATGTAGCACATGTAACAATACATTCATTGACAATTGCAGAGATAAAGGTTAAGTCTGTTAACAATAGCGACTACCTGACCATAGCTAGGAAGCTACAATAAAAATAGACAATTCTTGGGAATTATGTGAAGGCTTCAATTTGACGAACCGTTGCAAAATTAACTTGCAATAAAATTCTGACTTCGAAGTATCCAAATTTAAGCTTCGAAAATTCGAATTAAATACATTTTTTGTATTGATTAGAATAGGAATTTCATGAGGAATAAATTCTTATTCGAATTACACTAATCAACAAAAAATGACTTTTGGTGGGTATCTTGGTATCCAACACGCGTTCTAAGACAACTGAAACATGTAGACTCAAAATGTGCAAACCATTTTTCTCTATCACCCGCCGTTCTTAAGATATACATCAACTGTTTACACATGTTTAAGACTGTATCAAGGAAACCAACTCGCAGACAGAAGTTTCACTAGAGCATTGATTGCTACATGGAGTACTGATGAACATGGCTTCAGCTAAGATTAGTGCAAATACACCACTTGTCACTTATTGCATTTGTTTCATAGCCGCACACGTAGCAAAACATATCTGGTGAATTTATGCAACCTCTGGACCCTATAATATCCACTGTCACTGACAATAAAGAAGAAACAAATGAACATATTCCGCTTTGCATTAAAAATAACGAAAAACTACGAAATCAGTTCTCGATGAACGCTGTTTCATGAAAAGTAAAATTTTGTCAGCATCTTATAAATGTGACCTGATTGAGCACAACGGTTTTCAGATTTGAAATCAGCATGAAAAACTGCACTGGAAACAGTTAACATCATGTCAGATATCTACACCTTGTAAATCAGTGTTATCCAATGACGAATTAACCAGTCCACTGTATATTATGTTGTGACGTCCTAGACAGCCAGCAGGAGTAGACGTGCTGAGTCGGGTGTGCCGGTACAGCGGGAGTGGATTGCGAGTGGTGCGTGGAAGAAGGAAGACGGGAGTGAAGAGGAAAACGTTTGGTGTCGGTCAATATCGGGCAGTTATAGGAAGTTGGCAGGGGCGACGGAAGAAGGAAACAGCCAGGAGTGAAGGAGATAAAGTGGAATCAAGATTGAAGGGTGATATGATATTGGTGGCAACGGTGATTATGCTACTGCTAGTCATAGGGGGTGTGGAAGTAAACCCCGGACCGACTCAAAATGGCAGCATGAGCTGGGAAAATGTGGAGGTAATAAGGAGGGTGTTTATGGAGGTTGTGGGAGAAGTATGCCCATTTGAGCAAATTAAAAATATGATGAAGGAACAAGTGAAAGAATTTGAGAATATGAGGTGATGGATACAGGGAAAAACGGACGAAACCAGGACCAAAGTAGGAATCAACGAGAGAGAAATTGCGTCACTTAAGAAGAAAATAAGGGACATGGAGGAAGAGGTGGTGAAGCTGAAGGCTGAAATAGAAAGCAGCTGCCAAGAACGCTGGAAGAAATGCTTATTTATATATGGAGTGCCGGATGAAAAAGGAGAGGACAATGTGTTGACAATCTACAAGGTTGTGGATCTCATCCAAAAAAGGATGAAAATTAACTTCAGTGAAGTTGATATAGACGATGTAGAGAGGATAGGTAAAGCACGGGGTAAAAGGCCGATAAAAGTGAAGTTGTTTTCCACCCTGATGGCGGAAATAGTGATAAGAGGCGCGGATAATCTACGGAGCACAAAAATCTGGATTAAAAGAGACATGGGAAGAGAAGGGATGAGGAATATAAATACCCTAAAAAACATTTAGTCCGGGCCAAACATCAAGGGCAAAGAGTTTACATTAGGGGTCAACAACTAGTGATAACCAATGGCCGTTGGACCAGGTTTTGGACAGTGACGAAACTACCGGATTTGGAAGAGAATGTGAAGAAAGAAGAAATGGGGAAGAGAGTGGAAGAAAGGCAAGTTATGGACAGCAGTGTTAGAGAAGACGGACATAGTGATAAATAAATAAGGGAAACAGGAAGTTAAGCGAGGAAAGGCAGGAAGATGAGCATAGTGAAAGTGCGATCGTACATAGTGAAAAGGAAAGCGTAGTCGGCAACAGGGCGAGAATAGGAAGGCTTAGGGATAAAGCTATTGACATAGACAGAGAAGAGGAAAGTCGGAGAGGTGAATGCGTTGAAGGAAGGGATGTGCAGAGTGAAGAGGAAAGAGCAGCGGAAACCAGGCAGAGAATAGAGCTGTATATGAGCAAAGGAAGAAGCAGGAGCCTAAGAGACATGTGGGGAATGAAGAAAAATGAAGAGGGTAGAAGTAAAAACTCTAATAAGTTAGTAAGTAAATAAAGGAATAGTGGATGAAGACATGGTGGTATTATAGGGACAGATAGTAGTTTTAGATCGTATGTGTTTGTATTTTAGGGTTTGGCTGGTGAAGAAGGATGACATTATAGTGGATGGAGGCTTTGATATAGTCGAGATAAAAGTAGGATATTTTAAGCGAATGTGTCTTTATGTTAATTGCAATTGTATGCCAATTATGAGTGAGGTATCAGCAAGTTAATGATAGTATTTTAAGTGAATATACCTTTTGCAACTTAATGGTGGACTCAAGTACATTTAATTTGCAAGTGGAAGTGCTTGGTAAACAAGTATAAGTTAGAAGGTGTCGGAGTGAGGTTGTTTTGGTATAAGAGGTAGATTTGTTGGTATAGAGAGGAAGCAATTGAATTGTAATTTAATGTGGAGTTTGGATTGGTGTAATTGGATTGTTATTCATAAGGGGTTGATTTGGTGATATGTGAGAGAGATTATGGTAAGTGGTAGAGTGTTTATGTTAGTAGAACAGTGCATATGTTGTTGCATAGGTAGGCACAGCTCAGCAGATTGAGCAAGATGTGAGTTGGTGTCAGCTAGCCTGGGTCAGTGAGGAAGCAGATAGTAGGGTTTTGCTGACATCACAGGATGAGGAAGGACATTAGCCTTCCATGGTATGCCGGTGTGCGAGTTTAGTTTTCTTTTCTTTTCTTTTCTTTTCTTTTCTTTTCTTTTCTTTTCTTTTCTTTTCTTTTCTTTTCTTTTGTTTTGTTTTGTTTTGTTTTGTTTTGTTTTGTTTTGTTTTGTTTTGTTTTGTTTTGTTTTGTTTTGTTTTGTTTTGTTTTGTTTTGTTTTGTTTTGTTTTGTTTTGTTTTGTTTTGTTTCGTTTCGTTTCGTTTCGTTTCGTTTCGTTTTGTTTTATCGGAAGGTATTTTATACGTATGCCGAGTTGCCAGCTATTGTTAAATCAGAGCTTAATTTTGTTTGTTTTGCCAATGCTTAATTACTGTTTTATTTTAGTTGCGATGTAATTTTGTAATATACTTTTTTTAATTTTTGTTTTGATACGTTGGTTGGTGACGTATTGCCATGGCGATCAGATCTCCATTAGAAGCTGGCCAGGGGCCACCTTGCCGTGGTGACGATTAATTATCCTAAGTTATCTTATTTTGTTAGCTCGCTTATTTAATTTAATATAGTTTAGTTTCTTGTTAGTTTTACCAATATATCACTTAGGTTAGAGTTAATAATTCATTTAATGTTATTTCATTTATTTTACGAGAATCTATTATATGTGTATGTTAGTTTAAAAGCCTGTCTAGGTTAGGCTTATTATTTTTCTCCATTAATGGATCAATAAGGTACCAATACTGTAGATCTGGAGGAAAATAAAGATGATATAATGTTAATAATGTTGTGACGTCAAAGAACTAGTGAAGGTATGAGAATTTTGGCCGAGTATTTTCCATATGCATCACATGAAAATCTAATTCCCTTCCAACTGAGAATTTTCTGAATTTGAACGTGATATTCACCTTCCTTCAAATTACTGCACAGCCTGTGTAACTCTCATCCTGTAAGACCTAGAGGAACCGAGGCCCAATCTCTGCTCCACTCCCTAATTGATTCTCGCTAACGAACTCCTCTACCGTTTCGTTAGCTTATCTCGACCAACTGCTGCCCTGCCCTGGCGGTTCAGTTCATGTAGTAGCATACAATTACCTCACCTGCTCTCGTCTGCCCCTTAGCGAAAATTCATTCTCTCTTGCGCTACGGCAGTTCTTTGCAGAACCAAATCTCCATATCAGCTCACGAGATTTCATAAATGATAACACACAAGAGCAGCAGTACGTAGTTGAACATTTCGCAGGCAAATTTTTAATGTAAGAAAATTAAGGTTGCAATCATGCGGATGGAAAATAGAGCTATAAGTCCTTGAAGTATGGGAAAAGAACAGATGTACCGAATGCGGCAAAACTAACGACACTCAAATTATTGCTGCTGTCTGCGTTTCCCTACCAACGAAGTATTTATTTCCCCTATATAATAATTTGACATGTCTGACTTCGTGGATGAATGGTCAGCGTTGAGGCTATCAGTTCACAGGGCCCCAGGTTTGATCCCCGGCTGGGTCGGGGATTTTAATCGCGTCTGATTAATTCGTATGGCTCGGGGACTGGGGTTTGTGTTTGTCCCACCACTTACCTCTTCATATTCAGACAACACACCACACTATCAACCACCACAGAAACGCCAAATAGTGATTACTAGACCTCGGACTTTTAAGTGCTGAAAGCTCTCAAATATGAAAAAAAGGCCCTTAAAATATATTTTAGGCTATTTCAATTTTACGTATTTTAACAAGCTTCCTATCTTTCTTTCCTAACCCGCTTACCCTCTAGGGTTGGCTTTTTCCTCGGACTATGTGAGGGATCCCACCTGTAACGTCTCAAGGGCTGTGTCCTGGAGCGTGAGACTTAGGGTCGGGGGTTACCACTGGTCAGGAGGACCAGTACCTTGCCCAGGTGGCCTCACCTGCTCTGATGAAGAGGAGCCTTATAGGGGATGGGAATATTAGAAGGTATAGACAAGGAAGAGGGAAGGAAGCGGCCGAGGCCTTAAGTTAGGTACCATCCTGGCATTTGCTTGGAGGGGAATTTGGGAAACCACGGAAAACCACTTTGAGGACGGCTGAGGTGGGAATCGAACCCCTCTCTACTCAGTTGTCCTCCCGAGGCTTAGTGGACCCCGTCCCAGCCCTCGTACCACTTTTCAAATTTCGTGGCAGAACCGGGAATCGAACCCGGGCCTTCGGAGGTGGCAGCTAATCACACTGACTACTACAGCACAGACGCGGATTTAATTATTCCACTTTCTCGGAATAAATGAAAAGCATTTTGAATCGATTTAGGGTAAGTATATAGTCAAATATGGGTTTCTATAGTCAATTTTAGGCATTTTTAGGCACTAGAGGACCAATATTTTTAACCGTATAAATACATGAAACGTGTAAATACAACTTCATTTTAAGTTACCGCTTCAGGAACAAAATAGGTTTTTGCCTAAAATCCGGTGTCTGCTGATTGCATCCCTCCACACGGGGTTGGCGTCAGGAAGGGCATCCGGCCGTAAAACATGGCTAAATACACATGTTCGGCATAGTTTGCAACCACGAACTCATAAGTGTGGGAAAAGTGATAGGTGAAGGAGAAAAAGAATATAATAATTTGATATACTGTGAATTCACTGTTGTGCTAATTTCTGAAATTATGGTTTTCACAATAGAGGAGAAGGTGTTTATCGTGGAACATCGTGGTTGGTTTGGTGAGAGACGGGGTGTTAGCAGAATTCGTTAATCAGTGAGAGAAAACTTGCGAAGGAAACGTAGAGGATACAAAATTAATATAAATGTTCGTAAAGCCTATAAATAGCCCCGTATCTGAAAGCTTAATCTCCGCCATTTACTGTACACAGGAGGTGAAATACAAGGGTTTGTCCAACTAATCGTTACTTACAACAAACAAAATTTCAAAAGCCGTTGACGAAAGATTACAGCGGCAGTTACTGTAGTGTTGGAAGGCTGCTCGTGTGGATTACATCAGCACACACGAAGGCCTGTGTAAACTGGAGATAGGGCGGGCTTTTCGTTGTACAAGACCTGCTCTACACTGTCATTCTATTTGTCCAATAACCTCAGAAGATGAGGTATTAGAGTACTTTCACGCTCGCTTGACACAGATTCCACTTCCGGTACGGAAACAAATCTATTCTATGTCTACCTAGTCCAACTCAGCTTAAGTATACTTGGGACCAAAACATGACGACCTCGCCTCACACCACTACTCTCCAACAGCAGCGCGGTGTATCTATTAGCGGCTGTTAGGATTTACTACATCTGTTGCAGGTGGAGTTGCCAAGTCGTCTGCTGCACTCAACACGAAGAAACGGTAAAGAGAGTGTGGAAGAAAGTGGTTCGGCAACCTCTCCACACAAAACAAGGATCACTTACAACTTTTTAACTCAGCAGGTGTCGGTAGCAGGGTGCAAGGTGAGATTGACAGCTGGCTTCCAGCTCGCTTCCAGGAACTGAGACCGTCATGTTTTGTCCCCAAGTATAGCACAAGTAACTGGAAGTGAGCCGACCATCCTAGAAGTCGTTCCCACTCTCCAATAAAAAAATAATACTAATAAAATAAAAAATAAATGGAAGTATTCAGGCATTTTAAGCGCAAGATAACCAGCGTTTCACTCCAGTGTGATAGAGAGATCACCAGCCGGAATGTCACAGTCCTCCAAGACGCTGACTGGCTAGCTCCAGGACGGACATTATAATTATTGTTTTAAGAGGAAGTACAACGGGGCAACCACACCTGGTCCAGATTAGCTGCTGGTACCGGTCATTTATTTATTTATTTATTTATTTATTTATTTACTTATTTACTTATTTACTTATTTTTAGTCCGTTTGGGTCTGCTATGGACTACGTGGTTCTTATCTCTAGCAGCTATCTTCTTTGACCAGTACTCCTTCATTCTTGCACTGTGAATGTCTTTTCGCTCCTGAGTCCATTTCACACCTCCTCTTGGACGTACTGTTTTTTCTGTTAGTGACTGGAGAGAGTTTGATGTTCTGATCAACGTTCTGTACCTATTTCTGTCATAAATTTCACTGGGAGCAATGTCCAATTCTTGAAGGTCTTTTCCGACAAGTCTTGCCCGCTTGGCATTAGTCGCTTTCCCTCTAGAGATGGTGTGGAAGATTCTGGAGGTGAGCCTCTGATTGTCCATTCTCATGACATGACCATAGAAGTTCAATCTCCTCTTCCACATAGATGTTGTAATGCTCTACAATTGTTCGTACAGTTCGTTGTTGTGCCTGATTCTGTACTTGCCTTATTCTTTAATAGGGCCCATGATTTTTCTCAGGATCTTACTTTCCTTCAGCTCCAGTTTCCTAAGTTGCCCTTCTCTTACCATGTTTAGGCATTCTGAGGCGTATAGTACTGACGGTCTCACTACAGTAGTGTAATGCCTGATTTTGAGGTTAAGGGAGAGGGATTTGGATTTGTACATACTCTTACATAGGTGGTAGGCGCTTTCCAATTTGATGCATCTGCTGTTCATGGCCTGATCTTCATTCATGTTTGGAGTTATCCATTCTCCTAGGTATTTGAAGGAGTTAGTCCTTTGTACTGTTTTGTCCCCCAGTGGGATTGATTTGGGTGCATCTTCGATATTGGCGATAAACTGTGTTTTGTTGATGGCGATCTTCAGCCCTACTTTAGCTGCTATGTGGTCGAGAGAGGATAGTTGATGGATAGCTTCCTCCACACTGGATGTCAGAAGTGTAAGGTCGTCTGCGAAGGCTAAACAGTTGACTGTTAACTTGTCTTTCTTGTAACCTATTCTCAATTATTAGTTATTTATTTATTTATTTATTTATTTATTTATTTATTTATTTATTTATTTATTTATTTATTTTGAGGTATTTTATCATCTACCCTCATCGGAACAACATCAACGGGCCTCAAGACCGAATTATGTACTTATATTTTAAGATTTGTAGGAATTCGAAACCGACTTTCAGCCTATTAGGTTGTGTTATGCACATTTAGTACGTGTTGAAGAAATGTTAAGTACAGAACAAAAATGGCCAACCGGACACTAGTTGGATCCGAACCCACAACCTCCGGATTTCGCGTCGACTGGTCGTCGCACAAAGTTCTGTCGGATCCGTTCGAATATCCCCGGCGTCGTTTGAACTGTTCAGAATGGACGGACGTTAGACAACTTGGTTTATTAATAAATGTTGACTCCAATGTTTTCGGACTACGGTTTCTTATATTCAATTGATCCACTTGTCGTCCTCCATCGTCCGTGAAAGTTTGTAACAACATCACAGGTACACCCTGTATATCAATGAACGCAATATTACTACTTGTTTCACTTTGGATGAACGCCCCAATGGAAATGCTCACAAAATTACTTCGTTTAGTTTTTCCGCAATCATCAAGTATAAACTATGTTATCATAGTGATGAACAGTAAATGAGTAGGTATTGCCGGCACAAAAGGATAACTTAACAAAAAGTGGACCCACCGATATATCGACAAATATTGAAACCACTGTGCAGTGTTCTAAAATATCGCATTATTTCCCAATATATCGGTATATTAATTATTTCGACATGTATTCACCACCAATTCATAGTAGCACTCGGTTAGTTCAAACTGAATTATAGTTACCCACAGCGTCTGTTAATGAACTGGCTAGACAGCAGCTATTTATGCTCGCGCAGTACAATTTAAAACTACGGAAATATCCGAGTAATATACCTGAACTCCCTTAAAAATGAGCACATATTGCAACCGTCCAATAAATATAGTCGCCGGGTTGAGTGGCTCAGACGGTTGAACCGTTGGCCTTCTGACCCCAGCTTGGCAGGTTCATTCCTGGCTCGGTTCGGTGGCATTTGAAGCTATTCAAATACCTCATCCTCGTGTCGGTAGATTTACTGGCACGTAAAAGAACTCCTGCAGGACTAAATTGCGGCACCTCGGATTCTCCGAAGACCGAAAAAGTAGTTAGTGGGACGTAAAGTAAATATTATTATTATTATTCTTAAAATATAGTCGTAATTTCTTCTAACGCTTTCCCACACACTGTTGGAATCACGAACTGTGTCGCACATGTGGATTCAATCCGGTTTTATGGCCGGATTCTAGAAAGATCCGTACTCCCGTAAGACGGAACAAAACACAGTTAAGCTGTAATATCGGCCAATAGTAATTCTAATTGGGAGATTACATCACTTTGCTAGTTCATTGGTCGAGAGGTGTAATGTTAAGGAACAGTATGGATGATACAACTTCGTATTGTATATTACATCTGGAAACTTCAAATACGTCTACGTACTCCTATGGACTTTGCCTGTAAATGTCTTATGAGTTCATATTCTAACTTCGAGTTTGAATTTCATTCTACGATTTCATGTGGATTACCTCGTTCTGAAGTAAACTTGTAACATTTCAAGTCGTCGAGAAGAAATTATTATTTCACAAGTGAACTTGTGAACCCGTCGAATACGAAGTTGACCAACATAGAAGATTTCCACAGTGCACGATTCAGCTAGAGACAACTTTAAGCAGTTTATGGCGAGGACATTTAATCAAGACATTAGCTAGAAATTATACGCATTGGACACTATTCCATGGTACCAGAGGAAATGGAGCGTTAAATGTTGTACATCTTTGCGTCAAGAAATAGACACGTTAAGTATAATAGTACACAACTTAGTGATGTAACTCAAGTGGATCAAATTTTTCTAATTGAATCTTAGTTTCAGCCTAACTACGAGAGCAAGATCATCAGTCATGGATCGGCGAGGGAGGATTTTCACAAGAATTTCATGGAATTATCGCCACAACTTCGTATTGCTTTACTTTGTTGACATCAAGCACTTTTAAGCTATAATTGTGTGAGCCCGCACAATGAAATTGTACTATCCAACTAATCGAGAGATGAGACCTGTCTTCACGTCTACACATCTCAGCTGAATCTGTCTGCACCGAGAGACATGAGTATCAATTAAATATTATTTTTTTCTTTCCTGTGGATTTTCGTCAGATTGTATTCTAGATTAATTAATTTCTTCACTATTAGATAGATTTGATCTTTACTTTTATCTTGGTGTTGGTTAATTAGAACATGGATGTTGCTAGTTCATTATGTGAATATGGGTGTGAATTACTATCTTCAAAGATTATCACTGAAATAGCGAGACAATAATAATAATAATAATAATAATAATAATAATAATAATAATAATAATAATAATAATAATAATAATAATAATAATAATAATAATAATAATAATAATAATAATAATAATAATGAACTAGTTCAATAAAAATAAGAATAATAATACTTTTAGAAGCCGACATTAAAGCAATGACTTAAATTAGAATATTGACTGAAGTTGAGACGTATCCTAACTATTTAAATCAGATTGTAACATTAATTTCATTCCTTGGCAGCCCCCTGATATTTATTTCTTCAGAATATTTTCATGACAGGGGAATAATAATCAGAAAATTAAGGTCAAGTGAAAGTAGGACGGGATAATTAAACACATGTTGTTGAGAGTGAATTTGGTTGTGAGCTGATTGTCGAAATGCCGAAGATGCCGAATTTGATTGTAATGATATGGAATGGAATTCATGCGGCGAATGGGGTGCATAAGTGGGTTAATTACAATGTTGGATTGAATTATATCCACGTGGTGACTACTGGGGTACACGTTGGTCAGGTATAATAATAATTTAATTTAAATGAACTCAACAACAATTTAAGATTTGTATGGTGTGATTCAGTATTGGTTTCGCACGTTTGAGCGTGTTATATGATTTTTTCCTAACTGTACGTGGTGATGACGGCCTGATTATGTCTGATCGTGATTTATTTTCGTCTCATTATTTGTTTTAATCCATTGCTAGGAGTTGTGTGTGTCGTCACTGTAGGGTCATCTTCATAATCTGAGGGCACGTAATCTAAAAAAATATGGAAATAATAATAATAATAATAATAATAATAATAATAATAATAATAATAATAATAATAATAATAATAATAATAATAATAATAATAAACCTAAGTAACAATAATTTATTTCCGTAATGAAACCCTTTTCTGATATGATGGTGTGGTTGTGATGTATTTTGGAATTCGGGGTGCATAATTTTTGTGTTTATTCATTTGCATTTTCGGATCTCCGTGCGTATTCACGTAGCGAGGGATTCTGATCATGTCGAACCCAGGGCTATTGATTTGTGATGAATTATGCTCTACATTTCCAACAAATGGCTTAATACTGTAAATGTAATTTTGTTTAATGATGAACTAGATTGAATACGATCGAGCTTGATCTCGGAAGGGAGGGAATAAACCAAAGAATATGGTGAGAAATCTGATAAGAATAAAAATTAATAAAAAATGAAGGTAGTAAATAATGGAAATGTATTGTAAAGAAATTTATCTATAGGGATATAATGTTCACAAGCCCAGTTGACTTACTGATGTGAGTTCTCGTATTAAAAATAAATAATAAAATTAGTGAGTGTAAGGTTAAAATGCGACAAAAATAGGAGTAAACGTCGCCTACAATAAGTTGAGAAGTATAAATGGTAACTTATGGCATAAAAGGAATATAACTGAGAAACTTAAAATAAAGCCTAAAACAATTAAATCATTAAACTCCAATCTTTGTGTATAAAATGTACAGTAGTATAGGCAAGAATTAGGACATAGAACTAAATGATACTCTAATTCTTAAAGGATGCCATAATAATAATAATAATAATAATAATAATAATAATAATAATAATAATAATAATAATAATAATAATAATAATAATAATAATAATAATAATAATAAAACAATAATGAGAAGATGGATGTGTAACTCTACACGGTTTAATAAACTACTGATTAAGGTAGACGAATAAGTTTAACTGGTGTCTCTAAAAGTAGGAAAGATTAAAATATGAAGATAAAGTTGGAATTCAAGAGGACAAATGGGGGCAAATATTCGTTTACAGGAAGGGGAGTTAGTGACTGGAATAACTTACCAAGGGAGATGTTCAATTAATTTCCAATTTCTTTGCAATCATTTAAGAAAAGACTAGGAAAACAACGGATAGGGCATCTGCCACCTGGGCGACTGCCCTAAATGCAGATCAGTAGTGAATGAAGTAGGTTGCTCAATTTCTCAGAAATATAAAATTTCATTGGAAACAAATGAATTTATTTTGAAATGTGACATTGTTATTTGAGATGGTAAGAATTTTCACTAATGTTGAAATTTTTGATTCATTTACAGTGATTATGATTCACCTTCGATGCTTGGAAGGGGAGTACACAGACGACAATAATTTTCTTTTTATTCATGTGTAAAATCCTAGGGAAGTTCAAGAAGAATCAGTACTTGTAAATATTTTTCTCTTCTCCACATTCAAGGATTTCAAAATTTTATTTCGAGAATAATTTCCAGAATTTTCTTTGTGTTCAATAAATAACCATTGTATTTTGTTTGGTGTAATTTCTTGTGCCAGCCACCGCCTATCCTGCCACCAGTGCCCTCTGAATAAAAATATATAGCAATTTCGGCACTGAGAACGTTCCACTCTTGGAACCCTTGTGCAGCCGGCCGAGCGACCCCGGAAAGGGGGGCAATATGAAAATATACATGTTTTTAAATCGTCAACAATCTGTGATATTCTTGATTAGTAACCACCCTATCAGTAAGCATGGACTAACAGATCACTAAAATTTATCTAGTTTATCTACAATAACTACACTTGATATAGGTTTTTGAGCTTATGCCGCGTCAAGAAAATAAGGCAGCCATCTGGTGACGAATGAACGTACCACTTCAACTTTTATTATAACGTCTAAATTCAAACCTCATTGTTTGAGAAGCCTTTCTCGTGAACTGTCGAGATTTTCTTCTGACGACGCAGAGCAAAGTTCTCTGCGAAACGTAAAGAATTTCACCTTAGTTTCTTGACACGGCATAAGCCCAAAAGCCTATATCATATTGTCTACAAGTACGGGCCGTGAAAGCATCAATGGCAACATACCTAGACTTACTTACACTGGCAGTTCACATGTGTTTTATCGAGATGTTTTTAATTAAGGATGTGTACTAGATGCAAATTAACCATTCATATATGTTCACTAAACAGGATGCGCGATTGCTACATTTAATTAAGAATTTATTTAAGAATACCACCTTCAAGAAATGCTATTTTCAAGAAAACCCCGGAACAAATTTATTTATAAGGACCTGTGATTTGTGAACCAGGTGTGACAGAGGCTGTTGCGCATGCATCATTTTGAAATCCGAAAACAATTTCCAAATTCTGCTGACTGTTCTCAAACTGTACGAGATTTGAATCCACGCCTGCAAGAACAGCAGACTAGCAGTCACAATACCAAATTTTCGCTGCATGAACTCTTCAAATACAGTGAAGTGCATGTGCACAAGCACCTGGCAGTTTGGGATAGTTTCGTATAGCTGCACGAACAAAGCTACTACTAAGAAAATCATCTCGTATAACTTTTTCTGTGAAACAGAATTTCAAGAAGATTTGGTGCGTCCACTGTTCAATGCGACTAATCATTTGGATAGTATATTCAATTTTAAGGGTCCCTGATGTACGTTTTCCTCTGACATGCTTCACATTTTCTTTCGCTTCATGGCCCACGTAAAATATAGTGTACTACTAAGTAGCCTATACGTTAACCAAAGGTAATACCGGGCGAGTTGTCCATGCGGTTAGGGGTGCGCAGCTGTAAGTTTGCATCCAGGAGATAGTGGGTTCGAACCCCACAGTCGACAGGCCTGAAGATGGTTTTCCGTGGTTTCCCATTTTCACACCAGGCACATGCTGGAGCTGTACCGTAATTACCAAATTTGAGCTCCATCAGCCAAATAGTTTTTACGTAAAAAACACACAGGCAGGCAAATATACAAACATTCAGATGTATTATTGCTGCTATTCTTTTCTTCAATCACGGCTATCGTGAGAACAGTTCGATAATCCGGGATAATCGGAATCATAGTAATAATAAGGGCGTGTGGCCTGCTTAGAGGCTTGGTACAGGTCTTTTGAGTTGACGCCTTATAAGCGACCTGCACGTCTGTGAGGATGGGGCGCTGCATGTAATTCTAATGATGAAGACGACGCACACACATCCAGCTCCCGAGCCACTGTAATTAACCGATGAAGGTTAAGAATTATCGACCCATCCGGGAATCGAACCTGGGACCTCTTGGACCAAAGATCAGCATGCTAACCATTTATCCACTGGGCCGGACACCGGAATGATATTGTCTTTCAAACAGTAAAATAAATTTCAAAATTGGTTCAGTAGTTTCTGAGATTACCGTTACATACAAACTCATAGTTTCTCCTTATATGTTAGTATAGAAGTATAGATTATTACAAAGAAGTTGCATGTAAAGAGTGACTGAAAATGAAATGGCTCCCAGAATAAAATGTGGCGTCCGGATCTAATAGTTTCTAATTTAATTTAATGTAATTTAATTTAATTTTTTTGTTGGGGGCGAGTAAATGGAGAGTTCCTCTTACTCATCTGTTTCCTAGGGATACCCGATGAGTCGTAAAATCTCTAGTTTACTGCACCGGCGGGGGAGAAAACAATATGAAATAGAGGCGGTATTTCCTCTAGCCAGAGCTGACCCCCCGCCCCCCCCCCCCACTTCGCTATGGAATTTGTATAAAAATTTAGTTTATTAGTTTGCTGAGATTGAGGGGCGGCCAAGGTTCTTAAGAAACGGTCCTTTTTAGGGTCAAATTTTGATTGAAGTTAGTGAGATAAGGTGTAAATTTAGAATAGTCCGAAAGTTAACACAAACCAGGTCATAAGTGAGCCCAGGGCCAGGGGGTATCCGGATTAGCTTTTGGGTTAAATCCGAATTGGCACTGAAGCACTGCATCAGCGTATCCCATCCCTTTCAATCAATCAATTAATCACTACTGATCTGCATTTAGGGCAGTCGCCCAGGTGGCAGATTCCCTATCTGTTGTTTTCCTAGCATTTTCTTAAATGATTGCAAAGAAATTGGAAATTTATTGAACATCTCCCTTGGTAAGTTATTCCAATCCCTAACTCCCCTTCCTATAAACGAATATTTGCCCCAATTTGTCCTCTTGAATTCCAACTTTATCTTCATATTGTGATCTTTCCTACTTTTAAAGACACCATCCAAACTTATTCGTCTACTGATGTCCTCCCACGCCATCTCTCCACTGACAGCTCGGTACATACCACCTAGTCGAGCAGCTCGTCTCCTTTCTCCCAAGTCTTCCCAGCCCAAACTTTGCAACATTTTTGTAACGCTACTCTTTTGTCGGAAATCGGCCAGAACAAATGGAGCTGCTTTTCTTTGGATTTTTTCCAGTTCCTGAATCAAGTAATCCTGATAAGGGTCCCATACAATGGAACCATACTCTAGTTGGGGTCATACCAGACACAAATATCCCAGTTAATAGAGGACTGTGTACATTACGTTGGTCAGGTTATTACAACTGTACAGTACTTCAGCTATTGCCTTCGTCTTTTTAGGTTGTTGTTGTTGTTGTTTGTTAATGCTGCTTATTGTTACATGGACCGACCCATCATTTTGGATTGAGTCGTAATGAAATATTCAATGAAACAGTTTTCTACCTGTTCAACTGGCGTGAAGTATAGATTTTAAAAAAGGCGGTAGGCTGTCACTATTGTAACGGTCACAGGGTTTTTGTGGGTTTTATAGACATGCCTATTAGATTTGTTATTCTATACAACTAACCACGATGTATTCACAACGACAGTTAACCTGCATCTGAGTGCGCGAGTCAACACATAAATAGCATACATTTTCCATTAATCTGAAGCGCTATATCATGAAGCCTACGTTTTATCTGTCAATTGAAACATTAAACATAATAATAATTTGAATACTCTCATCAATATACGCGTTCTACGCAAATACTAAAAGCTGCTTTTTTTTTTTCATGTACCCGTTGTCCAGGAACGTACAGTAAGTATACAGTTAAAAA
This sequence comes from Anabrus simplex, assembly GCF_040414725.1. Lineage (NCBI taxonomy): Eukaryota > Metazoa > Arthropoda > Insecta > Orthoptera > Tettigoniidae > Anabrus > Anabrus simplex. The sequence continues at coordinate 271,997,898 of NC_090270.1, forward strand.
TAATTGCAAGAAATATTGATGCAGTGAGGGTCGAACCAGTGCTTTAGAGTCAGTTCACCGAGCGCGATAGCTGCAGTCGCTTAAGTGCGGCCAGTATCCAGTATTCGGGAGATAGTAGGTTCGAACCCCACTGTTGGCAGCCCTGACAATGGTTTTCCGTGGTTTCCCATTTTCACATCAGGCAAATGCTGGGGCTGTACCTTAATTAAGGCCACGGCCGCTTCCTTCCCACTCCTAGCCCTTTCCTGTTCCATCGTCGCCATAAGAGCTATCTGTGTCGATGTGACGTAAAGCAACTAGCAAAAAAACAAAAAAAGAGTCAGTTCGGAAAGCAAAATTGTATGCTTCATGAGCCAATTAGAAAATAATGAATTAAATGCACCACTGGACAGAATAACTGTCACTCACAGTGGTCAAACAGGCTGTGGTTACAGAGGCTACACTGCTTCACACTCGGCCTTTACCCAGCGGGGATGTTACAGACTATTCTTACTCCTTCTATTCTGTTACTGGAAATTACGTCCAACAGGAGTTCGTTTACGTGCTCGTAAATCTACCGACTTCAAGCTAGCACGTTTCAACCTTCATATAACACCGGACTGAGCTAGCATCGAACCCACCAGCTTGGGCAAAGAAACTCAGAACTACAGCATGTGAATAACACTTGTGTATTTAATAATAAGAAGAAGACGAAGAAGAACTGATACGTAAATATCGTGGAACACAGAGGTTTAAGAAGGTTCCGGGGGTGAAAGGGCTGCATTTCTCGATTATAATGGAAACGCTCCATCTCTATTGTGAATCGCAGTTGCCAAGTGAGCCAACCGTTATAGTAGAACTCCCGAACTCGATTGAGACTGGCAGCAGAAAAGGTGGCCTGCCATCATCATCAACACTTCCCCAATGCGCATCTTACACCGGTAACAACGTCTGTTTAGTTTCTCGGATAGCGCCAAGATATATGCAATTTAATATATACTTACTGCGTGTACAGTAACTTACGTAGAAATCCGTATACAAGGAAGAATATCGTAGCGAAGCACGGGTACATTAGCTAGTTATAATACAATCGTATGTAAACGATATGAGTAAGGAACTAAGTCGTATGTTCCGAGATATCAGTGGAGAGATGGCGTGGAATGATATAAGTAGACTAAAGATGCCTTGTTGAACGCTGCTCTTTATCATTGCAAGTTGAGATAATGTTTCACCTTCTCTAATAATTTTTTTTCGATAAATCACTATTCAATCACTATTTTGTCTAATCCAATAGCCACCGGGCGAGTTGGCCGTGCGGTTAGGGCCGCGCAGCTGTGAGCTTGCATCCGGGAGATGTTCGGCTCCATGGCTAAATGTTTAGCGTGCTGGCCTTTGGTCACAGTGGTCCCGGGTTCGATTCCCAGCAGGGTCGGGAATTTGAACCATAATTGGTTAATTTCGCTAGCACGAGGGCTGGGTGTAGGCGTATGTGTCATCTTCATCATTATTTCATCCTCATCACGACGCGCAGGTCGCCTACGGGAGTCAACTCAAAATGCCTGCATCTGGCGAGCCGAACTTGTCCTCGGACACTTCCGGCACTAAAAGCCATACGCCATTTCCATTTCATCCGGGAGATAGTGGGTTCGAACCTCACTTTCGGCAGCCCTGAAGATGGTTTCCCGTGGTTTCCCATTTTCACACCAGGAAAATGCTGGGGCTCCACCGTAATTAAGGCCACGGTCGCTTCCTTTTTACTCCTAGGCCTTTCCTATCCCCTCGTCGCCATGAGACCTGTCTGTGTCGGTGCAACGTGGGGCAACTTACAAAAAGTCCAATAGCCATCATTGGCGTCAGGTAGGTCATAAATTCGTATAAAATGGGCGTAACCTATACGAAGTGCCATCCCAAAGTAGCCGAGAAGAAGCCAGAAAGGGGGCGAGTATTCATTGTTTCACTAAAGTATGGAAGTTATTTCAAACCTTGTAGCCCAGTTCGTCTAATCCTCCTGTAGTAATGTAAATGAGCGGATATAAAAGATGACATGACTTACACTGTAGCACATTCTAGTAATGACATTTGGACAATATTTGTAATTAGTCGTATTATCTATGAAGTGTTCGTAATGCTATGTAACTATGTAGCAGCTGCAGAGCTCTCAGGATAAGCCCCGGCAAGGATAGTCTTAGTGATTATGGCCTGAACACACACTGATGTCCAATTCCTTTCACACCCAGTTATGTGAAAGGAGAATGGAGAAGCCATCTCAGCTAATAGAGCTCGGCGACTAATACTCAGACTAATAACATGATACTGTCTGTCTCTCCCAGCATTGATTGAGTTCTGTTCATTGATTTATCGGATACTTTGAATATTAAATTATTACAATTAGTACAAAACGCATGTATTCCATACATTATGAATGTCAAATGTGGTCATTACATAGCTTCTATTAAGTTCAATAGCAGTGATAAAGGGAGGGGATGTAATCGAGAATACATCACTAGATTTTAAAATGTTCAAAACCCACAGTTTGATGGATAGAAAACCGTAGATTTGCACAGTTATTAGTTTCAGCTTCACATATTATATGATTGCGTACAGTCCCCTGAGTGGAGAAAATGGTGGCAGTATAGTCACGGAAAAACGAGGAGTGTCTTTTCCAAAGGTGCTAGTTCCACCTTAAGGAAGTTGTGGGAAAAGCTCAAGAAACGTAAAATAAAAGGCTTATGAAAAGTTGGGATTGTTGGGAAAACAGATAATAAAATGACTTATGGTGTTATTCATTAATCCTAAAGAGACAAGGCAGAGGCAATAAATTAAAGCAGAAAACAGTAGAAGAGAAATACAGTAAAATATTATAGAAAATGCCAGAAAACACCCTACGGTGTGAAATAATGGGCTACACTCTGCGCTACTGTTCAAATATTAAGAGCCCCCCCTTAGTGTTATTCGAGCACGATTGTAGCCTCCAAAGGTATTCCGCAAATATCCCGCAGAATGACAGCTTGACGTCTCTCTCGCTTTTTTATCCAAGGAACAATCACGAGTTTACAGGAATGGTGACGAAAATGGCATTACGTTACTTCCGTGCTGGGAAGCAGCCAGAGACGTTGCCGTGGTAACCGGCAAGTTCTTTGTCGGTCTATCGGTCACTCAATGCAGAGCATAAACTCCGTCATTTTAAGAGTAAGAAAAATTATTTACATAACAAAAGTTAATTAAAATAAAAGGGCGTTTCACAATAGTCCACGGATTTGGCAGAAAATCAATAGTATAAGAGAAAATGGAACAAAACTGTTATGTTTTTCGTATAAAACCCCAGTCTATTAAAACATTATTAGATTATATGCATATTAAAACCTTTCCCTGGATGAGTATACTCTAAATATGAAGTTTGGCCAAGATCTATCAAGTCGTTTCGCTATGATGGTGAAACAAACAGACAGACGCGTAAGCTAAAAGCCATTGATACGGTTTTGAGTTGACCTAAAACGGATAAATATCTAAACAAATTGCTCAAAAACAAACAAAATTACAGACGCGGACCCCGTACCACTATATTTATATAGATATTGTGTAGAATACGGTACTAAAAATAATTTCTTTCTAAAAAATGTGACACGGAAAATTCAAAATATCAATGTGCGTAATTATCATTTTAATAAGCTTAGGTTTCCTAGGAGAGGAAATCAAAGCTCTCAGATGTATCGATGATATTGCTATTTTGTCTGAGAAATTGCTGAGTGGTCAACAGTCATGGAGAAGGAATAAAGTCCAAAACAAAATTAATGAAGTGCAGTCGAATGAAATCATGTGATGCAGGAAATATTAGATTAGAAAATGATGTCTTACAAAAGAAGATGAGTATTGTTACTTGGGTAGTAGAACTAAGGATGGTAGAAGTAAACAGGACCTTAAAAGTAGACTAGTACAAGCAAGGAAGATCCTCCTTAAGAAAATAAATTTGCTCTCTTCGACAATTGATATAGGAATTAGATGTTTTCGAAATATTCCGTCTGGAGCATGGTATAGTACGGAAGTTAAACATGGACGATAATTAGCTCAGAAATAAAGAGAATAGAAACTTTTGAAATATGGTGTTATAGTAGAAGGCTGAAGATGAGATGGGTAGATCGAATCACGAATAAACAGATACAGAATCGAATTGGTGGCAGTAGATCGATTTGGCTTAATTTGACCATGAGAAGAGATAAAATGATAGGACACACCTTACGGCACACAGGACATGTTTAAGTTGGTTTTTGAGGGAAATGTACGCGGTGAGAACGATAAATGAATGTGCTAAGCAGATAAGAGCAGATGCAGGATGTAGTAGTTACGTGAAAACATGCTTAGAAAAGGATAGGGTGGAATGGAGGACTGCACCAAACAGGCTGAGTTTTAGCATTATAAATAACATTTTGTAATACAGTTATGCACAGCATATACTACAGAGTTTTACTATAGTTTTACGAGTTGAATGATGGTGTTGCAGTTTTTCGTATTACAGTTGCTGGTTATTCGCGACAGGGAGAGAACACTTTTATTCATTCACACATGAATACAATCAGTAATTCATGCAGCCATTCATTTATTCAGTTCATTCGTAATGTCTGTTGAATGTAGAGGAGAACTCTGCACATATTTATGACATAAATAATAATGCTTAACCTGATATTTCTGTATTATACAGTATAGACAACTGCAACAGTGCCAGTATTTGGACAGAATTGTGTGTACAACTCGTCTTGATGTCTCTAAAAATTATTTCTACAGCCAAATACAAGCTTCAAAATCGGTTTGCATAATTATGCACAATGGATCTGAGGGGGTTAATGAACCACGTATTGTTGAAATTATTAAGACTTAAATCTTAAGTACCGGGCGAGTTGGCCGTGCGCGTAGAGGCGCGCGGCTGTGAGCTTGCATCCGGGAGATAGTAGGTTCGAATCCCACTATCGGCAGCCCTGAAAATGGTTTTCCGTGGTTTCCCATTTTCACACCAGGCAAATGCTGGGGCTGTACCTTAATTAAGGCCACGGCCGCTTCCTTCCAACTCCTAGGCCTTTCCTATCCCATCGTCGCCATAAGACCTATCTGTGTCGGTGCGACGTAAAGCCCCTAGCAAAAAAAATAATCTTAAGTCCTCGACTCCACTGTCAGCGTAGTGGCATTTAGTTCTCAAGGGTCCCAGGTTCGATTCCCTGTCAAGCCGGGGATTATAACTACCCCCGAAGTACAAATATACTGTGATTATGCCAGAAGTAACAAAAGATTGTTGCTCGATGCCAAATAAGATCAATCATCACGATGATCATCATCATAATATTCCTCGGCTTATCCCGCTTGCTCAGGGTCCCTGCGCGCTCTGAGACATGAAGTTGTGGCCGGTGATTTAAGGTCGCATGCTCTTCTTGTCACCGGGAATCAAACCACAGTCGCTGGGATGACAGACTAGCTGCTGAGCCGCTACACCATTACCATTGTATGTTCCTCTATAATAACAATAATGTATTGTGTATATATCAGCGCTAGGCAAAGAAAACCTCGTAATTCCTTCAGAGTAAAGTTTACTGAAGCAGTCCAAGACTGAGCGGTCAGCAATGGCCGGAGAACTGTTCCTGGCATTTTCAATGCTTAATGACAGTGAAATTATTCGACCACTGGGGTCTTCTGTTACCTTCTCAGGCAGCGCGGCAAGCTTCACAAGGGAGCTGAGGAAACGTTGTTTTCACCTAAGTGGAATTACGAGTTTTTCATTGTCTAGGAGCGATAATTATACGAGTATTATTAACGAAGCAATTACTATTGTACCATATTCATCGCTACTGAAAAAATGAAGTGAATGAGCGGATTTCGGAACAAAACATTTAATAAAGAGCAATGCAGCATAAGTAAACATTTTTACACACAAAGTCAATCGGAGGTACAAACTGACACTTATTTTAGAATGAATAGTTCGGAAAGGAATCTGTGTTGTGGAAGGCAAAAGCACTAAATCGAAACAAGATTTTATTGAAAATGAGCTGGCTCAACTCTTTTCTGAACTACTCACCAAAAACACTCTTTGAGTGCCACTATTTTATAAAAACAACACCGACAGTAATACTGTAAATTACTGTCATTTCATTCTTCCAGTAATCCAGAATTGTACGCTCAACACAACTATCTTTGTTGGGAGCACGGTTCTCAATTAAAATACGGGCACTTATATATTTGTCTAGAGTATCAAAACAAACCATTTCAGTTACTGTGCTTGAAGTGTGTGAAGGTTTGTACAAGGTTTGTTAAAGGTACGAAATAAAGAAAATCGTCATTTAACCTAGTTAGTATTATTTTGGTGATATACAAGTGATTATGGAAGGGTAGGATATTCAACGAGGAACGAAGCTGGAAATGAAACTACATTAAAAGAGCTAAAAGAATATAATGCAGAATTTAAAATACTGTATACTAGAACTTTAGTTTTCGATTTGATAGTCAACTTTTAGAAAAAATGAGAAACCATCGTATTCCGCGCGACGAATTTGCATGCTCTGATTGTTTATAAACATGGCTGAAAAGTTTACGAACACGCTATTTTGTGTAGTAACAATAAGAAATGTGGTTTTTGTTTTTGCTATTTGCTTTACGTCGCTCCGACACGCATAGTTCTTGTGGCGACGACGGGACAGGAAAGGCCTAGGAATGGTTAGGAAGCGGCCGTGGCCTTAATTAAGGTACAGCACCAGCATTTGCCTGGCGTGAGAATGGGAAACCACGGAAAACCATCTTCAGGGCTGTCGACAGTGGGATTCGAACCCACTACCTCCCGGATGCGAGCTCACAGCTGCGCGCTCCTAACCGCACTGCCAACTCTCCCGGTGAGAGAACATCTTGATGCGATTACAGATCGGAAGAAATTGCGAATCACCTTCGGTGCGATAATGTCATTCCGATAATACTTCAGTGATTTTAACTGAACGTGATTAATTGAACCTGAGACGACCTGTAAGTTGGATTGGTCAATATTGAATGCGTGGTGGATGAGGTAAATAGTCGCATCAGTCTGTAAGAGTACTGATATAGAGAACTCCCCAGTTTCACTTTACTGCTAAAATACCACGTGCGCTGATAGAAAGCAGGCTAAATGTCTATGAAATGAAGCAGACATGGATCTCTAAAAACGTACCACCCAGTTGCTTCATGCAGTCCACCGCATAAAAAATATCGCAGGAAATCAATCATTTACGCTTAGCTTTTCAAAGCGTAGGCGGAAGGGTGCACGATATAATGACCTACTTTATGGACATACATATTACAATATAAATTACACAGGAGTGCTGTGAATACGATTCACATTCCTGAAGCTCTCCTTGCAATCCACAAACGCAAATTCAGGTTTCGCTTAAGTGTGTGTCAATCCAAACAAGGATATCAGCAAGTGTTACTTTTCAGTTGGCTGTTAAATATGACGAATCAGATAAGCTATAACCGCGTTAGCTTTTGCGTGGTGAAGTCCGTCAGCCGTGAAGTGAACGATAGCTTTGTGTAAACTAAAAATACACGCGTTTCCATGGTTTGGTTCATGTTGTACGAGAAAAATTCGTCACAGTTCAAAACGAATGTTTGTTATCTGGTGTAAGGTTGGAGTGCCAATATCTTTCACATATTCAGGGATTTCATACTGAATAATGTCCACTGTAACCCTCAACGGTTACACTGGGGTCCCTCAGGATCTACCGGGAATCATCGCCTTACCCTTCTACGTAAATTAATTTGGTAGCGCTGTGGATCCAAGGTACAAACTGGCCGCTTCATTCTTTCACTACGCTCCAGTCAGTAGGGAGCTGAATCGAATGCGGCGTTGGACTGACCAGCGTGACTCTTCTGGTTGAGTTTATATACAGGGTCTTCACCTAACATGTTACACACAAATAACTTCTAAACCATTAAAGATACCAGCATTATGTTTTCATATTCGTAAATGGTACGCAGAGTCTTATAAAATAACGTGCTACATAGTCTCATGGGGGTGATTAACAACCGAGATATTGATATTAACTCCATATTTTTAAATGGAACGGCACAAATTTATACATCTGATTTAAAAGTTTATCTGCGTACAAGTTCAAATATGTAAGTATTTTCAAAATCGGACAATTACTTTTTGAGATATAAGTAAGAACAGCATGCGCTGTTTTGCATGCCGCATCAGATGGCGTGAAGTCGGGCAAGGACATATTGAGGCGCAAGCAGTTTCCTGGGAGTGAATTCAGCCACAGAATGGGTACCAGGCATGTAAGCACCTCGTACACATGTGACTGGTTTGTAAAGTGTGTATGACAGGCGAACACATCTGATGGGTTTGCAAAGTGAGTATGACAGGCGAACACATGACAGGACAGAAAGGGTTGATGTGTTTAAAACGAATAAATAAGTACTTTGCCTTGAAAGGAGCATAACGAAAGCTATAATTGCCATTGGTTTTAGTGTACAGTTCATACTACTCTATGAATTGAGAAATAAACATAACACAAAACACCGGAAGAGCTCCTTCTAGAAAAGCAAATGGTCAGAGCTGATCGCGGTGAGATGGCAGCAACACTATTATTTATGTTTTATTTTACTTGCACTAATCTCCGCAGAGCTCCAGCGCGACTGTAGTAGCGTACATTCGGGAGAGCGTAGGTTCGAGTCCTGCCTCGCCCAACCTGACATTGATTTTCATAGTGTCCCATGTTCAACACCAGGCAAATACCAGATAGGTACCTCTGTCATAGGCCACGGCCGACTTTCTTTCCGAATCCTTTCCATTCCCATTCGTCAGAAAAAACGTTAAACTGAGCGCAGCCTATTGCATGCCAAAACAAAACAATACAACTTTAATCTCCCTTGTGTGTTCGCCAGTCATACAATAACGTTGTACATCCAGGGTATGTTACGGTACATCACATTATGTTTACAGTACATGCCTGGTATCCGTTCTGTGGCTGGAATCAAGGCCAGAAAGCAGCTTGCGCCTCAATATGTCCTTGCCCGACTCCACGCCGTCTGATGCGGCATGCAAAACCGCGCATGCTGTTCTTATTTATATCTCAAAAAGTAATTGTCCGATTTTGAAAATACTTACATATTTGAACTTGTACGCAGATAAACTTTTAAATCAGCTCTGTATAAATTTGTGCCGTTCCATTTAAAAATATGGAGTTAGTATCAATATCTCGGTTGTTAATCACCCCACGAGTCTATGTGGCACGTTATTTTACAAAACCCTGCGTCCCATTTACGAATATGAAAACAGAATGCTGATATCTTTAATGGTTTAGAAGTTATTTGCGTGTAACATGTTAGGTGAATAACCTTGTATATTAAGGTGAGTTTCCATTGTAAATGTGCTAGTCAGAAGATCTATGCAGATTATCTGACCACCTAATGCTGAAAATTCGAATCCAGGTACCTATGCAGGGGCACCACGAGCGGGAATAAGGTATGGGTCTCGTCCTATCTGCAGCTGGATATTGCACACCCCCGTGTGGTTAAACAACCCTCACATCACGGAGGTTCCGCCTACTGCCATTTCCAGACGGATACAGTAATTTTGCATCAGTCTCTTGGCACAGGCCTGAACAAAGTGTAGCTTCCACCTAAGTCCCAGTCTCATTCATCGCTGTGACTATATGGAAGCAGATGGGGTGCTGGTAGTGCTGAGTAATGACATTAACAGCACGACCATTGCGTCTGATTGTAATGAAATTTTTTTTTGTTCATGGGGTGTCATGCTGCAATAGCACTTTCTGGCACCATGAAGAATGCGATGGCAAACTACTTCACTCCTCATCTTGCCTAGTGCACCTCATTTTGGCGTCGCCATCGCTTTGTGCGTTGCGTCCGTAAACTGCAAAACCTTTATTGGTGCTATTTGAGGATCCAACCAGCCTCTGGGCTGATGACCTAACAGACAAGTGATTGGGCATTTTGCCAGTCGTGCACATTCAGGGTGACCTTACATTCTGACCGACGGAAATCGCAGAAACCTGAAACGTGAAATAGTATTTTTTTTTTTTTTTGCTAGGGGTTTTACGTCGCACCGACACAGATAGGTCTTATGGCGACGATGGGATAGGAAAGGCCTAGGAGTTGGAAGGAAGCGGCCGTGGCCTTAATTAAGGTACAGCCCCAGCATTTGCCTGGTGTGAAAATGGGAAACCACGGAAAACCATCTTCAGGGCTGCCTACTATCTCCCGGATGCAAGCTCTCAGCCGCACGCCTCTACGCGCACGGCCAACTCGCCCGGTGGAAATAGTAAAACAAATTGGGCAGAACCGATGGCTACTATCGAATAGGAGTTTCATCCAGCAACATGAGTATCTGTTTCCATTGGAACACTGCAGACAGAGGCCCAACCCGGATATTCTGGAAGAACAGCGGTACACAAGCCTCGTATCATAAAAGACAATAAACCTCTGAGTCAGGTGGTGTTTGGACCGCCGCAACTGGATATTGGAGCAGTAGAAATCGGTTATGTGGAGTGATGGACCGAGATTCACAATCAGTGATCTCAGAGTCCTTAGCAGCAGTGAATTTGCTCGAGCCACAGTTCTCGTTTCAGTCATATGTAAAATATAACTTCCCGTACATATTTTTGAACAAGATGCTTTACGTCACACCGACACAGATATGTTTTATGGCGACGATGGCTTAGGGCAGGGCTGGGAGTGGCCTTAATTAAGGTACAGTGCCATCAGTTGCCTGATGTGAAAATCGGAAACCTCGGAAAACCATCCTCAGACTACTGACAGTGTGGTTCGAACCCACTATCTCCTGAATGCAAGATCATTGCTGCGCGCCACTAACTTCACGGCCAACTCGCTCGGTACTTTCCCTAGTACTGCGGTAAGTTTCATGCAGTCCATCAACCCCTACAATGTTGAGCAATCCACCCTATTCCTCAGACATTTATAAAGAAAGAGAACATTGGCACATCTGCGGCGCGAGTGCAATACCCTCACACTTACACAGTCCCACAAAGAATACTCGTAATCGGACGAAGAGGGAGAAACACCCCAGTCTCTGTTGCTGATCCATTTCATGAACCTTATCTGGACTCTTTCCAGGTTCTGTATTTCCCAGATGTGAAAATAACGTTTAGTCGTCATAGTAACTGTTAATGGTGGTAAGCTTTAAAAGCATGCGGTCATTAACCCCTATTTATTAATAATAAGAAATAAAGATGACAAAAGGTTAACCGAACAGATCTTCAATTTCTTTGCAACAAGAAATCAACAAGAACCTGGATTCATGAAGTCAAGAAAGATTTGAAAAGAAACAATATAAAAGAAGAAGCAGAAACAGAGACAGAGATTTTTAGAAAGAAGGTGTTACCGAGCTCGATAGCTGCAGTCGCTTAAGTGCGACCAGTATCCCGTATTCGGGAGATAGTGGGTTCGAACCCCACTGTCGCCAGCCCTGAAGATGGTTTTCCGTGGTTTCCCATTTTCACACCAGGCAGATGCTGGAGCTGTACCTTAATTAAGGCCACGGCCGATTCCTTCCCACTCCTAGCCCTTTCCTGCCCCATCGTCGCCATAAGACATATCTGTGTCGGTGTGACGTAAAGCAACTTGTAAAAACAAGAAAGTGTTAAAAATGGAAGGATTCCAAGATCGGGAGCGAAAGAAAACAGGCTCAAAATGATCCGAGGAGAGGAAAGGGAGCAGATAAAGAAGTATTGGAACAAGGAACAACAAAGGATGAAGCATTGAAATTGTCACCCTAAAAAAAAAAAAAAAATGAAATGGCGTATGGCTTTTAGTGCCGGGAGTGTCCGAGGACAAATTCGGCTCGCCAGGTGCAGGTCTTTCGATTTGACTCCCGTAGGCATGCTGCGCGTCGTGATGAGGATAAAAATGATGTGATGATGAAGACGACACATACATCCAGCCCCCGTGCCAGCGAAATTAACCAATGATTGTTAAAATTCCAGACCCTGCCGGGAATCAAACCCGATACCCCTGTGACCAAAAGCGAGCACGCTAACCATTTAGCTATTAAGCCGGAAAAAGGAAGAAAGATGTCCGACTCCTTGGCTGAATGGTCAGCGTTGAAGTTTTCAGTGCAGAGGGGTCCGGGTTCGATTCCCAGTCGATTTGGAACTTTAATCACGCCTGATTCATTTTTCTGACTCGGAGACTGGCTGTTTGTGTTTGTCCTAACACTCTCCTCTTCATAATCAGACAGCACGTCACACTGCCCACCACTACAGAAACACGCAATAGTCATTGCATCCCTCCATACAGGGTTGGCGTCAGGGAGGACATCCAGCCGTAAAACAGGTCTAAATCCATATATGTGACATGGCTCGCACTCGCGACCCCACAGGTGTGGAAACAGTGGTAGAGGAAGAATAAGAACAAAAATATCGTAAAGGAACAATCATCGAAGTATATCTGCCTCGGTGAATCAGTGGTAGTGTGTATGACTAATGACCCCCAATTCATGGGTTCGATCCCGGCTGAGGTAGTCGAATTTTGAAGAACGGTCAAGAATCTTAGCATTCCAATGTTATTGTTTCATATCTCTAGTGACGTGCTCAGTTTCATCCGAAAAAATTAAACTAACTCAGCCTTACTATCCGTTCCAGAAGAATTCCACTTACGTTGCTAAATAGCACCACAATCGGGATGTCCAAATTGGTTGGCAGGCCACCTTGATGGCACCACCCCAGAATGGCTTCAGCTCGGTACCGGAGGCCATACGATTATTATTATTATTATTATTATTATTATTATTATTATTATTATTATTATTATTATTATTATTATTAATCATGATCATAAATAATTATTACAAACTCTATTAAATAATATAACGATAATGTTACTACTCGAAGAATGAGGGGAGGGACGAATAATAAAAGAATGAATAAAATCCTAGGCAACGAATATGATATCGCAGGGACGGAAGAAAACGAAATGTCATGGTTATACCAGGGCATCTCAAACGTCCAAAAATCTTACGCGTGCAAATTGAGGCGCAGAGTTCCTGTGCATAGTGCATCGGTCCTGTACGGCTCGGCTCGGACCAACGCTTCGTCTCTGGGCTACTCGGGTAAACGCGGCTCAACTCGGCTCGGATTTAGAGCGCTACGGAGCAAGTGAGGAAGAAGGAGACAGGCGGAGGCGCAGGGAAAGAATGAGACAGCGCTATTGCTCCAAATCGTGGAGTGGGGGTCTGCACTCTGGTCAACCAAGCGAAGTCGTTTTTTTGCACCGTGCACATTGCATGCACTCTGAGAGGCCCTGGTCTATACTCTTAACAATGCCCAGGAACCAATACATTATCAACAGTCACATTACAATGAATGACTAGTCGGCGGATACAGAGTGGGTCTTGGTCCACAAGTGGCCACGGCTGCTCCGCACTCCGACCGGCCAACCGAACAGAGGAGGGGTGGCTACGACTCTACCACGGCTCTACGCCTCTGTAATCGCGAGACTGGTCCCCACCGTCGGCTGCCCTGAGAATGATTTCCGTGGTTCTCCATTCTCCTGCACTAGGCGTATGCCGAGAAAGTTCCTAGTATAGGCCACGGCCGCCAACCCTCTTACCTTCTCAGCACATCTCCTTCTCCGGTACAAATCTCCAGGCCTGAAAAATTGTGTTACCGTCTATAGACCTCCCATTCGGGGAGGAATGCAAACATTTAGTAGTAGTAGTTGAATGACTAATATTGGTTGAGGAGGGTGATGTCTCTACAGCATTCACTAACCTCCGATAGATGGCATTATTTACAAAACAACAAAACGAAGGCCTTTAACGAAGGGATAAACTACAGCTAGTTCAACAATGATGTCTACAAAACTAGACGGAGTCCAGATAAGAGTCACTACAGCTAGTCCAACATTTATGTCCTCAAAACTAGACGGAGTTCAGGTAAGGGACACTATATCTAGTCCAACATGTATATCTACAAAAACTAGACAAAGTGGAGATAAGGGACACTATACCTAGTCCAATATGTATGTCTACAAAACTAAGCAAAGTCCAGATAAAGTATACTACAGCTGGTCCAACATGTATGTCTACAAAACTAGACAAAGTCCAGATAAAGTATACTACAGCTAGTCCAACATGTATGTCAAAACTAGACAAAGTCCAGATAAGGGACACTATATCTAGTCCAACATGTATATCTACAAAACTAGACAAAGTCGAGATAAGGGACACTATACCTAGTCCAATATGTATGTCTACAAAACAAGACAAAGTGTAGATAAGGGACACTGCAGCTAGTCCAACATGTATGTCTACGAAACTAGACAAAGTCTAGATAAGGTATGCTACAGCTAGTTTAACATGTATCTTAAGAAAACTAGACAAAATCTAGATAAGAGACATTACACCTAGTCCAACATGTATGTCAACACAACTAGACAAAGTCTAGGTAGGGTATACTACAGCTAGTCCAACATGTACGACTACAAAACTCGACAAAATCCAGATAAGGTATACTACAGCTAGTCCAACATGTATGTCAACAAAACTCGACAAAATCCAGATAAGGTATACTACAGCTAGTCCAACATATATGTCTACAAAACTAGACAAAGTCGAGATACGGGACACTATAGCTAGTCCAACATGTATGTTTACAAAACTAGACAAAATCCAGATAAGGTATATTACAGCTAGACCAACATGTATGTCTACAAAACTAGACAAAGTTGAGATAAGGGGCACTACAGCTAGTCCAGCATGTATGGCAACAAAACTCGACACAGTCTAGATAAGGTATACTACAGCTAGTCCAACATGAATGTCAACAAAACTAGACAATGTTTAGATAAGGTACACTACAGCTAGTCCAACATGTATGCCTAAAAAATTAGACGAAGTGCAAATAAGGGAACAGTGCAGCTAGTCCAACATGTATATCTACAACACTAGACAAAGTCCAGATGAGGGGACGCTACAGCTAGTCCAAAATTTATGGTTGCAAGGCTAGACAAATCCGGAATAGAAGACAATACCGAGCCGGGGTATATCCTGAACTATGACGAAAGACGCCGTACACAAACAGGATATGTATTCCAATTGCGAACGGAACAAAAGCTATGGTAACACATGACAACTTATGTTCTAATTAGCCACGTCATGAGACTGGCGTAGAACCGTCGCAGTCTGACACTTTCTTGTTTTATTTCCGCCGGCGGAACGAGCCAGCCAGCGAATTCGGAGCTTTCAACTTGTGACAAGGCGCACAACAATGGAATTTCCTTTTTCTAGCCGAGTGACAGACGTGCCGCGGCTCCACAAACCCTAATTAATATTTACTTACCTCTGGAGCGGCTTGTACTTCACGTTCCTGAACGTAGACATGCCTCACAGACAAGTGGATACCTACCTGTCTCACCTTCCACGCAACATTTATCTTATCAGCAGTGAGAGGAACAAAACAAAACATATCTCAGAGCCACAATCTGTTCTCAAGATAGTGCATTTGATCCCTGTTGAGGTCGCCGGCATTTTAGGGTGTTTGACTGTGATAACTCGTCCTTTGCTCCCAGTACATATCTATAAAAATAATAGCAGGTCTTTAAAAATGAACATACGCATTATTATTATTATTATTATTATTATTATTATTATTATTATTATTATTATTATTATTATTATTATTATTATTATTATTGTGCACCCCTGCGGTGTAGTGGTTAGTGTGATTAGCTGCCACCCCCAGAGGCCCCGGTTCGATTTTGAGCTCTGCCACGAAATTTAGCAAGTGGTAAGAGGGCTGGAACGGGGTCCACTCCACTACGCGAGGCCAACTCAGTAGAAGGGGATACGATTCCCACCTCAGCCATCCTCGAAGTGATTTTCCGTGGTTTCGTACTTCTCGTCCAGGCAAATGCGGGGATGGGACCTAACTTAAGGCCACGGCCGCTTCCTTCCCTCCGGGCGAGTTGGCCGTGCGCGTAGAGGCGCGCGGCTGTGAGCTTGCATCCGGGAGATAGTAGGTTCGAATCCCACTATCGGCAGCTCTGCAGATGGTTTTCCGTGGTTTCCCATTTTCACACCAGGCAAATGCTGGGGCTGTACCTTAATTAAGGCCACGGCCGCTTCCTTCCAACTCCTAGGCCTTTCCCATCCCATCGTCGCCATAAGACCTATCTGTGTCGGTGCGACGTAAAGCCCCTAGCAAAAAAAAAAAAAAAAAAGCTTCCTTCCCTCTTCCTTGTCTACCCCTTCCGATTTTCCCATCTCCCACAAGGCACCTGTTCAGCATAGGAGGTGAGGCTGCCTGGTCGAGGTACTGGCCTTCCTACCTAGTTGTATCCCCCTGACCCAAAGTCTCACGCTCCAGGACACTGCTCTTGAAGCGATAGAGGTGGGATCCCTCGCTGAGTCCGAGGTAAAAAACAACCCTGGAGTGCAAACTAATTAAGAAGAAAGAAAGAAAGAAAGAAAGGAAGAAAGAAAGACATTTTTTATCATTATTATTCCGAATAAAACACTGCCTACTTCATTGAATAATAATAATAATAATAATAATAATAATAATAATAATAATAATAATAATAATAATAATAATAATAATAATAATAATCATTTGCTTTACGTCTCACTAACTACTTTTACGGTTTTCTGAAACGCCGAGGTGCCGGAATTTAGTCCCACGGGAGTTCTTTCACGTGCCAGTACAGTACATCAACCGACACGGGGCTGACGTATTTGAGCATCTTCAAATACCACCGGACTGAACAGAACTGAATTGTTTAAATAGTCAGTATAGTGGAATTCATTGTTTTGTAAAATGTTTTGAAATTAATCTCTAACAATAATTAATGTATGGCGAGGGGCGAAATGCCTAGCTACATTATAAAGTGGTTGGCGATGTTGCTCTGGGCTCTGCCGGACAGTTCTTACCCCGCTTGCACTCTTCTTTCCCCTAACAAGCCCTTATCGTACTTCGAGGCTCTTTCTGCACCCCGCACGCTTGCCAGAAACAAAATAAGGTCTCTCCTGCCACAGCCCAAGCGCCTTAAGACTGAAGAGAAAACATCGTGCTTGGTGGACAGCAGCCACGATCTGAAAGCCTTTGCAATATCTTTGAAAACAGGAAAGCGAAATGTTTACAACCAAAATACTAAATATAACATTGTAAAATTAAATAGCACACCGCCATAAGTTAGACTTCCCTACATTTGTCCGTCTCTTTATTTAATCAGTTGTATGTATGTTCAGTCCTTCATCGATGCCGCTGGTGGGATCCTCAACAGCTCTGCCATCAGCTGTCATAGATGGCCTAGGCATCACTGAAGAGGCGTACTAGGGAAATGAGGAGTGAGGTAGTTTCCCGTTGCTTTCCTCACCGAGCTAGAGTTGCTATTACATATCACTCTGCCAAGCCCACTGAAATGCACACACCAACCGACCCTATGAGCAATATTTTCACACCATTCATAGCAGGGACTGGCTGCATGAGGATTGGCATTACTAGCATCGCTCATACCTCAGTCACTTTCATATTGTCAAAGCCAAGGATAAGACAGAGACACATCTATTAAAGTAACAAAATTGCTCTAGCCTATACCAGAAGACATAGTGCACTGTAAACACTAGGTCCTGCCAGCAAAGGCGTATTTAGAGTGAAATTATGTTAAGTGTTTTTGAAAAAGTGGTGGAGCGGCGCCCAAAAGCCCTGCTTTGTTGCTACATCCTATACTCCGACCTGCTATGGAGACGACCATGCCTGCACACCTCTTTTATAGAAGAAAAGAAAATCTATAGCCTCTTCTCCAGTCATTCGACCGGGTCAGGGATGGAGGATAGGAATTTATGATGATGATGATGATGATGATGATGATGATGATGCTTGTTGTTTAAAGGGGTCTAACATCGAGGTCATCGGCCCCTAATGGTACGAAATGAGACGAAATTGAATGACAAATTAACAGTCCAAAATCCTCTACTGACCAGAATTCAAAACGCGAGGAAGAAGAATGAATGGATGGATATGAATTTTAAACGACCAGTGGATGCGACCCGCAATGCCTTACATTCACAGAAACTGACGTAAAACAGTAGTATTACTGACCAAGGGACTGCTGCTATAGCATAACACTGAATCGATGATGCTTGTAGTCTAAAAGGGGTCCAAAATCCAAGTTATCGGCCCCTCATAACGGTACTTATCCCTAGGAAACTAGAACCATGGTATTTGTCATGGTGCGGTACTAATCAAAAGTAGCAGAGACTCACGGTATTCCACACATTATGGTACTACTCACAGGTTATGAAATTCGACATATAATACAGACCTGTGGTTTTTCTCACATTGCGGCGCCATTTACAGGCAACGCAAACTTATGGTGTTCATCACATAAGAGTACTAACCACAGGGACCTGCACTATCCCGTGGTGTTCCTCATATAGTGGCAAGGCAGAACCATGGTAGCCATCATCCCATGGTCCTGCTCATATGGTGGTACTAATCACAGGTACTGCAAAAGCCGACCGCACGGTGCTCCTGTGTGCTACTAACCACAAACCTATTTCGTACCTAATATAGTGGTACTACACGCAAGTAAAAGCGACCCACGGTGTTCTCTGCGTGCTGGCACTAATCACAAGTAGTTTCATGGTTCCAAGACAATCATCCCTTGGTCGCCCTTTATAGTCACCTCTTACGACAGGCAGGGGATACCGTGGGTGTATTCTTCCTGCGTCTCCCACCCGCAGGGTGTTGTGTGTTTGGTCCGCGAGAGATATTTTATTTCCCTCAAGTCCACCGGCAAGCCGGTTAGGACCGCGCTATCCACCACCTGGGACGCGCCATGTGGGAGTATCACCTCTCTCCCTACTACGCCAGCGTAATAGGTTCGTGGCATAGGAATTGTGACGGTTGCCGAGGCCTGTCGCACTCTTCTGGGGAAATGCTTAATGAATACCAGATGAAATGATATTGGAGAGTGTCGCTGGAATGAAAGATGACAGGGTAAAGCGGAGTACCCGGAGAAAAACCTGCCCCCCTCCGCTTTGTCCAGCACAAATCTCACATTGGAGTGACCGGGATTTGAACCACGGAACCCAGCTGTGAGAGGCCGACGCGCTGCCGCCTGAGACTCTAAACGCGTACGACTATCTGTTCTCCATTTCGTACACATTATCATAGCTGGGCGTGGCATCGCACGTATTTCCAGTCAGTATATATGGTGCTTGCCTGCTGTCATTTCTTGATGGATGCAGTACTTTTGCATCCATCACCTGGCACAGGCCAGAGTAAAGTGTAGCTTCCACCGAAGTCTCATCCATGGCTGTGACTATATGAAAACTGCTGGGGTATGAGTGGTGCTAAGTAATGACATTCGGAGTACGACTAGTGCGTCTGAGTGCTATGCAAGGTGTTGCTCATAGGGTTAATCGTGCTGCAGTAGCACTTTCTGGCCCAGTGGGGAAGGGAATGGCAAACTACCTCACTCCTCATCTTGCCTAGTATTCCTCACTTTGGTGCTCTCATTGGTTTTTGCGGTTTCCTTATAACCGCATAACCACTGGTGGTGCTATTTGAGGATCCAACCAGCCTCTGGGCTGATGACCTGACAGACATGTACGGTGCATTAATTTATCATAGGTATTCGTACTTAAATGTAATATAAACATTCTGTGGAATAAATGTTTGGTGAAATGTCGCTTCATCTACTGCACCTGAATAGCCACCTCTCCTAAATCTACCGAGAGGCTGGCGTATTTGAGCATCTTAGAATACAACAGCCTGAGCCAGTCCTCGCGGCTATAGGATGATATCAAAAAGAATGCACACGAACACAGCAAATAATGAACATTCACCATAATTAGAGGCATGATTATTTCGCAATAACAATAAGCGCAACAAACCATTGTTGAAGCTATTTTGAGATATTTTAACGAATGATATAATTCTGTTTAAGAAATTAGTGATTTTTTTACGCGAATTACAGCGAATTGAATTGACAAAGCTAGTTTAAAGCGAAATTTACTTATTATGCAATGCGTGCGAAATTGAAGCGAAATTCATGGAAAATAGCGATCTTGAAAATTTATTCCAACATCATGTATGTAAAGAGAAACAGAACACATAATAAAGATTTCTCAGTTCGAGAGAATATATTCGTATTAATATTCTATAAAATTCCTTAATATTATGTCCATGTAGGGTGAAAAGGTAATTTGTTACGTAATCCTGATTAGGGCTAAGGAATAATTAATGATTATCAGTATTGTTTCTCTTTATTTATCTCTCGTTCTCATAAATAATGTCATAAATCTCACTAATTAAACTTTTTATGAATAATTTTGTCCGCCTCTGTGGTGTAGTGGTTAGCGTGATTAGCTGCCACCCCCAGAGATCACGAAATTTGAAAAGTGGTACGAGGGCTGGAACGGGGTCCACTCAGCCTCGGGAGGTCAACTGAGTAGAGGTGGGTTCGATTCCCACCTCAGCCATCCTGGAAGTGGTTTTCCGTGGTTTCCCACTTCTCCTCCAGGCGAATGCCGGGATGGTACCTAACTTAAGGCCACGGCCGCTTCCTTCCCTCTTCCTTGCCTATCCCTTCCAATCTTCCCATCCCTCCACAAGGCCCCTGTTCAGCATAGCAGGTGAGGCCGCCTGGGCGAGGTACTGGTCATACTCCCCAGTTGTATCCCCCGACCAAGAGTCTGAAGCTCCAGGACACTGCCCTTGAGGCGGTAGAGGTGGGATCCTTCGCTAAGTCCGAGGGAAAAACCGAACCTGGAGGGTAAACAGATGATGATGATGATGATGATGATGATGATGAATAATTTTAGGAAATTATTAAAGTGAAATTAAAGCGACGGGGTCACTCCTATTTCGCAAAATAACGCGAAAAATTGTTTCCTTTTCTCGAAATCGATCATAAATTAATGCGAAACAAATCATGCCTCTAACCATAATACTCAGCGTTGCACGGAAATACTAGTAAGTGATTCACATGAATTTTATGCGGAGGTTCACTAGCACCTGTTGGCTCTGAACAATTTATCTGACGTGCTAAAATATTTTAATTACGCGTAAATCCTGTTGCGGTATTTATATTCTTTAAGCCAGAACCAGACGAGAGCATACTTTCACAAACTGTCGGACTCATCTTCTTCACTACAAAATTACTGAGAGCTCAAACCGCAGTATTTCAACAATAAACATGTAGTTTACAAAACACCATCATTTTCTTCCTCTTGTTAGTTAGTTAGTTAGTTAGTAATGTTTTATTTTACCTAGCAAGATTAAGGCCTTCAGGCCTTCTCTTCCATCTAACCAGGCACTGAAATATACATATATTACATTCTATCACTTTACAATAATATATTTAATACTAATTAAATTAATAGGAATATGAGAATGATAAGTGGTAAGGTTAAATGAAGGTGAGCCGGGCTGAGTGGCTCAGACGGTTAAGGCGCTGGCCTTCTAACCCCAACTTGGCAGGTTCGATCCTGGCTCAGTCCGGTGGTATTTGAAGGTGCTCAAATACGACAGCCCCGTGTCGGTAGATTTACTGGCACATAAAAGAACTCCTGCGGGACTAAATTCCGGCACCTCGGCGTCTCCGAAGACCTTAAAAAGTAGTTAGTGGGACGTAAAACAAATAGCATTACTATTATTAAATGAAGGTGAAATAAATTAGGTATAATAACAGGATAAATTCTTAAAACTAATATCCTACATGTAAAAAGAGGTAGTAACATCCACGACATTAGAATGGTTGTAAGTAGCAGCATCAAGTTTAAAGATGAACCTTACTGATGCATAAAATGTCTCCACAGAGCTTCCTTGAAAGTACGAATAGCTTTTTTTTTTGCTTTACGTCGCACCGACACAGGTATGTCTTACGGCGACGATGGGATAGGAAAGGCCTAGGAATTGGAAGGAAGCGGCCGTGGCCTTAATTAAGGTACAGCCCCGGCATTTGCCTGGTGTGAAAATGGGAAACCACGGAAAACCATCTTCAGGGCTGCCGACAGTGGGGCTCGAACCCACGATCTCCCGATTACTGGATACTGGCTGCACTTAAGCGACTGCAGCTATCGAGCTCGGTGCGAATAGCTCTTTACCCTCTGATTCTTTCGAGAAGGAGGTTCCACTCCCGGCAGGCAATTACGGTGAATGATTTATCGTAGATGGCAGATCTATGGGTAGTTAAAGCAAGGATTGAATTATTAGTAGATCTGGTGTTAATACTGTGACAAGAAAGGTATTTGAAATATAAAGTAAGGTAAAATGGCTGTGAAGAATGAACGATTTTATGAAGAAGGCATAGAGTATGAACAGTGCGACGGATTTCTAGTCGGGGCCAAGATAGGTGGTTATATGAAGGAGTTACATGGTCATAGTACCGTAGGTTACAGACGTATCTCACACATGCATTTTGACCACGTTGTAATCTGCTCAATAACTTGCACCCAGCATCTCTCTAAATCACGTCACAATCGTCGAAATGAGGGAAAACCAGAGCTTCTACCAACTTTTCTTTTTAGTTTTTCAGGAAATAAGCATTAAACCCGCGCAGTATGTGCAATGCAGAGAATGTTTTCTGAGTGATGTTCGTATTTGAGAATTGAATTCTAGGCCTTCCCCTAAACTATCATTTCACTCAATGTGAATAAAATTATGTATAGCCTAGATTGTAGTGCGTTATTCCTCGACTTAACATCCCAATTTTCATTCAATTCTCTTCAGCCATTTTGTCGTGATGCGCGTACATACAAACATACATACATATATACATACATACATACATACATACATACATACATACATACATACAGACAGACAGACAGACAGACAGACAGACAGACAGACAGGCAGACAGACAGACAGATGACGGAAAATTAAAAAGTTCATTTTCTAGTTACTATTGACATGACCGATACAGAAATACCATTCTTTTTTAATTGTGAGCTATGTACAAACAAAACTCTTTATTTTGTATATACAGTACAGAAGATTCTTGCGTAGAAGAAATAAAGAGCCATTATGAGTGCGTGATCTGTCTGTATTACAAATTGAATAATTGACTTATTTTTTAGAATTTACTTTACGTCGCTAACGGCCGTAGCAGTGTTGAAACACCGGATCCCGTGAGATATTCGAAGTTAAGCAACACTGGGCGTGGTCAAGATTTGGATGGGTTGCCACGCGCTGTTGGTGGGGGTAAGGGAATGGAGGAGCGGTAAGGAACTGGCCACCCTACCGTACGTAAACTCCGGCTCAGGCACACCTCTGCGGAGGTTTGGACCTGCCTTCGGGTCGAATACACCCTTACCTTACCTTACCTTATTTTACGTCGCACCGACATACATAGGTCTTATGGCGACGATAATATGATAGGAAAGGGTTAGGAGCGGGAAGGAAGCGGCCGTGGTTTAAATTGAGGTACAGCTGGTGTGAAAATGGGAAACAACGGAAACCCATCTTCAGGGCTGCCGACAGCGGGATTCGAACCAACTACTTGCCGATTGCAAGGTGACAGCTATGTGCCCGACTAATTGACTAATTAGTGACAGGATAATCGAATACTTTTAATAATCGAATAAACTCCATCCGATTATTTAGAAAATCGAATACATAGTTTCAAGTATTATTCAGTTGTAGTGATGGCATAATCGAACACTTGAATATTCGAATAACCTCCGTCCGATTATTTAGATAATCGAATAAATAATCGAGTAAAATAACCGAATGTGTTTCAACTATTATTCAGTTGTAGTGATGGCAAAATCGAATACTTTTAATAATCGAATAAACTCCATTCGATTATTTAGATAATCGAATAAATAATCGAATGAGTTTCAAGTATTATTCAGTTGTAGTGATGGCATAATCGAACACTTTAATTTTCGAATAACCTCCATCCGATTATTTAGATAATCGAATAACTAATCGAATAAAATAAGCGAACGACTTTCATATATCATTCATTTGTATCCCATAGAATATTCAGATACGTCATGAATCAATTTTTTGGTTTAAGTGTGTGGGATGGACAATCGATTGAAATAAGCGAATAGATGAACTTTTATGTAAAACTCTTATGTTGAAACTAAATGAGTGAATTAATCCTAACTGTCTTAATAACATCACTTTTCATTCGATTATTTAGAAAGCATTCACTATTCTGGGTGATTTCCGACAATAGAGTAGCGTTACAAAAATGTTGCAAAGTTTGGGCTGGGTAGAATTGAGAGAAAGGAGGAGAGCTGCTCGACTAAACTGTCAGCGGAGAGATGGCGTGGAATGACATTAGTAGACGAATAAGTTTGAGTGGCGTTTATAAAAGTAGGAAAGATCACAATATGAAGATAAAGTTGGAATTCAAGAGGACAAACTGGGGCAAATATTTATTTATAGGAAGGGGAGTTAGCGATTGGAATAACTTACTAAGGGAGATGTTCAATAAATTACCAATTTCTTTGAAATCATTTAGGAAAAGGCTAGGAAAACAACAGATAGGGAATCTGCCACCTGGGTGACTGCCCTAAAGGCAGATCAGTATTGATTGATTGATTGATTGATTGATTGATTGATTGATTGATTGATTGATTGATTGATTGATTGATTGATTGATTGATTGATTGATTGATTGAGTTGCATCATTCATTCGAATGCGGTTCCGGATGAATAATCGAATAAATAATCGAATGGAAAACTCACTATTCGATTGCCTCATTGATTCGAATGGAATTTCGGATGAATAATAAAAAATGATCGAAAAAAATAATCGATTTGAGAAAATATTCACTATTCGACTGCCTCATTCATTCGAATGAATAATCGAAAAATAATCGAATGTGGAATATAATCCAATAATAGAATAAAATGAAATAATCGAACAATCGATTATTTTGTGTTCGATTATCCCATCACTACTTCAAATCAGAAAGTTGGCTACGGTTTTCACTTTTCTTCAAGTAGTCTGGTAAAGTCAACATGTTTCCTCATCCCGAGGTGGGGCAGTTCTTTCCAGACACACCCCCAATGCACGAGGGCTGCATGCACCATTCTTAAATCTCTGGGAGAACCGGGAATTGAACCACACTCGCCCTTGTTGACTTCTATTTTTTTCTTTCCTTTTTCTCGTAACACAGACAGATCTTATTGCGACGATGGGGTAGGAAAGGGCTAGAAGTGGGAAGGAAGCGACTGTGGTCGGCAGCCCTGAAGATGGTTTACCGTGGCTTCTCGTTTTAACACCCGCTGAACCTTACTTAAGACCTCGGCCGCATCCTTCCCAATCCTAGCCCTTCCACAGTGGCGGCTGGTGCAGAAAATCAGTTGTGTGCTGTAACCCATCCTCCCTCCAAAAAATTAAAAATATTGAGAAACATACCGGTACGCGGTTTTCAAGAGGCTCTCCACTGAGTCTTCCACGCTGAACAAACAGGCAAACAGCCCCAACACATATACACATTCCTCATAATAAAACTATATAATTAAACGCACAATAACACCTGCGTGTATTTGGAAATGGCGGAAATGTAAGTGTTGAATGTCACCGGGCCAGGGATATTAATCATTTGTAATTAAAAACCCCTGACCCAACCGGGAATCGAACCCGGGGCCGTCGGATGACAGACATACGCATTGCCCCCTACACCGCGGGGCCGGACAAGGTGGTATTAGAACATCATAGTTGTTCAGTAGGTTTTGACCTCAAAGAGGTCTGTTGTTCCATGATCGCGTTTTCTTCTGTGTAAAGGGAACCACACCATCACCAAAATCGACACAGAAAGATTGCGAGGTGTGTCTCTTAAGCCGTGACTAACTTGTAAGTCTTTCATAACGGCTAATATTGGCTAGAGTTAGTACCTGAAAGAAAATACGGCGTAACCTTCCCTAACAGGCACTAACATTAGAGTTTCGTAAGGAAGCGAGGCTGTGTGGGTGTGGACAGGGGTCAAGGACACTACAGACATACAGCCCATCACGTGTTACTCACATTGCGTCAGCATGAGAAACATTTCCCTTCTTTGAGTCATCCATTACTAAGAGATAAGGCCGTAATGTTCAGACGAGAAGCGCAAAGAATACAGGGTGATAATGGAAAATCTATCTGTGTCGGTGTGACGTAAAGCAAATACAGTAGAGACAATGCGCGACACTTACGGATTTAGCCTAGTTAAAATGGGAAACAATTCGACAGTGGCGCTCCTAGTGACTTGACCTGAAAAGTCGCACTAAATTCAAATATCAATGGAAATGCATATACGAAAATGGATAAATAAATTACGTCCAGAAATAAAGTATTATTGAGATACTAACTTGGAAGTTGCTAAAGCAATTCTGGATAAATGAATGAAGAATTATTTAAAAGGTTATTATTTAAAGACTGAAATTAGACATATAAACAAGATGTGAAATGGACTGCTGTGAAATGGCTTGATCTTTCATTTATGCGTTACTTTTTTGCTTTAGCATTCCTGCCTGAACTTTTACGGTTAGATTTGTCTTTTTTCTCATTTAAAAACATTGTATCATCACATTAAGACACTTGTCAATAAAAATATCGGCACATTCCTTACACACATGATGCAATGAATTAACATTTAAAAGCTCGACAATTTTCCTGTTAACATGAAGCCTACTAACAGAAAGAAAATCTATAAAATCTCGGCTTTAATCTGAGAAGAGGGATAAAAGAAAGAAAGGTATGAAAATGTTGTTGATAGTGATGCTTTGAGGAATATTTACGTACAATTAGAGTAAAAATGTAACATACCCTTGGCTGTATAGTAGAGGATTTCTAAAGTCGCTGGCCTGGAAATGATCTGAACAGATCTTATAATTCTTATATAAGCGTAACGTCCCTTCTTTCTTGTACACCTTATCCAAATCACTTCTGTGACATTTCAAAACCCACAGATCATACCTACAACACATCGGTATTGAAGGTTAACTACTGCACTATACAATAAAATATGCGTATTATATTTTAAGCCAGTTAAAATATGGGTCGAGCAGGTCAGAAGAATATGAAGTACTATAAAAATATATTTGTCACTGGAAGAATATATATGCAAACACAATACTACTTACATTTCCTTGTCACGAGAGAAGCGAAAGAAAGACCGCGCATTCTTCTCTACTTCATAGTTACTGCAGCCAAACACAGCACATACCTTTCCCCTCATGTTAAGAGGAGATATCAAGGAATGGCACACGCTACTATTTAATTATGTCAACTCACTGAAAACGCATAAGTAACACCAAAAACTTCACACGTGCTCTTATGACAGAATCAGTAGTTCTTAGGTCTACCCACTAGAGAGAGCTCTAATAGCTGTCCCTCGATATCTCGCTGAGTGTCGCGTATTGTCTCTACTGTATTTGCGTAAAGCAAATCGTATTTTAAGAAAAACAGTGGTTTAGACGTTGGAGTGTTTGTCTTCAGAACCCACATAGGCGGGTTCGATCCCGGCCCAGTCCGGTGGTATTTGTTGAAGTAGCACAAATAAGCCAGCCTTATAATAATATATTATTATTATTTGTTCCGTAAGATGTTATACTGGATTTAGGTACTTTTCTAAAATGTCGAGTTTATGGTGTAAGCGGACTGGCCACCCTTGTTAACGCACTACGGCTATGGAGCCAAGCACTGAATTCGGGAGAAGAATGGGTTAGAATCCCACCATCGGCTGGGCTGAGAAAATTTTCTGTGGTTTCCCATTTTCACTTCCAGGAATATGCGGGGAAAGTTCCTATTCATGGCCCATAGTCCATAGGTCAGTGTAAGATAAGGCATTCGGCCGAAAAACATGCCATCTCACCTCATCCCCGACCCTGAATGAGGAAAAGGGAGAGAGGTGTTGATAATTCTTTCCTTAAAGTACAATTTGCTTTACATCACACCGACACAGATATTATGGCGGCGATGTGATACGAAAGACATAGGGGTGGTAAGTATGCGACCGTAGCCTTAATTAAGGTACAGGCCCAGCATTTGGCTGGTGTGAACATGGGAAACAACGGGATAACCATCTTCAGGGCTGCCGACAGTGAGGGGTTTACAAACTTATACAGTATACACGCATAGAGCGTATGGTGTTCCACGTAGATGAACTTCCTCGTGCGCAAACTTTCAAACATGGAACGTCCTTGTCAATGCTCCCCACAAGTTAATTCCTAATTGAATGAAGTCGCTGTAACACTGAAAGGCTTTTCATTGTACTAGAATGGGACAGCGACAGAAGAGGCAGGTACTAGCCATGAAATTATTTTAAGGGTATTGTTCCAGCTATTGCCTTAAGAGAAAATGAGAAACCACATACAACTATTTTGAGGGCAACCGAAGTTGAGGATTAGAACTCGTCATCTCAGCATATAAGAGCAGAGATCAGTGTTACCAAAGCGGTACAAAAGGAAAGAGCAAGATTTTTACTAAAATAGTTTCAGAAATGACAGTTAGGGGGCTAAATTTTCTGCTGTAATGTAACGAAAGAATCTGTAGCACGAGCAGCAGCTAACTACGAATTTAAATATGTAATGATTAAAAAGTATATGAATGTAAAATTAAATCAAGTACATAGATATGTAAAACGTATACAGAGAACGAAACTTTCAACACGGAAATATACTGTAGGTACTGTACTGTAAACGTAGCGTAACGGTTAGCGCTATTGGCTGCAGTCCTCGTAGGCCTGGATTTGCTTCCCGGTGCCGTCAGAAATTTAAGAATGACAGGAGGGCTGGTATGTGTTTAAAATAGTACTTGGAGCTCACCTCCATTGGGAGTGAGCCTGAAAATATTTGCACCAAATCGGGACAACCACACGAGTTTACTTTATGACCGGCTAAATGGTTTGCATGCTGCCCTTTGTTCCAGGAGGTCCCGAGTTCGATTTCTGATCCGTTCGGCGATTTTGACTTTCATTAGTTATTTCCTATGACTCTGGATTGGGTGTTTGTACAGTGTTCAGCGTAAGACTTCATCATCCCCATCCTCATCGACACGCAGGTCGCCTAAACGGCGTCAACTCGAAAGACTTGCACCAGGCTTCTCCGGAGGTCACGCGCCATTCTTCTTATGAATGGGGCACCTGAGAACTACGATGTTCAACTTTCCCACTTAGAAAGGGACTTGATATTTGCCCATTACTCGCGCATTCTCTGGCTACGTTTCTCCCTTCTTTCCTTTGTCCAGATGGCACTTGTGTTCTTTAAAGGATGGTCTGTGCTGAAACCTCATTTTTTTCGATTGTTCTTCAATCAATCAATCAATCAATCAATCAATCAATCAATCAATCAATCAATCAATAAATCAATCAATCAATCAATCAATACTGATCTGCATTTAGGGCAGTCGCCCAGGTGGCAGATTCCCTATCTGTTGCTTTCCTAGCCTTTTCCTAAATGATTTCAAAGAAATTGGAAATTTATTGAACATCTCCCTTGGTAAGTTATTCCAATCCCTAACTCCCCTTCCTATAAATGAATATTTGCCCCAGTTTGTCCTCTTGAATTCCAACTTTATCTTCATATTATGATCTTTCCTACTTTTATAAACGCCATTCAAACTTATTCGTCTACTAATGTCATTCCACGCCATCTCTCCGCTGACAGCTCGGAACATACCACTTAGTCGAGCAGCTCTTCTTCTTTCTCTCAATTCTTCCCAACCCAAACTTTGCAACATTTTTGTAACGCTACTCTTTTGTCGGAAATCACCCAGAACAAATCGAGCTGCTTTTCTTTGGATTTTTTCCAGTTCTTGAATCAGGTAATCCTGGTGAGGGTCCCATACACTGGAACCATACTCTAGTTGGGGTCTTACCAGAGACTTGTATGCCCTCTCCTTTACAACCTTACTACAACCCCTAAACACCCTCATAACCATGTGCAGAGATCTGTACCCTTTATTTACAATCCCATTTATGTGATTACCCCAATGAAGATTTTTCCTTATATTAACACCTAGATACTTACAATGATCCCCAAAAGGAACTTTCACCCCATCAACGCAGTAATTAAAACTGAGAGGACCTTGCCTATTTGTGAAACTCACAACCTGACTTTTAACCCCGTTTATCAACATACCATTGCCTGCTGTCCATCTCACATTTTCGAGGTCACGTTGCAGTTGCTCACAATCTTGTAACTTATTTATCACTCTATAGAGAATAACATCATCCGCAAAAAGCCTTACCTCCGATTCCACTCCTTTACTCATATCATTTATATATATAAGAAAACATAAAGGTCCGATAATACTGCCTTGGGGAATAAAGCTTCACCTACCCTAATTCTCTGAGATCTATTTTCTAGAAATATAGCAACCCATTCAGTCACTCTTTCTTCTGAGAGGTGCTCCCTTTCTGGATATCGTTTTCAGTTACTCTCAGTTTTGTATGTCTTTCTTCATTTTTGTCAATTATGGTGTCCCTATTTTCATGTTCTTCCAGTAATTGAGAAGCCGCTAAGTCATTCTAGTTGGGTTCATCCTCGGGACATGCCCATAGAAAGTCAGATACCAATTCCTGTCTACGTCTGCGATTTTTTTCAGTATAACCGTATATCTCCTGGTTTGGTCACTTTCTGTACTCGCCATCTACTTTTGATCGGTCCTACTATCTTTATTATCTTCCCCTCCTGGACTTCCAGTTTGTTCAACAATCCTTTCCTGTTCACGCCATTATTATTAATCTTTCCGGTGAGTCCTGTTAAGGATCACGTGCTAGTTTCAATTCAATTCTTCAGACTTTGTTGTTTTCTCTTCCGTTCCTTCCAAATTCTTTCATCCTTTCATTATGCTGCTTCTTTCTTTCTGTCCTCGGAACACTTCGCACCAGATTTCTTGTTCAATCTTCCTTGGAATCCTTCCATACTTACCAACCTCTTTGTAAATCTTCCTGTCCATAGTTTCTTCTTCCCTTATATAATTTCTTTCTAAATCTTTCTTTATGTCTTGAATCCAGCTAGCTGTTGCCTTTTTGTCCCAAAAGTACTTGAAAATCCTTTTTATTTATCTGGAATCATCATTTCTGAAAACATGTCCAAAAAACTGCAATCTCCTTTTCCTTATGGTTTCTGTTATGTTTTCTATGTTCCTGTATATTTCATCATCAGATCTTAATTTCCATACTTTTGTTGTTTCCACAGATCCTAAGATTTTTCTCATGATTCTCCTTTCTAGTACCTCAGGTTTATTTAATCTATAGTTTAGTACAAGACATTCACTTGCATATAAGCATTCAGGCTACACCACTGTAGATTAGTGCCTTATTTTAAGATATTTAGACAGACACGTTTTGTTATGAAAATTCTTTGTGATACCAAAATATGCTCTTTCATCTTGTGTACCCTTTTCTTCTACTTCAGATTTGCCTGAACCACTTTCTTGAATTATTTCTCCCAGATATTTGAATTTCATTACCCTTTCCACTGGGACCAATAATGCTATCAAAAATTTAGGAGCGCTTTTGATGTTTGTAATAAATTTATTTTCTATGGAGATTCTCAAACCTGTCTTGCTGGTCATTATTATTATTATTATTATTATTATTATTATTATTATTATTATTATTATTATTATTAATATTTTCACCATCCAGGGTCGGTTTTTCCCTCGGACTCAGCGAGGGATACCACCTCTACCGCCTCAAGGGCAGTGTCCTGGAGCTTCAGACTTTGGTTCGGGGATACAACTGGGGAGAATGACTAGTACCTCGCCCAGGCGGCCTCACCTGCTATACTAAACAGGGGCCTTATGGAGGGATGGCAAGATTGGATTGGACAGGAAAGGAAGAGGGAAGGAAGCGGCCGTGGCCTTAAGTTAGGTACCATCCCGGCATTTGCCTGGAGAAGTGGGAAACCACGAAAAACCACTTCCAGGATGGCTGAGGTGGGAATCGAACCCACCTCTACTCAGTTGACCTCCCGTGGCTGAGTGAACCCCGTTCCAGCCCTCGTACCACTTTTCAAATTTCTTGGCAGAGCTGGGAATCGAACCCGGGCCTCCCGGGATGGCAGCTAATAACACTAACCGTTACTCTACAGAGGCGAACATAAGGGGAAATGGAAAAGATTTTTTTTTTTAATCAGCACGATTGGTTCTGGGTGATTTTCGACAAGAGAGTAGTGTTACAGAAGTGTTACAGTCTTTTGGCTAAGAATATTTGAAAATAAGGAGACGAGCAGCTGAACTACGTGGTATGTTCCGAACTGTCAGTGTAGATATGGCGTGGGACGATATTAGTAGACGAATAAGTTTGAACGGAGGTTTACAAAGAAGGAAAAGATCATAATATGAAGATGAAATTGGAAATCAAGAGTACAAATTGGGGCAAATATTTGTTCATAAGAAGAAGAATTACAGCCTCCGTAGCTCAGATGACAGCACGCCGGTCTCTCATCTCTGGGTTCCATGGTTCAAATCCCGGTCACTCCATGTGAGATTTGTGCTGGACAAAGCGAAGGCGGGACAGGTTTTTCTCCGAGTACTCCGGTTTTCCCTGTCATCTTTCATTCCAGCAACACTCTCCAATATCATATCATTTCATTTGTCAGTTTTTATCATTGCCCCAAGGGAGTGCGACAGGCTTCGGCAGCCAGCACAATTCCTATCCTCGCCGCTAGATGGGGGCTTCATTCATTCCATTCCTGACCCAGTCAAATGCCTGGAAACAGGCTGTGGATTTTCATTTTCAAGAAGAAAAGTTAGTGTTGGGAATAATTTACCGGGTGAGTTGGCCGTGCGGTTAGAGGCGCGCACCTGTGTGCTCGCATCCGGGAGATAGTGGGTTCGATCCCCACTGTCAGCAGCCCTGAAGATGGTTTTCCATAGTTTCCCAGTTTTACAACAGATAAATGCTAGGGCTGTACCTGAATTAAGGCCACGGCCGCCTCCTTCCCACTCCTTAGCCTTTCCTATCCCATTGTCGCTTTAAGACCTACCTGTGTCGGTGCGACGTAAAACAAATTGCAAAATAATTTACCAAATGAGATCTTCGATAAATTTCCAAGTTCTTTGAGATCATTTAAGAAAAAACTAGGTAAATAACTAATAGCGAATCTGCCACCTGGGTGACAGCCCTAAATACAAGTGTAATAGCATTCACCTACTGGGATGGATGCCTTCTTACGCTTGCCTGTTAAGTCTTCAGCTTGGATGCTGGTTACATCGTTAAAAGGAAACACCAAAGATTCTAAGGTTATCGGGAAAACATTAAATCCCATGGCGGTGCCGTAATGCGGCATAACAGCCATGAGTTTTCCGTTGCTTTCCTCACTCGGCCAGAAAGTGTTACTGACGCTATGAGTGGCACCTTTCATAACATCCAGACGCACTAGTCGTGCCCGGAATATCATTACTAGGGACTGAAATTTACGCCAGCACTTAGCCCAGAAATATGCATGCAAATATGCAAAAAAATGTTGAATTGTGTATAAAAATACTTGGAAAATATGCAGCGTGTACTTATAAATATATATTTTGTAGACATTCACATATTTTTGCTAAATAGTAAAACAGGTTTCAGGGAAATTAAAAACAGATTTCATTCGTCTGCAAATTTAATTTCGAAATTAAGAGCACAGGAAGTTACAAACACTTTCTTCACATTCTGCTATTATGTACTTAACAAAAGTTTAAGACCACTAGCCTATTTCATATAATAATTTCCTGGTCTTATAATTTTGTTAGTAATATTTCGATGAATATTCTATGCGTAGTTTAGACACTTATACATCTAAATATGTCATTTGCATTGTGATATGATTTTTATTTTATTAGTTATGAATTTTTATTACCTTGTTGTAACTAAAAAAATCCTACACTTTTAATTATGGAAAAAAATATTGACTTTAAACCGTCTTGTTTATGTTAGTAGTAATTTTTTTCAGTATTGTGTGGGTTGTATGATCATATTGACACAAGGAAAAGAGATCTCAAACATGTTCCTGTCGTTTTACATTTTTTCTACTTTAAGTGAAACTTTAAAAAAGTTAAATTCTGGCATTTTGTTAAATAACAATAGCGAGATAGCTGATTGAGCCAACGAGACCGAACTTGCACGAGTAGTTAGTTCATGTTCTCCTCAACAGATGGGATATAACAACAAAACCTGCTACGACCCCGACCTTGAATGGGAAACCAGTTTCTTGATACAAGTGACAAGAACAGGTAGTAGGTATTACGCAAACTCTGAAATTGGGAGAAAAACTGTATCAGAGACATTGAAGTGGCAAATAACTGGAATGAAAAGATGCGGAAAGTCACATAGAAGAATTGCATTAGATATGGGTGTAAGTAAGACTTGTGTAACCAACACAATAACAAAAATTGAAGAGGGAGGCGCAGTGGCTGACAAACTACGCAGTGGCCGACCTCGAGTAACATCTGTGCGCTAGGACAGAATCATTTGCAAAGCTCCGAAGATGAAGTGGAAGTTGTCTTTACCTTCAGTTAAGTGGGAATTCGAAGACTGTACTAATAAGAACGTTTCAGTAATGCCCATTTCGCGCCGCCTAAGGAAAAAAATGACTGAAATCCTACATTCCACTAAAGAAACCATTGTTGAACAACTCACACAAGATGAACCGACGAAATTGGTGCAGAGTGAAGAAAAATTGGTACATGGAACATTGGGGCAAAGTTCTATTCAGTGATGAATTGCGATTCCAACTGTACAGTTCCAGAAAGGTGCAGGTTCGAAGGACGGCAACGGAGAAATTTCTCCCACAATGCATGGTTCAGGGAGTTGGGGATTCAGTCATGATCTGGGGTTGCATGTCTGCTCAAGGTACCGGAGTATTAAGATTTATCAATGGAACAATGAATTCAGAACAGTACATTGAAACTATGCAAGAAAACATGCTGCCATCTGCCCAGAAACTTCACGGGGGATATTTCGTTTATCAGCAAGATAACGCTCTATGCCACAAATCAGCCACAACAGTGGAGTGGTTTGAGAGTAAAGGCATCACATTGTTGGATTGGCCAGCCATGGAAGTCCAGATTTAAATCCAATTGAAAACCTCTGGAACATCATAGGACTTCGTGTAGCTTCCAGGAAACCAAGGAGTGTCCAGGAACTTAATGAGAAGATTTCCGAAGTTTGGAACGAAATTACGCCCCGGGAAAGCCTAAAATTAATCCAGAGTGTGCGAAAACGTGTGAAAAAGTGTTTGAAAAATAATGGTGGTCATATTGAATATTAAGACGAAAATTAGTGTATAATAAGAATGATTATTTTATTTAACTTTTTTTATCAGATGACTTGAAAATTCTAAATCAAATTCAAAATTTTTGGTAAAAGTGTTGTTCAACCTCAAATACACGGTAAAAATTACAACAAGCATTAAATTGTAGTGTTATATGTATAATAAAAGTAATTTTCAATGAGTAATTGAATAATTTTGTTTAAAACATGATTTCGTAATTTTTAGTCCATTTAGATGGTTCACGGAAAAGTAAAACAATGTGGCCAGTAACCTTAAATATCTGAAGAAAAACTTTCATTAGCATTAGACAATAGTGCTAGACATACTATGAAAGTGATTTTATTTAAAAAATACTTCTATTACTTTGTTGCTTTTAAAAAAGTAGATCAACAATGAGGGTGGTCTCCTATAATGCAGGAGCAGAGAATTCCACATTAGACAACAAGGCCTTTAGTCATCATAATTTATGATCTTCATTGATTCCGTGTTGATTTCTCAGTGTTAGTAGCTTTGACCTAATTAACACTTACACTACTGTAAATAAGATAGAATAAAGTTGTATAACACAATTGGTAAATGTTAATTAGGTGGAAGTATCCAAAACAAAACTACTGAAAAAAGGTCTAGTGTCGCGAATTCCTTAATCATATATGGTGCAGCATCAGTCACCACGAGGAGCACACATTCATCCTCCCCCACCCCACCTCCCTCACCATTTGATCACAAAATTCCTGAAATTGAGTAAAAATAATTTGTATGATGGGCGTAGCGCCGGCCCTGCGATGTAGGGGTAACGTGCCTGCCTCTTACCCGGAGGCCCAAGGTTAGATTCCCGGCCATATCAGGGATTTTTACCTGTATCTAAGGGCTGTTTCTAGGTCCACTCAGCATACGTGATTGCAATCGAGGAGCTATCTGACGGTGAGATGAAAGCACCAGCCTAGAAAGCCAAGAATAACGGCCAAGAGGATTCGTCGTGCAGACTACACGACACCTCGTAATCTGCAGGCCTTCGGGCTGAGTAGCGGTCGCTCGGCAAGTCATGACCCTCTAGGGCTGTCGCTTTTACAATATGCTTTACGTCGCACCGACACAGATAGGTCTTATGGTGACGATGGGATAGGAAAGGCCTGGGAGTGGAAAGGAAGCGGGCGTGGCCTTAATTAAAGTACAGCCCCACCATTTGGCTGGTGTGAAAATAGGAAACCACGGAAAACCATTTCCAGGGCTGCCGACAGTGGGGTTCGAACCCACTAACTCCCGGATGCATGCTCACAGCTGCGCGCCCCTAACCGCACGGCTAACTTGCCCAATAGGGCTGTTGCACCATTGGGTTTGGTTAGATTTGATATGATGGGCGTAGCAAACAGCCAGATTCTACGAACTTATCTGCAGAAAACGTGTCAGATATTAACAGTAGGTACAATACATTTGCAATATTAATTAGTTTGATACATTCTCGACGTCAACCGGAACAATAATAATAATTTTATTGGTTTTACGCAAAAATAACTACTTTTACGGTTTTCGGAGACGCCGAGGTGCCGGAATTTTGTCCCGGGGAAATTATTTTACATGTCAGTAAATCTACCGACGCGGGGATAACGTATTTCAGCACCTTCAAATATCACCGGACTGAGCCACGATCTGAACTTGGGTTCAGAAAGCCACCCAGCCTGGCTTCAATCGGAATAGTAGGGTTTTCTGCATCTGCCGCTGTACCAAGATGCTGCGTCAGTTGAAACTTCTTTTATCGTTCAACCGATGTAAGAAATGTATTTAACCACATTAAAGGTAAAAAATCTATAATTTTAATGAAAGCATGAATATCGCATTTTAATTAAAGTGTGTAATATTAATATCGTATGCAAATAATTACTTACATACGACGTAACGCTGTTTTAAGCCACAGTAAATGTGAATTTCTTTTTCCATGGAGACGAGGGACGAATTTAAAAATGTTAAACTCGAATGGACTTCTCTCACTGCCACATGTTGTATGCAATACCACTTCTCCATTCAACGAAAAGCACCCTCACAAACTTCTTTGATCCACTTACTAAGCTTTGCCTTTAATTCATATTTTTCTAGCTTTACTCTCATGTGCTTTGAATGTAGAGCACCACACTACAAAAAAAAAAAAAAAAAAAAAAAATTAATATTGCCACGCCATGGCAATCCTCATTGCAAGTAGTAACTGGGAGATCAGAGATAAGGCCAATTGAATGTAGCCGCATATCACATTGCGAAATTCGTTTATATTAGCGTGGAAGTGGTGAATGCCTGTCAAAAGTGAATTCTCGACAGATTACGCGGAATGCGGGCCTGCTGGGAGAATTTCCATACGATGATAGCAAGGAAGGGGAAGGGAGGAGGATGGAGACTCACGTGGAGTGGGAAGCAGTCGTTTGATTTCCGACAAAAAATACCTGAGCAACGCAGGTGATTGCAATTTCTCCAATGAGAATGTAACGGCAACGTCAACAACTTTAAAACTTGTGATTTTAATGGATAGGCCTGTCCAGGTTTTCCATGTTCGGGGTAATGATGAAGTGCCGTCAGCATTTTTATAAGTCTATCTGAAGCTACAAAAGAGTCTGTGCAATGTACTTTGCACCAATTACTAACCCATTAACTGCTCTGAACCCCATTTGGGGATTTCTTTTTGTTATATAAATATATTTGAAGCAGTCCTTACTTTGGCAGTGTCCATTTGTTTTTTAGACATTCTTCAAGCCCCTGGGTGAAGTGGCTGTTGCAGAGTTCGCAAAATGACCAAACGGATGGGTTCCGATTGAAGTAACTAAATAAAATTCAGGAAACTCAATCCTAAGATTAGCAATGTTTCGCCCCAGTGCCACTGGGGCTCATCAGTTGGATACCACACCTTCCCAGGACAGTGGCCGGCTAGCACGCCGGTAGCGACACCAGTGCAAGCTATAATGTGATAAGCAAAATAAGCCCCTGGATTTTATTTATATTTGAAACATGATAGTTTTGGAATGTTACAATAGGAGGGACACTGTTTTTTCAATGTTTCTTCATCTTCATGTTTTTAAAACGTTGTAAGTTGTGTTGTTATATACACAATCTGTAACTGCAGCATATTAGTTTGTGTCTTATAGTTCCCAGCTAGGCCTATCTAAGATTAACTAAAGAATGAGTAAATAAACAGATAGAAAAATAAATGAGTAAACTATGGTAAAGGACAAGTCATGTCTAATAGCAACTAAGAGCTTGTCAACTCCCGAGCCCTTCTGTCTCTCCATTATCGAATAAACACGTGTTTTTACAACTGCTTTCCTATTGCTATTTAAGATTTATCGCCATATGGGGGGCTAATGGCAGATGGCAGTTATTGAAAATATGTATCTGGTGTTATCTTTGTCTGTTACTAGATATTTAGGAAACCTAGCAAGCAGTTTAAATTGTCGGAAGTAAGTTTGGCAGTTAATGGATTAATGAAATGAAATGGCGTATGGCTTTTAGTGCCGGGAGTGTCCGAGGACAAGTTCGGCTCGCCAGATGCAGGTCGTTTGATTTGACTCCCGTAGGCGACCTGCGCATCGTGATGCGGATGAAATTATGATGAAGACGACACATACACCCAGCCCCCGTGCCAGCGAAATTAACCAATTATGGTTAAAATTCCCGACCCTGCCGGGAATCGAACCCGGGACCCCTGTGATCAAAGGCCAGCACGCTAACCATTTAGACATGGAGCCGAAGAATGGATTAATATTTCGTGGGAATACATATTTGAGTGTTCTTTTGGTTAAAAAAAGAAAGAAAAGAAATTAGTAAGTATGAAACCAGACCAAACCACACCCTTTGGTGCAACAGTCCCGAAGGCCCATGGCCTATCAAGCGACTGCTGCTCAGCCTGAAAGCTTGTAAATTATAAGGTGCCGTGTGGTCAGTACGATGAATCCCCACGGCTGTTATCCTTGGCTTTCTAGACCAGGGTCGCTATCTCACCCGCAGATAGATTGTGATCAGGTAGGCTGAGTGGATCTCGAACCAGCCATCAGATAGAGGTAAAAATCCCTGTCCTAGCCGGGAACTGAACACGGGGCTGGGCTCAGGATATGAGGCAGGCACGCTACCCCCACACCTTGGGGCTGGCAGTAAGTATGAAAGCAAGCGTATTTTTGATTCTAAGAACCTCTTACATATGCTAATAATTGCCCCTTCTAGAGATGTAATGTTTTGACATGAAACATACAGATTGTAAGTTACATGCAGATATGGCCATTAACAAAATCACATACAACTGCATGAACTTCCCAGATTTAGCCACTACTTAACACCGCCCGTGCTTCAGCAACTTGCATATTGTCATAAAAGAGACTTCGGTAGAAGCTAGATTGTGTTCTGACCTCTGTCAAAAGACGGATGAAAAACTACTATATCCTTAAAGAATTAGTAACAAGCTGTTCTTACGTTTATCTATATTTAAATATCATTCAAATGTGGATCTTATTGACACTAATATACGGTTATAGTATTTAGAATAGCGTTCATTATCGTCTCCATCGATCTAAAATATCAGTTTCTTGTAGAATTAATATTTTACAGCATTTGTATCGAATACAGGTTGTTCAATCAACTACGGTACTTATTCCTATCGCTATAACTCTGAAAGGGACATGAACCACATTTTCTTCACCATTTTGTGCAGTCTACGGCTCTGTTACAGAAACTTGTATCCCTGGATCATGCGTTGCCGACTACTATACCTACTCTGTTAAATGGACTCAGCTATGATATTTATGACTCCTGTATAAATTTTACAAATTACAGTTCGAGTGATCTATCACAGTGAACAGTAAGTGACAGTGACAGTGTGAGTGCTCTGTTATAATTTACCTCTCTATTGTTGTTGTAGTTTGCTTGTTGTTGTTTCTTCAGGTATAGACATAAACAAATGAGCTATGTATGTGATTATTTAGGTTATATTACATAAATCAAACAGTGCACAACAGTGTTCTTGGATGAATGTGCAAGACCCTGATAGTCATAAGTAAAATAAAACTCACATTTTCACCTCTCACTCCTGAACTTTTCAGTACGGGATTTCCCCATAACTACTGTAATGGTAAGCTGTCAAGTCGGTGAACTAC
The DNA here is from genome assembly GCF_040414725.1 of Anabrus simplex. Classification (NCBI taxonomy): domain Eukaryota; kingdom Metazoa; phylum Arthropoda; class Insecta; order Orthoptera; family Tettigoniidae; genus Anabrus; species Anabrus simplex. Next base: position 272,038,198 of record NC_090270.1, read on the forward strand.
TTTACTGCCGTGCATGATATTACTGAGTATGCGATTCTTATCTGCACGGTAAATTGGCTCCTATAGATTTCGGTAAATGAGGTCCTTGGTTTGTCAGGTAATACAGGCTACTTTCTATATCAAAATATTGTGCTTTCGATTAAATTCGACAAAGCCAGATTCCGCCCTCCTCTATGGGGGTGATTGTCTCCCTCTACAAGCAGAACTAGCAATATGACGGAATAGTGTCATTGTCGTTCTATAACGCTCTTCCATCGATTTTCAATTTCATTAACGTACTGAAATATTTTTAATCAGAAGGATATATTTTACTAGGAGTAGCCTACTGGAAATTGAAACTAAAAATAGAAATGATAACAATAACGTTCTTTGCGTTACGTCCCACTAACTACTTTTACGGTTTTTGGAGACGCCGAGGTACCGGAATTTAGTCCCGCAGGTATTCTTTTACGCGCCAGTAAATCTACCGACACGAAGCTGACGTATCTGAGCACCCTCAAATACTACCGGACTGAGCCAGGATCGAACCTGCCAAGCTGGGGTCAGAAGACCATCGACTTAACCGTCTGAGCCACTCAGCGCGGCAAAAATAGAAATGAAAAGGAACACTGTGTCGAGGTTGGCTGTATCGTTCCCCCTCCCCCTACTCCATGGAAAAAAAAGGTAAACGTTTACAATATTTATAAATATGTTATGGTAAAAATGTAAAAGTGAATATTTTCTCGAAAAGGAACTTCGAAAATTATTGTGTTGGCGCCAGTGTAATTTTCTTTCTATCACTTAAACATTTGTGATGGTAACAATTTAGATCAAACATTTCACGAACTCACACGTGGAAATGTACCTTGTTGCCATGAGCGTTATTTTTCTGTGATAAACTGCGGCGTGCCACTGATGTCGTGTTCGCCATCCTCAGTATACAGCGTAATATTTATATTTAACTTGTGTGTTCGACCGACTGAAAAGCTTTTATGTTACATGCAAGAGATATATACAAATATATAAAAATCAAGATGAATCTGTCTTCAAATAACCGATGTAGTACCAGTACTGAACAGCACCGAAATTCTCCGGCAAAGAAATATTTAATTGTATACACTCTCGAAACGCGAGGATATTCGTAAATTGTGGAAAGCCAGTGGCCGAGGAGATGATACTTGGAATATACCACCTGCAAAATACGTTCATCCTATTTCAAATAAGAGTATTTTGAAAGAAAGTTATTCCTCGACGCTTTTTGTGTGTGTGTGTGTGTGTGTGTGTGTGTGTGTGTGTGTGTGTGTGTGTGTGTGTGTGTGTGTGTGTGTGTGTGTGTGTGTGTGTGTGTGTGTGTGCTTGAGTGTAGCTGTTAGAACCTCTGACGAACGTTTTGCTGACGCAGTTACATACGCCACACATGGCCATGGAGCTCACAATATAAACAGTACGTCAATAGATTATGCAAAGTGCTCTTTTTTATGATGACAAGCCTCTCATTAGAACTTCTCTGACGCTTTATGCTGGTCTCTTTTGTATCTCTCAAGGGGCTCCAGAAATGGGAAAGTTTCGAAATTTTCCTAGTTTGCTTATTTGCAAAGATTGTAACCAACTGCAAAACGACCTCGACAATGTTGTGAGATGGACAGCAGACAATAGTATGATGATAAACGGGCTTAAAAGTCAAGTTGTAAGTTTCACTAATAGGAAAAGTCCTCTCAGTTTTAATTACTGAGTTGATGGGGTGAAATTTCCTAATGTGGATTATACCGTAAGTACCTAGGTGTTGTAATAAGGAAATATCTTCATTCGGGTAATCACATAAAATGAATTGTAAATAAAGGATACAAATCTCTGCACACGGTTATGAGGGTATTTAGGGGTTGTAGTAAGGATGTAAAAGAGAGGGCATATAAGTTTATGGTAAGACCCCCAACTATAGTATGGTTACAGTGTATGGGACTCTTGTTAAGATTACTTAATTCGAGAACTGGAAACAATCCAAAGATAAGCAGCTTGATTTGTTCTTGGTGATTTCCGACAAAAGCGTAATAAACATGTTGCAAAGTTTGTGCTGGGAAGACTTGGGAGAAAGGAGACGAGTTGCTCAATTAAGCGGTATGTTCCGAGCTATCAGTGAAGAGGTGGCGCGGAATGACATCAGTAGACGAATAAGTTTGAGTGGTGTCTTTTAAAGTAGGAAAGATCACAGTATGAAGATAAAGTTGGAATTCAAGAGAAAATTGGGACAAATATTCATTCATAGGAAGGGGAGTTAGGGATTGGAATAATTTACCAAGGGAGATGTTCAATAGGCCTAATTTTCTCAATTCTTTGCAATCATTAAAAAAACTAGGAAAACAACAGATAGATAATCTGCAACCTAGGCGACCGCCCTAAATGCAAATAAGTGATGATTGATTGACTGATTGATTGATTGATTGATTGATTGATTGATTGATTGATTGATTGATTGATTGATTGATTGATTGATTGATTGATTGATTGATTGATTGATTGATTGATTGATTGATTGATTGATTTCCTCTTTCCAGTGATATATGATGCATGCGTTATCTACTTTGCAACTACGCACCTTTAAAACAGTTTTAAGCATAATCTGTAAGATCGTGGCACAATGAGAAATAAAAGTTTTCATGCCGTGCCCTGGTGGGGGTGCAGTGGACCTCCTGGAGGGCAACACCATCTTTTAGGCCAGGGAGACTTGCATCGATGATATGAGGTGAGAGGGTAGCGACCGTGGCCTAGAAAAGTATCTGCCCTAGAATTTGTCTTAGTGCAGGAGAAAGGAAAGCAACGGGAACCTTTCTCATGACAGTCGACTGCGGGGACTAGCCCTCCACCTTCCGACTGAAAAGCTGTGAGGCTAGTAAAACTAGCTGAAACTACTCTGATCGGTGTTTACTTGTTTCTGAAGTGCTGAAGAATAATGTCTCAGTGGCAAACATAGAATCCATACGAGAGTGCACATATTGTAATCTGGCCTAGGATTCCAAAACCAACGTTTATGGACATAGAAACATTGCGTTTGGGTGTATGTGATGTCAATGGAACCTTCAACAAAACTACGTAACACCGAGCGAGTTGACCGTGCGGGTAGGGTCCCGCAGCTGTGAGCTTCCATTCGGGAGACAGTCGATTCAAATTCCACTGACGGTAGCCCTGAAGATGGCTTTCCGTGGTTTAACGTTTTCACACCAGGTAAATCCCGGGGTACCTAATTAAGGTCACGGTCACTTCCTTCCCACTCCTAACCCTTTCCTATCCCATCGTCTCCATAAGACCTATCTATGTCGGTGCGACGTAAAGCAAATTGTATTGAACACAACACTAACACAGAAAGATGTGAAGTGTTCTAAAAAAAGGAAAAAAGGAAACCACTTTTTTCTTTGTGAAAATCAAAATTTGATAAATGTCGACCTATATATACCTTGTGCCCCTACTTGCACCATGTGATATGAACCTGCGTGGAATATGGAGGAAGTTTAGAGTGTTGAATGTGAGGAAAGGAACGTTAAGGACGACACAAACACCCAGTCGACGCCCCGAACAAATAGCATTTTAAAAAAGCCAGTAAGTGGTAGGAGGAGATAGGAGATTCTGTGCGAAGCATAATAACGGTAGGCCTACTGTTCACCGGGAAGTGAAATATAGTAAAAAGTAATTTTGATATTAGTAAAACTTAATGTAAAGTAAAATTTAAGCCCAGCTCATTAAATGAATGGTCAGAATCCACACCTATGATTCAGCGAATTCAGGGTTCGATCCCCGATCGGGTCGCGGATAACAACGTGTTTACATTGTGACTCAGGACAATATTACCGATTAGGTATAGAGGATATTTATCTTCTCTTTTTTCCACAATTTGCTTTACGTCGCACGACACAGATAGTTGTAAGGCGACGATGGGATAGGAAAGACCTAGAAGTGGGAAGGAAGCGACCATGGCCTTAATTAAGGTACAAGCCCAGCATTTACCTGGTGTGAAAATGGGAAACCACGAGTCCCATCTTCAGGGCTGCCGACAGTGGGGCTCGAACACACTATCTCCCGGATGCAAGCTCACAGCTACGCGCCCCTAACCGCACGGCCAACTCGCCCGGTGTATTTATCTTCTCCTCCTCCTTCTTCTTCCTGGTGCCCGCTCTCCAACTACATATGGATGTAGCTCGCGGGTACGATGCGCATTGGTATCACCCAAATATCACTGTAAAATTTGTCACAAATGGAACATAATAATTGCTTTTACACATATCAAGTGAAAAATCCCTGGCAAATTAAGAAATACCGTCGTTATTTGAGAAATATGAAAACATACTTAAGGCTTGTAGACAGGACTGGTTTATGACGTACTGCGCTGCTGGTGCCGTCCTTTGTTACTTTCTTCAGGTCAAGGGCTAGCACCGTGGAATGGGAGTGCTATGTCTGTAGATTCTCATTATATTTGTCCATATGACTAGAGCGGCCAGTTTAAACAGCAAAATGGAGGTCAACAGAAAAATAGCATGATCCCTGGACCAATAAATATTTTTATTTCTGTTCGAACGAAAGTAGCTCGATCCCTGGACCAATAAGTCACTAGTCCACTGAATTTTTCTTATGTACATTGGCCATACCATTTTGTCGCCTATTAAATATTGCATATCGCGATACAATTCATGAAATGATGATGTTTGACAAGTGAAGCAATGAAACGAAAGCAAAGAACTTCAGTGAACACAGATATCACACACGAAATCGTTGAAAGTGTAAGACAAAAGACATACGTGTGCCACTGTGAGCGCAACACCAAATGTACTTGTAAAGTAGTAAAGTACGTATATATAATATTCTCCAAAAATCAAATATTTCTTAATTTGCCAGGGATTTTTCACTTGATATGTGTAAAAGCAATTATTATGTTCCATTTGTGACAAATTTTATAGTGATATTTGGGTGATACCAATGCGCACTATACCCTAGCTCGCTTTTACGGCCGGATGCCGTTCCTGACACGAACTCTATTATGCAGTCACTATTCCGCACTTGTTTGGTGGTTTGTAGTGTGTGAGGCGATCTATACGAATGTTACGACGAACACAGATACCCATCCCCCAAACTGAACTAACAAACCAAACACGGTTAAAACCTACTGTAAACACGGATAGTCAGAGAGATCACGAATCAAGGAATACCAAACTTAATCTTGTTGAATCGTTTCTCCGCCTGATTGCAGCACTGTAGTACCGTAGTCATGTACTAAAAAATGGCGTCTGTGCATTCCCAGCTCAAGTAAGAGCCACCGTCACAATACTGACTAATGTATAGGTCTATCCATTTCCAACAGATAGATATCGAACGTATCACAGTAGGTATATTATAAAGGTCGTATTACCTTCATTAATCCAGGAAATGAGAACCGTGTTTACGACTCTGGTAGCTTAGTGGGTTGTTCGCTGCTTCAGATAACATTAATTTTTATGTTTTATTGCACAACGTTCTTACCTCTTATATCTCTTACAGCAAGAGACGAACAAAACCAGAAAACGTCAATGCATGGATCAGACATGACGATCCGCGTCGCGACGAATCATAACTATCTATAGTCTATATTTTAAACATTTGTGAAAACTAGTGTCCACCTCTGTGGTGTAGTGGTTAGCGTGATTAGCTGCCACCCCCTGGAGGTCCGGGTTCGATTTCCGGCTCTGCCACGAAATTTGGAAAGTGGCATGAGGGCTGGAACGGAGTCCACTCAGCCTCGGGAGGTCAACTGAGTAGAGGTGGGTTCGATTCCCACCTCAGCCATCCTGGAAGTGGTTTTCCGTGGTTTCCCACTTCTCCTCCAGGCAAATGACGGGATGGTACCTTACGTAAGGCCATGGCCGCTTCCTTCCCTCTTCCTTGCCTATCCCATCCAATCTTCCCATCCCTCCACAAGGCCCCTGTTCAGCATAGCAGGTGAGGCCGCCTGGGCGAGGTACTGGTCATTCTCCCCAGTTGTATCCCCGACCCATAGTCTGAAACTGAAACTCCAGGACACTGCCCTTGAGGTGGTAGAGGTGGGAATCCTCGCCGAGTCCGAGGGAAAATCCGACCCTGGAGGGTAAATAGATTAAGAAGAAGAAGAAAACTAAAACTTAAACCATTCTATCCGGTCGATTTCCTTATTTTTTTTTTAACGAAAGGTATTCATGTACAGATTTGTCGTCTTCTTCCTCTTGAGGCGCCTTCTCCTAGCGGAGGTTGGCGTGATGTTGCAGCATGGAAAGCTTCTTCTGAAGTACAGTTGTGCCATCTTCGGATGTCCTTCAGCCATGAATTTCTCCTCCTGCCAACAGACCTTTTCCCCTGTATTTTACCTTCAATGATGAGTTGAAATAGCTGTTACTTCTCGTCTCTCATAATGTGCCCTAGATATTGGGTTTTTCTTTTTTTCACAGTAAGTCATAGTTCTTTTTGTTTCTTCATGCGATGAAGGACTTCGTCATTTGACATTTTCAGCAGCCAAGGTGGTCGGAGTAGGCGGCGATATAAATACATTTCGAAAGCATCAATTCTTTTTTCTAGATTTTGGTCAAAGGTCCAGCTTTCACATCCAAAGTAAAAAAAAAAATGGAGAACACATAACACCGAATCATTCGCATTCTTAATTGCACACTTAGATCCGATTTTGTAAATAGCTGTTTCATGCTAAAAAATTGTCTCCTGGCCTGTTCTATTCTAGATGTTATCTCTCTCTTGGAATCACATTCCTCATCTAGCACAGTACCCAAGTTTTTGAAGGAGGATACTTGTTCAACCTTACTGCATTTTACTGACAGGGTTGCTTGAAGTTTTCTTTTAGAGAAGATTAAAACTTTGGTCTTCGAAGCGTTGACGAACAGGCCAAACTCTTCACTGCGCTGGACTAATTTGTCTATCGTGCGTTGGGTCGCAGGTAATTCATTTGCTATGACAACGGTATCATCTGCGTACCCGATATTGTTAATTGCCTGTCCATTTATAACTATCCCGCTGTTTTCTTCCAACAACACTTCCCTAAATATTGCTTCAGAATAAATGTTGTATAAGAGAGGTGAAAGCACACAACCCTGACGAACACCTTTCCTGATTGTAGTCATTTCTGATGTTCTTTGGTCGATTTTGACATCTGCTGTTTGATTCCAGTGCAGTGCGCTGATAATGCGTAAATCGCATTGGTCAATACCAGTCGATCTTAATATCTCTACCATCTTTTCATGTTTCACACAGTCGAAGGCTTTTTTGTGGTCAATGAATCAAGTATATACATCGACATTCATGTCCCTGCACGTCTGTACTAGTATATTTAAGGAGAAGAGTGATTCACGTGTGCCGACCCCATTTCGGAAGCCAAACTGGGTCTGATCCATATGAGATTCACATTTCTTGTAAATCCTGGTGTGTATGATTCGTAGAAATATTTTGAGGACATGGGACATCAAACTAATCATACGGTAATAATCACACTAGGAGGAGTTCTGCTTCTTCGGTATTGGTATGAAAATTGATCTCAGCCAGTCAGAAGGTCTTTGCTGATGTATAGATGATGTTGAACAACGATGTTTGTAGACTGAGGCCGGTTGAGTCCTGTTCAGCTATAACTTTAACAACTTCAGTGTAAATTCTGTCTGTACCAGCGACTTTACCATTCTTCTGAAGTTTAATGGCATTCAGTACTTCACTCTGTTATTTCAGGACTGGCTTCATTGATTCCTTCGTCAGGTGGCCATCTTTGAAGAGATATTCGACGTATTCTTACCATCTTTTAAGTTTTTCTTCAACTCCTAAAATAATATCATTGTTTGCGTTCCTTAATATTTGTCCGCATCGCTTCTTTTGAAGATCACTCAGCTCTTTCACCTTTTTATATAAGTTATAATGCAGCTAGGTTATCCTTCGATGGATAAAGTCTAAGGCGTATGTCATGATGGGGTCTGTATGTACATATACTTTTTTCTCTTAGCAGCATGTAAGTTAAGAGGAAAGTTCTGCCATCTGTTGAATATATTTAAAAGCTGAGGAAGATCAGTCAAAGAGTATATAGCACAGAATAATACGCTTCCATGATCAGAAGAAATGTACAGTATACTCTCTCTGGCTTGGCAGGTAGTAATCAAACATGGCTGCTTACAATCACATTGCAAAGCATGAAAATCACATATAGGCCCTATCAGAATATTAATGAAAGTGTTCGAATGTATTGCGGGTTGGGGTAAGCCTTCGCCTGCAATTATTTAATGATTTGATTTCATGATTACTCAAAATTGGCTGAACTTAGAGACCTATCAATGTCTCGTGATTCACCGGAAGGTTATTGCGGAGAGAATAAAAGAGAATTGAAGCAAATCGGCCCAGTAGAACGGACGAACGGATTTGCCAAAGCTGTTTCTAGTCAATTTTTTAATATCTAGGTAAGTAAATTCACCGCAGTATGAAATAAATTACTGTACGCAGGGCTGGTGCGTGGTATTGTTGCAGTGTTGAACAGCTCCCAGTAATTTTACACTTAATTCGTCGTGTTTATTCTAATTTTTTAGTTTAATAAACCTAACCTATATTCCAAAATATGTTAAAGTCAACCAACTTTGTTCGTTCGATGTACTAATGCACCGTAATGGACAAATAAACGGTGCCGGCTTCGAATCAAACTCAGAAGGTTTGCTTTGCTACGGCAACTCCCATGCGATAAGCCTGAGCCTGTACGCAGCGTCAAGTAACACGCTCGGCAGTACCGGTCCTGGGGTGTTGCACAGGACCAGCAAACCCCTTATCAACTACTCCAAATGTCCCCGTTAGATTGCACCACTCCGCGGAGATAACTTCATGCCTGCTTTCTGTCCTCTCACAACGGTCATTTATTTTCCTCGTTACCAGGATACGCCATACCGGTCCACCCACAGTATTACCAAAATTTTGCATCAATGAAAAACAGGACACATTTTCAAATCAAGGGAGGTAAGAATAACTGTAGTTATACTGTATAATTAGCCTCTTCTTTCCTGTGTTTTAACTGTCCGATATTTTTCAGTTTTAATAGGAATGTATTTAATTACTTAATGATAAAATAATTTCTTGACATTTCTGTAAGTTTCTCGTATAAAAATGTGACACTGAAAAATTTGGTGCAACATCCAGCTTCAGTTACCACCAGCCGCCACTGATTGTACGCAAGTCACTTAAGTGATACGTGTACATTGCTCGTTTCGAAATTCCGGCTCGGGCGTAAACGTCTCACTCGTAACGTAAAAGAAAACTTTCAGTGTAAATTACGTAAATATTATTATAAATTCTCGAAACATGAATATTATATTCATAAACTGTGGACAGCCGGTGGCCGAATAGATGACACTTGGAATCCTATCACTTGCAGAGTACGTTCATCCTATTTAAAACAAGATGACTTTGGAACAGTCATTTTCTGCGACGGCCGACTTTTGCTAGTTGCTTTACGTCGCACCGACACAGATAGGTCATATGGCGACGATGGGACAGGAAAGGGCTAGGAGTTGGAAGAAAGCGGCCGTGGCCTTAATTAAGGTACAGCCCCAGCATTTGCCTGGTGTGAAAATGGGAAACCACGGAAAACCATTTTCAGGGCTGCCGACAGTGTGGTTCGAACTTACTATCTCCCGAATACTGGATACTGGCCGCATTTAAGCGACTGCAGCTATCGAGCTCGGTGGCCAACTTTTGTGCGGTTGAGTGTACATATTCGTTACGGCAAGTTTCTTTGGTCTGACATTGCGATTACCCGGTTCGAGTCTCGCTGATGATGTTGGTAGGCAGGGTGATGGTGTGTAATATTTGATCACTGAATTGCAGCCTGCATTCCTCTCCTCAATGTTCATATGGAGTGAGGGCATATGGCGCATATGGTGGTATGTCCGTCAGATGGAGACGTTAAGCCTTGAGCAGAACTCTTGGTGTTATTCGACACTAGTAGGTTACGTGCCGACACCATATTTCATCATGTCCCTACCCCATTATCATCATTACCTCATACCCAGGCGCGCAGGTTATCTATGGGTGTCAAACAGAAAGACCTGCACCAGGCGAGCCGAACATCTCTTCAGACACTCCCGGCACTGAAAACCAAATAAATAAATAAATAAATAAATAAATAAATAAATAAATAAATAAATAAATAAATAAATAAATAAATAAATAAATAAATAAATAAATAAATAAATAAATAAATAATCAAACCAACCAACCTTCTTTTTCTACCGGTTTCCTACACCTGTGGGATTGCGAGTGCGAACTGTGTCGCAGATGTTGGATTTGGCCCTGCTTTATGGCCGGATGCCCTTCCTGACGGCGATCCTATGTCCTGTTCGGTAGTGTGGTGTGTTGTGTGAACATGAAGAGGAGAGTGTTGGGACAAACACTAATATCTAGTCCCCGAGCCAGAAGAATTATATCACACGAGTTAAGAATCTTAGAGCCGGCCCGGAATCGAAACGATGGCCTCAGCGCTGACAATTCGGAAAATGAATAGGGAAAATAAAATAAAATAAAATAAAATAAAATAAAATAAAATAAAATAAAATAAATAAATAAATAAATAAATAAATAAATAAATAAATAAATAAATAAATAAATAAATAAATAAATAAATAAATAACCTCCCGATTGCACACAAACCCTGTGGATAGCACAACAAACATTACATCGAGAGGTTTAATTGTTTCTGAAAACAGTGTACCTGAGAGAAACTAGTACAATACCATGCTCTAATTCATTTTTGAGTGACTGAACACTCATTTCATAGCATGGTTCGCGATCGTTACCAGACTGAAAATGTAAAATACATATTGCAGACTATAATAATGTTATAATCTGCAGTATTTAAATGCACTACATCACGCAGATACGCGCTATATAACTCCATTAATGTGTAACATCCGATGTCAAAAGCGTACCCGCCATATCGGTTGATTTATCAGCCGTAGGCTGTCAAACTACCGTCAAAATCCACACTCCTTCGGCAAAGCATCTCATTATTGAAAACATCCTAGGGATATGAGCTACAAATTTTAGGTAAATAAAATATAATCAGGTATGAAAACATATTATTTATTTATTCCTAAAAATTACAATCCTTTTTTTTGATCATCGTTATCTGGTCGATTAGATTAGCAGTTCGCCTTTTTGTACCACTACGAGCGCTAAGGGTAAGTCAATGCATTGTTTCACTTATGCACAACTACGAGCGCTAATGTGAGTCAATGCATTGTTTCACATAAGCCCTTATAACTACATTCGGTGTGGACATTTTTCAAAAAATCAAATAACGCGTGAGGGCATTGAACCAAGGAACACGTTACAGAAAGAATTTGGCTAGGATGTGAATAAAAAAGAATGCGAGTAAAGGAGCAAGTGATTTTAGACTGTTTTTCCGGAAATGCATTTAGGTCGTAAGTGGTTTCCGATTATTTTAGTTTGATAGAGCTATCCATGACACAATTTCAAAGCTATCCAGGCCCTTTAGCCCTTGAGGAAATTACGAAATTTTACATTTTTTGTAGTTTGGGGACTCCTACTTTGTCTGCTATGACGGTCCCTTTAATTATCCCCCTGTGGGTGGGGGCGGTAGAATAACATCCACGGTATCCCCTTCTGTCGTAAGAGGCAACTCAAAGGAATCTCGGGGGCTCTTAATTTGGGAGCGTGGGTTGGTGGACACAGAGCCCTCGCCTGAGTCCTGGCATTCCATTCAATTACTTGTATGTGGCTCCTCACTTTATCTATCCCTCTTCCGACCCCGACGGTGTTATGTATGGATGTCTAAGTAGTCTTCATTTTCACGTCCTTCGTGGCCCTTGTCTTTCTTTGCCCGATACCTTCATTTATCGAGTTGTCGGATCCCTTCCATTTTTCTCTCTGATTGGTGTTATACGTAGGTATACAAGATGGTTGCCTAGTAGTACTTCCTCTTAAAACAATAATTACCACCACCACGACCACCACTACCTCCCTTCAATTAGGAGCTACTGTAAAGAAGCAGGTCACTGCTTTTCAATCCAATATCTATCAAGATTCTTCAGAATTCCTGTTCCATTATAACGCTTGACCTGAGTGCAGACCCCTATTCCTCGATTTGGAGCAATAGCGCTGTCTCTCTCTTTCCCCACGCCTGTCTCGCTCGCTCCTCCTGTCTCCCTCTTCCTCACTTGCTCCGTAGCGCTCCAAATCCGAGCTGAGTTGAGCCGAGTAGTCCAGAGACGAAGCGTTGGGCCGAGCCGAGCCGAGCGGGACCGATGCACTGTGCACAGGAACTCTGCACCGCTGTTTGCACGCGTGAGATTTTAGGCGTTTGAGAGGCCCTGCATTAAATAGTAAATACGTTTGAGGATTGTCAGTGACTTCAAAAAGATCTCGACAATCTTGTGTCATAGGCAACAAACAATGGTATGATAATAAATGGATTGTAAAGACAGGTTGTAAGTTTCACCAACAGGCAAATTCCTCTCAGTTTTAATTACTGTGTTGATGGATGATAGTAGTCTACCTCATGGGGATCACTGTAAGTGTGTGTGTCCAACTTTTATCCCGTTTATCTACGGGGTAGGTATAAAGAGGGATGAATATCCCATTCGAATATTATTATTTTTACGTCCCACTACCTACTTCTGACTTTTTTTCGGCGAGGGCGACGTGCCGGAATTTTGTCCCGCAGGAGTTCTTTTACGTGTCAGTAAATCTACAGACACGAAGCTGACGAATTTGAGTACCTTCAAATACAACCGGACTGAGCCAGGGATTTGTTCTGGGTGATTTCCGACAAATGAGTACCGTTACAAAAAATGTTGCAAGGTTTGGGCTGGGAAGACTTGGGAGAAAGGAGACGAGCTGCTCGACTAAGTGGTATGTTCCGAGCTGTCAGTGGAGTGATAGCGTGGAATGACATCAGTAGACGAATAAGTTTGAGTGGTGTCTTTAAAAGCAGGAAGATAAAGTTGGAATTCAGAGGACATATTGGGGAAAATATTCGTTTATCGGAAGGGAAGTTAGGGATTGGAATAACTCACCAAGGGAGATGTTCAATAAATTTTCAATTTCTTTGCAATCATTTAAGAAAAGGCTAGGAAAACAACAGATACGGAATCTGCCATCTGGGCGACTGCCCTAAATGCAGATCAGTAGTGACTGATTGAACCTTCCACGTTGGGGTCAAAAGGCCAGCTCCTCAGCCGTTTAAGCAACTCAGATCGGCGGATGGCCTTCCTGACCTCAACCTCATAAGAGGAATTAATGGGATGAGATGAAATGAGTAATATAATTTCGTGTGGCTATTTCTAGACGACTGCAGCCTTTGTAAGGCAGACCCTCTGATGAGGGTGGGCGGCATCTGCCATGTGTACGTAACTGCGTGTCACTGTGGTGGAGGATAGTGTTATGTGCGGTATGTGAGTTGCATGGATATTGGGGACAGCACAAACACCCAGACCCCGGGCCATTGGAATTCACCAAGGAAGGTTAAAATCCCCGACCCGGCCGGGAATCGAACCCGGGACCCTCTGAACCGAAGGCCAGTACGCTGAGCATTCAGCCAACCAGTTGGACAGACGAAATGAATGACGTTATATATTATAATAGGAAGGAAGAGGATGAAACCCAGTTTCTGCACATAGCATAGGCCTACTCCTGTCGAATAGTACCAAGGAGTTTGCTCAAAGCTTCCATCCGAGTTCTGTCTGCTCAAGGCTTAACGTGCCCATCCGACGGACGAATTACCATCGTCAATGTTTTACGTCCTCAATCCATATGAACACTGCGGAGAGGTTTGGATTTGAATCCAGGCTTTTGGGACGCAATCCAGTGATTAGAAACTATATACAACCATCTCTTCCACCCTGCCGGCCAACATTCTGATGGTGATTTGTTTCTCAGAAACGGGAGTCGAACCGATGTCAGACCATATAGACTTGACGCAACGATCATGGGGTCACCGGTGACCTAGGTATTAAAATATAAGGGAATATCTGCATTGGAGTAAACACATTAATGTGGTTGTGAATAAAGGTTGGTCAACAGACCTCTTCATGTAGAGCGTGGTTCCAGTGTACGGGACCTACACCAGGATTACTCGATATGAGAACTGACAGGGATCCAAAGGAAAGCAGCTCGATTTGTTCTGGGTGATTTTCCACAAAAGAGTACCGTTACAAAAATGTTGCAAACATTGGGCTCGGAAGACGTGCGAGGAAGCAAATGATCTGTACGACTAAGCGGTATGTTCCGAGCTGTCGGTAGAGAGATAAGATGCAATGACATCAGTAGACGAATAAGCTTGAGTGGAGCTTTGAAGGCTGCGAAAGATGTAAACATGAAGATAAAGTTGGAATTGAAGAGGACAGATAGGGGCAAATATTCATTTATAGGAAGAGGAATTAAGGATTTGCATACTTTGTCAAGGAAAGTGTTCGATAAATTCCGATGTTCTTTTAAATCACTTAAAAAAAGCAGACGTTTGATAATGAATCTGCCACCTGGGCGACACACCTTAATTTGGTCGGCGGATGCAGACTGGATCTCGGCCCATAAGTGGCCACGGTTGCTCCGTGATCCGACAGCTCTGCACTCCGACCGGACAACCGAGTACAGGAGGGGTGGTTACTACTCTACCGTGGCTCTACGCCTCTGTATTCGGAAGACGGAGAGGGGCTGGTCTCCACCGTTGGCTGCCTATGAATGATTTTCCGTGGTTTTCCATTCTCCTGCACTAAGGCGGATGCCGGCACAGTTCCTAGTATAGGCCACGGCCACCAATCCTCTCATCTTCTTCGAAAATCTGCCTGGCCTGAGAGACGGCGTTACCGTCTAGGAGGCCCGCCGTCCCCTTCAGGGATGGAATGAAAACGTTTCAGTAGTAGTAGTAGTAGACTTTAATTCAGATGAATGATGATTGATTGACTGATGTGTCATAGCACCAGTAAGAATGCGTTTTAATTACTTCAATATTTCAAGAATATTAGGCAAACAACACTTTTATCAAAATCGTCGAGTTTTCTCTTTTTCACTGGTAGTTGACGTTTACCTGGAATTAGGTGAAAAATGGGCGATATATCATAATCACACTGCAATTAGGTTCTTTTTCACGCTGCCTTGCAACGACTCATCTCCAGGATTCGGATTTTGTTTACTTGCCTGTTTTTTCCTTGACGAAGAAAAGTAGGCTTTTAATAGCCTACATACTTCTGCTTTAAGGTATTTTAATTAATACTGTATTAATTAAGACCCCTAGTTTTATAATGCCTATGATTGCCTATTTTTTATGATTAATGCCTATTTAGGGTTTGATATGTTCAATCAATCAATCAATCAATGATCTGCATTTAGAGCAGTCACTCAGCTGGCATATTCCCTATCAGTTGTTAACCTAATTAAGCAATTTCAAAGAACTTGGATGTTTATCGAAAATCTCTCTTCGTAAATTATTCCAAATTCTAACTCCTCTTCCTACAAAGTAATATTTTCTCCAATATGTCCTCTTGAATTCCAACTCTATCTTCATATTGTGATCTTTCCCGTTTTTAAAAACACCACTCAAACTTACTCGGAATGTCTACTACTGCTATTCCACGCCATCTCACCATTGACAGCACGGAAGAAGCTGCTTATTCGAGCAGCTGCCTACATCCCTAGTAGTCTCTTTCACCTTTTCTTCTTGAATTTTAAAATAATGTATATGATTTTTCTGCTCTGAAAATGAATCACTTCGCGTGATTTCTTTGGAAGTGCTTTCTTTTGATTCTGAATTACGGCTCCCTTAATCATCTCAAAAGTTACATAAGGAAACAGGTGATCCCTGACAGCAATTTGCTGCACAATAATAACAACAGTACCATTACTAAGACAGTTCACCAATGTTCCACGAAGACGTGACTGTACCGCTGGCACGCAGGTAACAGATTGCGTCACTGTTTTAAGCGAGTAGTTCTCTTCGCTGCCACCAGTAATCACTTATCAAGGAGTCAGCTGCCGATGATGACACTTGCCACTGATTTTCATACGACGCAAAACGGCGTGCTCACCAGCCCCTATTAATCAGGAAGATGTAGAAGTTGACTTGAAATGAGAAGGAAGACGTAGAGGAAGATCATTCGAAGAATGAGTAAAAGAATGAAGATCCCTAAAGGGCGGGATTCAAAGTTATTTATTTATTTATTTATTTATTTATTTATTTATTTATTTATTTATTTATTTATTTATTTATTTATTTATTTATTTATTTATTTATTTATTTATTTGCCTTGTTTCGCTTGGCGTTGTTAAGGCTATGAAGCCTTCTCTTACAATAAACAAAGATTAAGAAATAAACCTAGAATTTACAGTAAGAGGGAAATATTTTTTTAAACTATTCTATAAAATAATTACAACTGAATTAGGAATGCGATTATACTAATATTATTAGTAATAAAATAATAATTTTAACTTCACACTCAATTTCATTGTCCGTTTAACTTACAGGGTTGTTTTCTCTCTCGGACTCAGCCAGGGATCTCACGTGTACCACCTCAAGGGCAGTGTCCTGGTGCGTGAGACACTGGGTCTGGGATACAACTGGGCAGGAGGACCAGTACCTCATTCAGGCTGCCTCAGTTGCCATACTGAACAGGGGCCTTGTAGGGGGGATGGGTTGGACGGGGTAGACAAGGAAGGGGGAGAAGTGAGAAACCACGGAAAACCACTTCGAGGATAGTTGAGGTGGGAATCGGACCCCCCTCTACTCAGTTGACCTCCCGATGCCGAGTGGATCCCGTTCCATTCTTCGTATCACTCTATTCAAATTTCGTGCCAAAGCCGAAAATCGAACCCGGGCCTCTGGAGGCGGCAGCTAATCACACTAACCACTACACCACACAAGTGAACAACCTCAGATTTACGTTCGGATATTCGGAACCCTTTCAGCTGGTTAGTGCTTTTAACTGAGCAGTCGAGTTGCATGAGCAGTCAATTAAATAAATACACGAAAACAAAATTCGAAAAAAAGCGTAAAAGTGAATTTGTACTAACAACTAAAAGATACATAACTCAGCGAAGCCTGTCTGCAAGAAACACGCACAGGACTAAAAATATTTACGAAACGAATATTGTGGAAGTGTCATGAAAAGACAACGAAAAGAATTTATAAGAACGAAGAGAATACCGAAAGAAGTCGCTCATAAGTGGAAATACAAGAAGGAAATAAAAGTTCATCACTTCGCAGGAAATGGGACGGGATGTTAAATAAAAGAGCACTACTTCACTTCTATTTCCTTGCCTCTTCCCTTGCTCTTTGGGTGGATTTGACCAAGTTTTACGGCCGGATGTCAACCCTATTTGGAGGGATGTATTAATTATGACATGTTTCTGTGGTGGTGTATCGTGTAATGTATTGTATGTAAATGAAGATGTGTAGTAAGACGAAAACTAACACCCAACTTTCAACCTAGAGGAATTAATCTGATGAAGTTCAAATCTCCAACCCAGCCGGGAATCAAACCCGGGGCCCTTTGAACCGAAAGCAATTAGTCTAACTATTCAGGCAAGAAGCCGAACATTATTATTATTATTATTATTATTATTATTATTATTATTATTATTATTATTATTATTATTATTATTATTATTATTATTCAAAGATTCTGAAGAAAATCTAGACGAGTTGAAATCATTTCACAATGCAAAGTGTTTACAGGGTCCACCTCTGTGGTGTAGTGGTTAGCGTGATTAGCTACCACCCCCAGAGGCCCGGGTTCGATTCCTCGCTCTGCCACGAAATTTTAAAAGTGGTACGAGGGATGGAACGCCTCGGGAAGTCAGCTGAGTAGAGGAGGGTCCGATTCCCAGTTCAGTCATCCTCAAAGTGGTTTTACGTGGTTTCCCACTTCTCTTCCAAGCAATGGATGGTACCTAACTTGAGGCCACAGCCGCTTCCTTCCCTCTTCCCTGTCTATCCCTTCCAATCTTCTCATCACCTCATAAGGCCCCTGTTCAGCATAACACGTGAGGTCGCCTGGGCGAGATACTGGTCTTCCTCCAGAGTTGTATCCCCTGACCGAAAGTCTCACGCTCCAGGACACTGCCCTTGAGGCGGTAGAGGTGGGATACCTTGCTGGATCCGAGAGAAAAGTCAACCCTGGAGGGTAAACCGAGAAAGAAAGAAAGAAAGAAAGAAAGAAAGAAAGAAAGAAAGAAAGAAAGAAAAGTGTTTTCAGGACGACATGTGGGAAAGACGGTAGGAAGAGGAAGAAAGCCAGGTGGCAACTTAAAGAAGCAAAACAAAGGTGAGACCTATGACAAGTAGCGTAGCGAGGATCGGCCGATGAATGGGGGTAATATTTAAGTAAAAGATGTGGGCTTAAGTTAAAGTTACAAAATTATGATAGAACACAATGAAAGTGCCTGTGCGTGTGTGGTGCGCCCATTCAAAACTTGTCATTTTAGCGACAATGATGAAAGTGAATTATGTTGATATTCAGATTGCAGTACACAGCAGAATCTTATATTAAAACACAGAACAAGAACAATACGGTCTAGGCCAACAGTTGTACAGCGAATGGTACGTTCAGTTTACAATTTAAAGTCCAACTTTCGAGGCTTCCTAGAAAATAGATTCAACAGATTTGTTGGTTCTACAGTATTTATTGTTTATTGTCAGTTTATATTTATTTTCTTTTTGTAAAATTTCCAGCATGTAAACCGCAGTAATCCTCACTTGGCTACGCCCCTGCTTATGACTCGACGCTTGATCCCTTCAAACAGAAATCATTCTCGGGAACAAAAAAAAAAAAAGTACTAAAGATAAATTATTTTCAACTTCTATTGTTTTTATATTAGGGTCTATGTCGTTTATCTTTATTTATCTGTATGGATTTAATTATCCGTCGTGTCATCTGCTTCTTAATTGAAGAATATCGACTGCACAAGTTTATCAAGACAACAGTGAAAAGCATCGAAGAAAATTCAGGTTTATCAAACAGAGCTGAACGGAAATACTGCTCAGTGAACTCAAGCCCCACCTTATGAACGTGAGTCACGTGTTAGAACTTGGCACTTTATTTACACATCATACCTCACGAAAGGAAGAGAACGCGTGTTTACTTCACACGTGAGGAATGCACGGCTCTAGTTACATGACCCTAGATAGGAGAGAATAACAATGTTTCTACTTACGTATCGATTTCCGACATAATGATCCAGTGGAAATAACACAACACTATCTTGAATAACCGCCTTTCACAACCACACTGTAGTGTTGCCAATAGCTGCACTACTAAAACACTGTTATTCACTCATAGAAACACCAATAATTGGTTGCACTCACTGACACAACACCAACACACTTTAATCCACCAGTGACTGTCGTTGAGCGGGAACAGCTGTACGTAGTGGCGTTTCCGTGGCGACCAAACAGGTGGCCTTGGTGAAGGAAGACGCACTAGGGAGCCAAGTCAGCTGGAACGCACAACACTGTATGCAAGAATACAGCCTAATTGGCAGCCTGAAGAGGCCTGACACATATCTCCTTCTCCCATGCGGTTGATTGGCTCAAGGCTAGCCCCACTTTCTCCTCATTCCAGGGTTGCGTTCACAAAATACTACTCTCCAACTCCGAGTAAACTCGGAGTTAACTCTATCCGTTCATAAAAGTAAAGAGTTAACTCTACAAGGCGTTCAGAAAATGCTTTCGAGTTAACTTAGAGTATACTCTTTTTACTCTGCGTAAATAGGTGGGTAGATTTAACTCGACATGCGCAGTAATGCATTCATTGGTGGCGGTGAAAAATATTAACTGCGGCTATATTGACATGGCAATGAATTCAAATTAGCCTATTTTCAGTTGTTGACAAAGAAGGGCGTTATGTATTGAATAAAGAAGGGGATATTTTCGTTTAAAACAGGAAAAATAGGCACCGTGCCAATTTTAATAACCGGCGGAAATAACATGATTGAATTTTTATAAGAAAACCCATGTTATGAATGAGCAGCTGATTTATTAACCTCAACTTTATGAGATTTCCTTGGGAAAATGCAACGTAACTTTTTAATATTTTATATGACCTTCTGAATGAGACCATTTAATTATACGATCAGAAATACCACACAGTGCATTTATAATTCTCACGAAACCGATCTGTACGAATCAGGTGCTAAGAGCCAAATTACAACCAGAATTTTTTTTTCGTGGGTCTTGCAATGGTCTTCCTCGTTCCCCGATTTTGGATTTAGAAAGTTTAGGGGCAATGACTCTGAGTAGATGTTCGAATGCTGATCCGGCAATCGGAAATGTTGTTTAAATTCAGTTTCGTCGTAGTTGTTAACAACATAATCTTTACAGTTAGTTGTCCTAAATGGCTTATCGTGCATCAGTGCGGAGCCGATGTATTGGTATTCATCATCAATGTAATCAGATTGTTCCTACGAGGTAAAGAATAACGGATACTGTTTTAAGGCACAACTTGGTGAGGAAAGTAGTAATAACTCATATAGCACGCTGCTATGAAGAAACTCGCCTGGAAATTAGACATTAAATTCCTCGCAAATGAGGTTATGATCAAACAAATAACCTTCCTTAATTGGTTAGCCATATTCTGTTACTCTGTATTCACTCGAAGCGTTCACGAAATACCGTTACTCAGAGTTAACTTTACCAGTTACTCCGTGATACTCTACTCTACTCCAACTCTACTCGGAGTCGTATTTTGTGAACGCAGCCCAGGGGAGCAGACTCTTTCCACAGCGTTGCTAACGTGTTTCAAACTCCTGCTTACATACGTGTCAGTGGAGCAAGATGAAGCTTGGTATTTACAGATGTTAGGAGGCGTTCCCGGTAGGAAAGGCGAACTCAACATAATGACAGTTCTTGTTTTTAAAAGGAAACAGATCTGTGGAAAGTCAGCACACATGCCGGGTGATACATTCTTCAGAGTATATAATGTTTCGAAATAAGTAATTTATTTATTTATTTATTTATTTATTTATTTATTTATTTATTTATTTATTTATTTATTATGCCTTTGTAGGTGGCGATTTCAATGCGCGGTATAGTTCCTACTACGTCATGCTGCCCCTCTACACCTCTTCATCTGATTTACTGAGGTTTATCTATAAATCAGCTTCGTTTAAGTTAATTTTAATCCATTCAATTTGTCACACAATAAAAGATCGATTAATTAGGCATAATATTAATAACAACAGACGAAAGTTATCTAACCTCTAGAAAACAGAGCTCAGAGAATTAGATTAGGTGAAGCATTCTCTGATGTTGTCTGACACCTTGGCTGTATGGTCAGCATATTAATCTTTGGTTCGGAGGACCCCGGGTTCGATTCCCGACATGGCCGAGAATTTTAACTGCGTACAGTTAATTTTTCTGGTTCAAGGACTGGGTGTATGTTTTCGTCTCCTCACACTACTCCTCAAACATAGGCCTACACAACACACTACACGTTTTTTTGGCAATGGTTTAACGTCGCGCTAACACATCGAAAGTTTTCAGCGACGAAAGAATCAGAAAGGGCTAGGACTGGATAGGAATCATCCGTACATCACCAGCATTTTCCTGGTGTAAAATAGGAAATAGTGGGAAAACACCTTCGGTGTTGCCGACAGTAGGGTTCGAACCCACTATCTCCCGAATGCAAGCTTACAGATGCGTGACCCTAACCGCACGGCCAACTCGGTCGTTTTCTTTAGCTAGGTGGATAAAATAACACACTACATACTTTGAGGACTTCGAAAACAGTGCTTCTGAATCCAGTGGCGTGCGGTGAACACATTTCTTACCCCAGCTGCAAAAATGAAAAATTTGAAAAAGCAATCGCTACCCCACCACTCATTCTAAAGCCATCATTACTATTTATAAAATTATTCGATAACTAAGTGGAAATATAAGAAGGAAAGAGATCAGACAAAAAATAAATACGTAGACTACATAAATAAACGAATAAGGCAGTTTAGGTATTAATGAGTCCGCTTCTGTGGTGTAGTGGTTAGCGTGATTAGCTGCCACCCCCGGAGGTCCGGGTTCGATTCCCGGCTCTGCCACGAAATTTGAAAAGTGGTACGAGGGCTGGAACGGGGTCCACTCAGCCTCGGGAGGTCAAATGAGTAGAGGTGGGTTCGATTCCCACCTCAGCCATCCTGGAAGTGGTTTTCCGTGGTTTCCCACTTCTCCTCCAGGCAAATGCCGGGATGGTACCTAACTTAAGGCCACGGCCGCTTCCTTCCCTCTTCCTTGCCTGTCCCATCCAATCGCCCCATCCCTCCACAAGGCCCCTGTTCAGCATAGCAGGTGAGGCCGCCTGGGCGAGGTACTAGTCATTCTCCCCAGTTGTATCCCCCGACCCAAAGTCTGAAACTCCAGGACACTGCCCTTGCGGCTGTAGAGGTGGGATCCCTCGCTGAGTCCGAGGGAATAACCGACCCTGGAGGGTAAACAGATTAAGAAGAAGAAGGTATTAATGAACTTATGAAAATATAACTCACTTGAATAAGAATATTTTCAACTACATACTCGCACGGCAGTGACGGCACCATCATAACTTAAGCTACAGCAGATTCTAAACAATGTATTTACAGTTTCACCCGCTGACGCTTCCCAATAGTACAATGATGGTTTTCACAAAAATATACTGGGACTACCATTTTGCTACTTTACTTAAAATAGCTTAACCTAAACTGACTGAGCAAAATTTAGCAGGTATTTTACCGTTGCCGAAGTTTTACAGTTTCACTCGCTTACTGAGCGTAGGTATAGCAACGACAAACGAGGGAAAATATTCCTCACCTCCCGACGTATACCACAGGATGCCACAGAACTCACGGAAACTTCATCTACAATCCAAGAGGAACAGTACAAATTTTACTATAATATACTACAGTCAAACCCACTCGTACAGGACAACCAAATACAATATTATTTTACTTTGCGCTTGGCTCTGTGTTCATGCTGGAGTACCTAAATATTTTTCCGCGTGCATCGTGAAACATACCGTACGCGTACGATCAATGAATCGCTCCCAAAAACTTCATTCATGCCGAAATCCAAAATAAAATAAAATAGTCACCGGGCGAGTTGTCCGTGCGGTTAGGAGCGCGCAGCTATGAGCTCGCATCCGAGAAAGAGCGGGTTCGAACCCCAATGTCGGCAGCCCTGGAAATGGTTTTCCGTGGTTTCCCATTTTCACACCAGGCAAATGCTGGGGCTGTACCTTTATTAAGGCTACAGCCGCTTCCTTCCCATTCCTAGGCCTTTCTTGTCCCATCGTCGCTATAAGACCTATCTGTGTCGGTGCGACGTAAAGCAACTAGCACAAAAAAAAAAAGTTACTTATATTACAATTGATTTCATAAAATGTCTATTTTTATTAGCAAGACCATGTGCAAGTGGCTATTTTTTCCCGTAGCCTCTGGTGTGAGGCGCTGAACACTTCGAGTGTACTAACATGTACCCAAACTAGCTGCTCCGCCCCCGTAAGACGCTTTGAGTCTCGAGCGAGGCCAGCAGCTACCCCGTCTCCCCAACAGAACGAGGCTTAAAGCGCTTGCGTCAACCGAGCAACATGAATTTCAATCAATCAATCAAATCAATCAATACTGATCTTCATTTAGGGCAGTCGCCCAGGTGGCAGATTCCCTATCTGTTGCTTTCCTACCCTTTTCCTAAATGATTTCAAAGAAATTGGAAATTTATTGAATGTCTCCCTTGGTAAGTTATTCCAATCCCTAACTCCCTTTCCTATAAATGAATATTTGCCCCAGTTTGTCCTCTTGAATTCCAACTTTATCTTCATATTGTATATTTCCTACTTTTATAAACGCCATTCAAACTTATTCGTCTACTAATGTCATTCTACGCCAACTCTCCGCTGACAGCTCGGAACATACCCCTTAGTCGAGCAGCTCTTTACTGGGGTAGCTCTCTTTCACGCCGGCAAAGAAACCCAGCTCACTGGAGAGATCTGGATTGCGGTACAGTGAACGGGATATCGAGACAGGTGTACTTGACTTGACTGTTTGCAGTTGTTTTAACTTGATAAAGACAAGTTTTAGGGAATAATAAGAACATGTAAATACAAGTTTATTTATCCATGAACGAACATAACCTCAAATTCTAAGCAAATGATAAATGAGGAAGAGAGCCTTATTGTACGAGTGACGTCTATAATCTGTCTTTTATTCTCTATGATGTTTTCTGCCACCAAAATGAGTAAGAATTCCTGCTCTTGGAACGTCATATTATGCTTTATTCTTCGTTTCCGTTCAATAGCGGACATAACTTATGATAAATTATTTGCAAACACAGAACAGTCTTAAAAACTTTATTTTTCGATAATTGTGGCAGTAAGCAGTAATTTGTTTCCGTGCATCCGTACGAAAAACTGAACGTTCAAATTCAGATTGAAATGAAAATTTTTTTGTAAGCCGAGATAATACATTTTGTGGTGAATACAGAAGTGAGTGTTATCCGAATCCGCCTCTGTGGTGAAGTGGTGAGTGCGATTAGCTGCCACCACCGGAGACCCGGGTTCGATTCCTGCCTTTGCCACGAAATTTGAAAAGTGGTACGAGGGCTGGAATGGAGTCAATTCAGCCTCGGAAGGTAAACTGAGTAGAGGGAGAGCGGGTGTTCAATTCGACCTCAGCCATCCTCGAAGTGGTTTTAGATGGTTTCCCACTTCTCCTCCAGGCAAACGCCGGGATGGTACCTAACTTAAGGCCACCTTCCCCCTTCCTTGTCTATCCCTTCCGATCTTTCCATCCCGACAAGGCCCCTGTTCAGTGTAGCATGTGAGGTACGGGTCCTTCTACCGAGTTGTATCCCCGACCCAAAGTCTCACGCTCCAGGACACTGCCCTTGAGTCGGTAGAGGTGGGATGCCTCGCTGAGTCCGAGAGGAAAATCAAGCATGGGGGGTTAACGGATCAATAAAGAAAAGAAGAAGAAGAACAGTCTTAACACCAACTATTTATATATATATATATATATTGCGAATGAGCCCATTAGGACTACGCAAAGTACTTAGAGACAGGCATTTGCCTTTCTTTGTGCCCACACTTCCTTCATTCGTTTGCTGTGTGCTTCTTTTCTCTCTTGAGACCATGTTGTTCCGGTCTTCTTCTTTGGTTTTTCCTCTTGGTCAACTTGCCACTTATGAACTTTGGTTCTGAAGATAACCCGGCTTTGGATGTCTTCAGGTGTAATTCCTGCCAGTTTGAGATCTGTTTTAATTTCGCCAATCCATTTTATTGTGTCCGTTTTAGCTTTACTTCGGTTTTCATAAAATTCAACTATTTGCTTGGTAAGTCTATCTGGGTTCATCCTTTTTATATGTCCAAAGAATCTTAATCTGCGTTTTCTGATGTCGCTGTGAATGTTAGAAAATTGTTTGATTTCCTGTTTCCCTCTAAGGCGGTACTGTTCATCTACGAGTTTTGGGCCTAAAATTTTTCTAATGATCTTGCGTTCCTTTTTCTGAATATTTTCTAGATCAGTTTTCCTGTTCAAAATTAGTGTCTCTGATCCATAGAGGCATTCTGGTTTTATAACTGTATTATAGTGTCTTAGTTTAGCATGCTTGGAGAGACACTTTTTGTTATAGATATTTTGGGTGAGTCTATACGCAGTTTCCATTTTTTGGCATCTAACTTCATTGGCTTTTGTTTCCATTCCATTCTCCTGAATTATTTCACCGAGATATTTGAATTGCTGGACCCGTTTTATTTTGCCATATTTTGTCTCCATGAATTTAGGGGCTTCTTTGCTGCAGGTCATGTATTCAGTTTTTTCAAACGATATTTGGAGGCCGACTTTTCCCGCTGTTTCTTTCAGGAGTTCGATCTGGTTTATGGCTGTTGAAACGTCACGAGTTAAGATTGCCAGATCGTCCGCAAATGCCAGGCAGTCTACTGCTAATTTGCCCCTACCAAGAGTGATTGGTTGGTCAATCTTGAGGGCAGACTTCTGTTTGCGCCATTCCTGTATTACCTTTTCAAGGACACAGTTGAAGAGTAGTGGAGAGAGCCCATCTCCCTGTCTTACTCCTGTTTTGATCGGAAAAGGGTCTGAGATTTCCCCCATGAATTTAACCTTAGATTTTGTGTCTGTCAATGTCTCTTTTACAATTGCGAGTGTTTTCCGGTCTAGACCCTGTTCTTTTAATATCTGAAACAGTGATTGACGATCAACTGAATCATAGGCCTTTTTGAAATCAACAAAAGTACAAACTACATTTTTGCTACAAATTCTCTGATGCCTTAGGATTAACTTTAGGTTCAAAATTTGCTCTGGACATGAACGGCCTGGTCTGAAACCTGCTTGATATTCTCCAATTTTTGGTTCTAGTTGCTGTTGGGCTCTATCGAGAAGGCACTGAGATAAAATTTTGTAGGCAACAGATACCAATGAGATTCCTCTGTAGTTATTTACATCTGTTCTGTCTCCTTTCTTATGTAAAGGATGAATTAGTGCACTTTTCCAATCTTCTGGAATTTGTTCTGTTTCCCAAATCTCTTGGATGATACCGGTGAATTCTTTTATAGTATTTGGGCCTGCTGATTTGAGAATTTCTGCTATGATCCCATCCTCACCTGCAGCTTTATTCATTTTAAGTCGTTTTATCTGTCTGGTAATTTCTTCTTCATCCGGTGGTACTGAATTTGGGTTTGTGAAGTCAGGTTCCTGCGGTGGAAATCTTTGTGTTGGCTCTGGGCAGTTAAGCAGTTCTTCAAAATACCTTGCAAGATGTAAATTTTAATGTTGAAAAAATTTCCTAGCAGACAAAGTATGCATCTCCATAATATGAAAAACGTAAAATCAAGCAATTTCCTCAATTGTGCAGAACGTTGAGGGGCTAAAGGGCTCGAAAAGGCTTCAAATTGTGAGTTCTGGATAGCTCTATCAAAAGAAAAAAAAATTCGAAAATCACTTCCGGCCTAAATGCAGTTCCGGAAAAACTGTCTAAAATCGCTTGTTTCCTCACTCGTTTCCTTTCTTTATTCAAATCCTAGCCAAATGAACTTATTTGCATAATTATTTATATAATATGTTCCTTGATCCAATACCCTAAAAGCGTTTTTAAGATCTTTTGAAAAATGTCCACACCGAATGTAGTTATAATGGCTGAAGTGAAACAATGCCCTGACTCACATTAGCGCTTGTAGTGGTGCTTAAGTGAAACAATGCATTGACTAGCATTAGCGCTCGTAGTGGTGCTTAAGTGAAACAATGGTTTGACTAGCATTAGCGCTCGTAGTGGTGCTTAAGTGAAACAATGCTTTGACTAGCATTAGCGCTCGTAGTGGTGCTTAAGTGAAACAATGCATTGACTCACAATAGCGCTCGTAGTGGTGCTTAAGTGAAACAATGCATTGATTCACATTAGCGCTCGTAGTGGTGCTTAAGTGAAACAATGGTTTGACTAGCATTAGCGCTCGTAGTGGTGCTTAAGTGAAACAATGCATTGACTAGCATTAGCGCTCGTAGTGGTGCTTAAGTGAAACAATGCATTGACTCACATTAGCGCTCGTAGTGGTGCTTAAGTGAAACAATGCATTGACTCACATTAGCGCTCGTATTGGTGCTTAAGTGAAACAATGCTTTGATTAGCATTAGCGCTCGTAGTGATGCTTAAGTGAAACAATGCATTGACTCACATTAGCGCTCGTACTGGTGCTTAAGTGAAACAATGCATTGACTCACATTAGCGCTCGTATTGGTGCTTAAGTGAAACAATGCATTGACTCACATTAGCGCTCGTACTGGTGCTTAAGTGAAACAATGCATTGACTCACATTAGCGCTCGTAGTGGTAGAAAAACGTAAACTGCTAATCTAATCGACCGGATAACGATGATTAAGAAAAGGATTGTAATATTTAGCAATGCATTGACTCACATTAGCGCTCGTAGTGGTGCTTAAGTGAAACAATTCATTGACTCACATTAGCGCTCGTAGTGGTAGAAAAACGTAAACTGCTAATCTAATCGACCGGATAACGATGATTAAGAAAAGGATTGTAATATTTAGAAATAAATAAATAAATAAATAAATAAATAAATAAATAAATAAATAAATAAATAAATAAATAAAATAAATAAATAAATAAATAAATAAATTCTCATACTTTATTGTATTTTATTTACCTAAAATTCATAGCTCATATTCCTAAGATGTTTTCAACTTTGTTTTGCTTGCCTGAAGGGCTAGAACTGTGGATTTTTTGGACGGTATTAGGTGTTGTATTAATAGAACATCTGTGATGATGATTATCGTACCCAAGTATTCTCAAGTACTCAAAGCGCTTCATTATGAAACAGGTACAATAGCTTTACCACTGAGTGTAATGAAGTCTTCAAGTTCGGTTTGCCTGGACTGTGGAATAGATGCTCAATAGGGGCGGCCTTACCTTATGTGCTGAAGTGCTGCAGCGCATTGTCTATTTGAAAGATAGATTACTTTAATAACATTATCCGCAATCAAATACAGTGCAATGAAAAAGACGTCAGCCAAAGAATAGGAAATCATTCAACTCCCCTCACAACCAAGTAACTACTCGTGCCCTCCGCGCCTGGTGCTGGCTGTGCAGATCACAGCTCAGCGAGAATTTCTGAGCTGTTTGCCAGAAAGCAGGAACTCTGCTTTTTGCGCATGCGTGCCCAACTTTTCCGAGTGCTGTGGAAACAACAGCCAAGACATCGTTTCACAGCGATTCGTTCGACCACACAGAGGTAACAGTGGTCACACTTCCATTTCAACCGAAATGAGAACGTGGCAGAGAGCACCCTTTTGACTCAGCGGTAGTATTAGGAGGCGGTCGCTCAAAGCAAACGGAAAAGTACCGTAGAGGAAGCAATCAGCTGTTCCTGCCAGGTCTTTAAATACTCACAACTTACCTATTCCATAGGCACATTTGTAAATCGATGAACAATAAAAATGTACTTTTTATGTTGTCAAAATAGGGACATGATATTGTGTTTTTTTAAATTACAAAATGTCAGGTTCATACATTTCACTATAACAACGTTACATGAAATTTCGCATTATGACGTTGCTGGTTTTATTTCAAGATTTTGATAACATTGACAACTTCCGTTTCTGCGCGCTCACACTAAGTGTTTCTGTGTTCGTGAATGTTTTGTGATTGAAGGTGTTATTGCGTGTTTAATTACTATTGTATATGTGTTGGGGTTGTTTCCGTATTTGTTCAGTATGGAAAACTCAGTGGAGAGCCTCCTGACAACCGCATACGTTTCTAAATATTTTTATTTTTTGGAGGAGGGATGGGTTACAGTACACAAGTGATTTTCTGCACCAGCCGCCACTGGTGCTCAAGATCATGAACTGCATCAAAGTCACAATCAGCATTCTGGGTATAACCCCATATTTAGAGTGTAGCCTTGGTTCTAGACGCTGCAGTTCTTATCATATGAAGGGTCTTCCAAACAGGCCAAGAATGCAAAATTCGTGATGAAGTTCCTTCTGTTGGCCGACTCCAGTAGGATAGTGAGGACTATCCCTTTCAGTATTGATTCCTAAGAACGCTTGGTGTGGCTGGTGTTATTAATGAAACTCCTCCGTAATCTGAGACGCTATTGTTCTACCTCATGGCCGTAGAGAGGATGACGGTTGTCCACGAGTTTCTCACTTTCAGCTGCGACTTGCCGTCGGAATGAGGGTGGAGCTATGCCACAAGTGTGGTATAGATTTTCGTGCACGGTACGTGCTGTTGAAAGCAATATCCACTTTCTTGGAATGGATAGAACTGACCCACACAGGACAAGCGTACTCAGCTGTAGATAAAGGAAGTGCCAAAGCTGTAGTTCGTACAGTTGCTGGATGTGCTCAAGACTGACATAAAAATGACAGAAATGAAATTGAACATCCTCAAGTATTTTTAATAGAATTTCTGTCATTTGAGCTCTGGCCTGTTTTATAATTGATAGGTCATTAACTCTCAGCACTCGTGCATAGTATGTCTCTGATACTCACAGTATTGAAAATGTAAACCTACAACCTGTTTTCCAGTCAGTGACCGGGTCAGGGGTGGAATGAATGCGGCGAGGATAGGAACTGTGCCAGCTCCCGAAGCCTGTAGCACTCCTATGGGATAATGATTAATGAATGACAGATGAAATGAAATGATAGCGAAGAGTGTTTCTGAAATAAAAGATGACAGGGAAAACTGAAGTACCCGGAGAAAAACCTGTCCCGCCTCCGTTTTCTACAGCATAAATCTCACATGGAGTGACCGGGATTTGAACCACGGAACCCAGGGGTGAGAGGCCGATGCGCTGCCACCTGAGACACGGAGGCTTCGACTCACAGTATTATTACGTGGTTATGCGAATGTCAGCCCCTGGGGTATTTCCTTGGAGGATGAGCGAGTAAGGCTGGGGAGTTGCTGGATGACCTGAGGGCATGTGGCAGCCCCTGCTTGTATTGAGCTTTTCGCCTGGTATCACCGTGGACTTTCTGGAAGGCGAAACTAGAATATTCCTATTCTGGCAGCACCTCGAAGATACTAGGACTTCATCAGCAGGTATAGAAGCAGGCTCGCCGCGAGATGGTTATTGTCCTTGTTTAGTGTTGTATTGTTGTCTTGTCGAATGCTATGTGTTGAGAAGGTCAGTGTGTGAAGCAGCCACGTGACTTTATTGTGCAAATTATCGACCTTGTCTAGAGATGAGCCAAGTGTACAGCAATGTACAGTGCTGGTTTTTTAACGCATTGTACGTCGGGTTACAAGGGCAAAATGAGGTACGCATTCCTTTATATTTCCCCCCCACCCTGCTCCCCATAAAAGCGACATGTTTTTGAAGAAGACAAATGCTATTCCCCGGAAAGACAGGAATATCACTGCAAAGTTCTATCCCTCATGTTCCTTTTGCTTGTTGTTGATGCTAATAAGTGCATTATTAAGGGCGATACATTTTTTATTACCGACAAAGAGGCGTAACTTACGCGACTGACATGGTTGTCATGGACCATAAGGATAAGAGAAATAGGACAAAATTGAACTACCACCTTCTGGTGAGGGTGAGTACGGAGAATACAGTATTACAGTGTGTATACATTCGTGTTATCTACGCAGCGGGAGTAGAAGTCCGTGTTGTTAAGGCGGATATTTTCCTCAACATTTTCGCTGGGCTTGAAAGTAAGCGGTAATTTAGACTTAAAATAACCTTAAAAGCCCATTTCAAATCTAGGTTATCTTTTCCGAAAACAAATTTTCCCATTTTGTAAACACTGCTTGCGCTTGTCGGCCCGTCCCTGCTCGTTGCGGAGACAATATTATTTACGCTGTAGGCCTACTCTTATTTTCTATGTCTCTATAGCTGAATTTAATATCTTGGAATGTGTTCACGTGTATGTATTATATTGGCAAGGAAATTACCTATAGTGCTGCTTAGGAAAGGCCACGTATTTGTACAAATATTGCTCGCGAACATAACTTCTCTTTTTTTACGTAGCGTCTTACATTGCAGAGCGCAGTACTGTAACCGGCTAGCGTAGCTAGCGCCGCTCTACAGTAGAACAACTAAAACAAATGATGTGGGAGGACTTACTCTTCTTTTCGCAATGAACAAACTTTATTAACTGAATCAGTCAGAAATTAAGTTCGTTTTAGGGTATTTTGGGGGGTTTCCCCCATTCGATATTTTTGTTTAAATTTATTTCTGCCACTGCAGATTGGCAGAAGACAAATAATACAATTTACAATAAAAACAAGCTATAACGTAATATATATGTTAAACTGTTAGATAAATTGAAGTTTACTGTGTCTATACATAATTATTCTTAATGAGCATTATAAATGATACACAGAACTTTTAATGACATTTTCAGCGTGGAAACCACCACTTCTTGGCTTAATCTGTAGGCTATAAAGTAAGAGTTTTGTCTGCATACTGCTCATAATTTAAAAAGAAATCCATATTTCTGTATCGTTCGAGTCCACAGTAACAATGAAATACACTTTTAATTTTACGTCATTTCTGTCTGTCTGTCTGTCTGTCTGTCTGTCTGTCTGTCTGTCTGTCTGTACGGGCATCAGGAGAAAATGGTTGAAGAAAATTTACTGAAAATTGGTATGCAAAGTCGAATAATGAGGCTGTACAATGAGGGTTATAAATAATTTTATTCACGCTGAGTGAAATTGTAGTTTAGGGGAAAGCCTAACATTCAATTCTCAAATATGTATGTTATTAGTGGCCCTATCTATAATTAGTACATAACTAAATTTATATAGAATTAAATTTCCGATCATTTATGTCTTATATTTCTTACCGTACCGGCTATGATAGACTGACAGAGATATTCATGAATTTCGATTTTTTTGCTGTCAAGCCATGAGAAAATGGGAGAACAGAATGCTATTTCTTGGTGGTTGCTTTACGTCGCACCGACACACATAGGTCTTATGGCGACGATGGGATAGGAAAGGCCTAAGAGTTGGAAGGAAGCGGCCGTGGCCTTAACTAAGTTACATCCCCAGCATTTGCCTGGTGTGAAAGCGGGAAACCACGGAGAGAACATAATGTAATGAAAATCGGTATGTATAGTCGGGGAATAAATCAATACCGTCGCTGGAAAGGTAAAAGGTTGTATTCCACAAAGCTCTTCCTATCAATTATTCTCCTTAAGACTGGTCACGCCTCCCAGCCACATATGGATACGCAGTCCATCAGAACAATGTCCGTTGTGTTCGTTTTCCTATGTCGACGATTAAACGAAAATGAACCTTACATGCATTGTACACTACGAGTGCGCAGATACGTAATGCAAACGTACATTCCTACAGTACGGTACTGTAAGGTTCATTTTCCTTTACACATGGGCATAGGAAAATGAACACAACAAAATTTGTTCTGATGGACTGCATATCCATACGTGGCTGGGAGGCGTGACCAGTCTTAAGGAGAATAATTGATAGGAGGAGCTTTGTGGAATACAACCTTTTACCTTTCCAGCGACGATACAGTATAGGCTATAAATAACATTATTCAGACTGGACGAAATGGTAGTTTAGGGGAAGGTGCCTAAAAATTTAATTTTAAATACCTATGTTATCACGCAATTTAATAAAACCTTATACATGTGTACAAGACTTCATCTATAATTCTGTATACAACGTAGGATTCCGTACCGAAGCACAGGTACAACATATAGTTGCTTATAAATCAAAAACAACTTGCAGAAAATTAGGAATATCTTTAGAATAGTTCCACAGCTGCCGATTATTAAAATTAAGACAGAGACTTTCTCCAATGCGAATTTATTTTTGAAGTATTCTGCAGTATATTTTTCTTTTCACTGTCAAATTCTTATGTCTGTTTAGAGTCTGTTTCAAATAGTTCGGTTGGGTCGATTATGAAAGTCGACTTGCTCTCCTTGTCAATTGCAATGATGTCCAATCTTCTTGTACTCCCAATGTCAGCAATCCGGTGGACTTCCTAAAATACTTCACCATTATTTTCACAAGGAGTAACTGATGTATGCTCGTAATTCAGTGTCTGTGAGCGTTACGTACGATTTCACCTGATGGACAAGAACCTAGGACGTTAGCAAATGTTTTAGTCTCGTTATAGGTTCCACCCAGGCTTCCACCGTAGAACGTCCTTACGGGAGCGACATTGCCTTGTAGTTTGATTACAAACTATTGATTCCTGTTTTTTCCGGTTAACTGTTAGCTAAAGGGCAGGTTTGATCGAGAATAACGCTTCTGCCGTGAGTACGCTGGTCACACCAAGTTTTCCTTATGCGGAGAACATGAGGAAGCTGCACTCCATACTAAGTAAAAAGAGTTCTGATACCTGCAGGTATCATCCATGCTGAAGTGAACTTCGTACCTCACGTTGATTGATGTGGAGATATTAATTTGAAAATATATGGTGCTCATTGGATTGTTCCTTTCTTTCAAAAGCAGTTCCGCAGTTCAGCGATATCGGCCTAGTCTATGAACAGAACACGTGTGATATATATTTGCTAATTATTATTTAGCAACTGATAAGTAAATGTTCTTTTAAAACAAACTAATAACATATTTACACATGATTAAAATATTTAAGAAATAAAAGCACTAAATTATTGCTTGTAAACCGCAAGTGAGTAAAGAAATGTACTAAGTCCACTTTATTTCCAAACGCTATGCTCTACAGTATTGCATTTAAAATTATTGGTAATGTTGACAGAAGAAGGTAGGCCTATTTGCCGTGGAGAAAGCAAGGAAGACAATAAGGGATTTAGTTTTATGGAATTATATTAATTTACTTCCCCTGAAAGTCGGTCCCGTGGTGTAGGGGTAGCGTACCTGCCTCTTACCTGGAGGCCCCGGGTTCGATTCCCGGCCACGTCAGGGATTTTCAGCTGGATCTGAGGGCTGGTTCGAGGTCCACTCAGCCTACGTGATAACAACTGAGGAGCTATCTGACGGTGAGATAGCGTCCCCGGTCTCGAGAGCCAAGAATAACGGCCGAGAGGATTCGTCGTGCTGACCACATGACACGTCGTAATCTGCGAGCATTTGGCCTGACCAGCGGTCGCTTGGTAGGCCATAGCCCTTCGGGGCTGTTGCGCCATGGAGTTTGGTTTGGTTTTACTTCCCCTGAAATGCTAAAAAAGTAATTTAGCTCCTTACTCTGCGAGATGATTCAATTTTAGGTCTTTTTTTCTATCTAACGATGCTCTTACGTTAATGAAATAGATCACCTGTTAAAATTAATTTCGTTCTTTATCACGACTTGACTAACTTAAGTACCTAAGTTCTTATATAAAGTTGAAGTACAATCACCAATTGCTCTATACTTGTGAGGAATTTTCTAACGCAACTACCAGCAGCTTGAGTTCAACGTATTAAGTCATGCCGGTGGCCAATGCTTCCCCTTTCAACTCACAAATTTTCAGAAACACGTGTGGTATTACTCACTAAAAAGGTCAAACTTGCAACAAGCTGTACATTATGTATTTATGGTTACTGCCGTGGGGTAAAAGAAAAACACGTAAGTGAGTCTATTCACTCAGATTTTATATTAACCCTCAAACATCCTTAAAGTGTTTTCCAGTAGGTTCCTGTTTCAATAGTAGGCAGTTGCTGGGATGATAACTTTCTGATACCCACATTTGTCTCCTTTCCGACTCCCCGTCAAATAAACTCGCCACAATAGTGAAAGTGGGAGTAAGTTTTCAGTGTCCCTGCCTAGCAAAGTTGAGGCAAGGAAATATTAGATTAGCAGGTGAATAATTCAATGGACTGCATGAATATTATTATTTTGATAATAGACTAACAAACGATGGTAGAAATGAATACATGAAATGCAGACTAGCACAAACAAGGAAACATTTCTCTCCAAACGTAGTTAGCCAACGGCCGTAGCCGTGTTGAAACACCGGATCCCGTGAGGTCTCCGAAGTTAAGCAAATTGGGCGTGGTCGAGAAGTGGATGGGTTGCCACGCGCGGTTGTTGGGGGGGAGGGTAAGGGAATGGAGGAGCGGAAAGGAACTGGCCACCCTACC